>NC_063375.1:3003548-3013254 GCF_021869965.1 Rhincodon typus
TTCATCTCACTGAAATAAGCATGTTATTCAAACCAACATCAAAACTTGTGTCATTTGGTGAAGTTCAGATTTTGGTGTTCTGAAGTGCTTATCTGAGTGAAATAAGCATTTTCGTCAAAACAGCATAAAAAATTTAGTAATTTGGTGAAGATGAGATTTTTGATTTCTGCAATGCTTATCTCACTGAAATAAGCTTATCTCACTGAAATAAGCATTTTAGCCAAACTAGAATCACAAGTTGAGTGTTTTGGTGAAGTTGCGATTTTGGTCTTCTGATATGCGTATCTGACTGAAATAAGCATGTTAGTCAAAACAGCATCAAAAGTTGAGGAATTTGGTGAAGTTCAGATTTTGGTCTTCTGAAGTGCTTATCTGAGTGAAATAAGCATGTTCGTCAAAACAGCATCAACATTTAAGACAATTGGTGAAGTTGAGATTTTTGACTTCTGACATGCTTAGTTGGTGAAATAAGCATTTTAGTCAAACCAGCATCAAAAGTTGAATGCTTTGGTGAACTTGATATTTTGGTCTTCTGATGCGCTTATCTCGCTGAAATATGCATTTTAGTCCAACCAGCATCAAAAGTTGAGTCGTTTGGTGAAGTTGAGATTTTAGCCTTCTGAAGCGCTTAACTCGCTGAAGTCAGCATGTTAGTCAAATCAACATCAAAAGTTGAGTCATTTGGTGAAGTTGAGATTTTGATCTCGTGAGGTGCTTCTCTCACTGAAATAAGCATTTTAATTCAAACGAACAAGAAAAACTAACTCATTAGGTGGAGTTGAGATATTAATCTTCTGATGCGCTCAACTCCCCGATATAAGCATTATGGTCCAACCAGATTCCAAAGTTAGGTCATTTGTTGAAGTTGAGATTTTAGTCTTCTGATATGCTTAACACGCTGAAATAAGCATTTAAATTTAACGAGCATCATAAATTGAGTCATTTGATGAAGTTGAGATTTTTGCCATCTGACGTCCTTAACTCGCTTAAATAAGCGTGTTCGTCAAAACAACATCAAAAGTTGAGTCATTTGACCAAGTTGAGATTTTTGAGTTCTGAAGTGCTTATCTCACTGAAATAAAAATTTTAATCCAAACAGCATCAAGAATTATGTCATTTGGTGAAATTGAGATTTTCGCCTTCAGAAGTGCCTATCTCACTCAAATAAGCATGTTCGTAAAAACAACATCAGAACAACAACAACATCGTAAAAACAGCATGCTTATCTCACTGAAATAAGCATGTTAATCAAATCACCATCAAAAGTTGAGTCATTTGCTGAAGTTGAGGTTTTGGTCATCTGAAGTGCTTATCTCACTGAAATAAACATGTTAGTCAAAACAGCATCAAAAGTTGCGTGTCATGTTGAAGTTGAGGTTTCGGTCTTTTGTTTTGCTTATCTCGCAGAAATAAGCACGTTAGTCAAAACGACATCAATACTTCAGTCATTTGGTGAAGTTCTTATTTTGGCCTTCTGAAGTGCTTATCTCACTCAAATATGCATATTACTCAAAACAACATCAGAAGTTGAGTCCTTTGGTGAAGTCGAGATTCTTCACTTCTGAAGTGCTTATTTCACTGGAGGAAGCCTGTTAGTCAATCCAACATCAAAATTTGAGTCATTTAGTGAAGTTCTGATTTTGGTCTTCTGAAGTGCTTGTCTCACTGAAATAAGCATGTTCGTCAAAATAACATGAAAAATTGAGTCATTTGGTGAGGTTCAGATTTTTGTCTTCTGCAGTGCATATCTCGCTGAAATAAGAATTTTCATGCAAACAGCACCAAAAATTATGTCATTTGGTGAAATTGAGATTTCAGCCTTCTGAAGTGCGTATCTCACTCAAATAAGCATGTTAGTTATAACAACATGAAAAGTTGTGTCATTTGTTGATGTTGAGATTTTTGACTTCAGAAGTGCTTATCTCACTCAACTAACATGCTTATGTTAGGCAAACAAACATCAAAAATTGAGACATTTTGTGAAGTTCAGATTTTGATCTTCTGATGTGCTTATCTCACTGAAATAAGCATGTTAATCAAATCAGCATCAAAAGTTGAGTCATTTGCTGAAGTTGAGATTTTGAACTTCCGATGTCGTTATCTGAGTGAAATAAGCGTGTTCGTCAAAACAGCATCAATAATTAAGTCATTTGGTGAAGTTGACATTTTTGACTTCTGAAGTGCTTATCGGACTCAAATAAGCATATTAGTCCAACCAACATCAAAACTTGAGTCATTTGGTGACGTTCAGATTTTGGTCTTCTGTAGGGCTTATCTGAGTGAAAAAAGCATTTTAGTCAAATCAGCTTCAAATGTTGGTCCTTTGGTGAAGTTGACATTTTAGTTTTCTCATATGCTTATCTCGCTGAAATAAACACGTTAGTGAAAACAACAGGAAAATAGATTCATTTGGTGAAGTTGCGATTTTTAACTTCTGAAGTGCTTATCTCACTGAAATAAGCATGTTAATGAAATCAGCATCACAAGTTAGTCAGTTGCTGAAGTGTAGATTTTGTTTCTCCGATGTGCTTATCTGAGTGAAATAAACGTGTTAGTCAAAACAGCATCAATAATTAAGTCATTTGGTGAAGTTGAGATTTTGATCTTCTGAAGTGCTTATCTCAGTGAAATAAGCATGTTAGTCCAAACAGCATTAAAAATTAAGTCATTTGATAAAGTTGAGATTTTTGACTTCTGAAGTGCTTACTAACTGAAATAAGCATTTTAGTTAAATCAACTTCGAAAGTTGGTCCATTGGTGAAGTTGACATTTTAGTTTTCTATTCTGATGCGGTTATCTCGTTGAAATAAGCACGTTAGTCAAAACATCATCCAAAGTTGAGTCATTTGGTGAAGTTGAGATTTTTGACTTCTGAAGTGCTTATCTCACTCAAATTAGCATGTTATTCAAAACAACAGCAAAAGTGGACTCATTTGGTGAAGTTGAGATTCTTCACTTCTGAAGTGCTTATTTCACTGGAGGAAGCGTGTTCGTCAATCCAACATCAACATTTGAGTCATTTAGTGAAGTTCAGATTTTGGTCTTCTGAAGTGCTTATCTCACTCAAATAAGCATGTTAGTCAAACCGTCATCGAAACTAGAGTCATTTCGTGAAGTTGAGACTTTTGACTTCTGAAGTTCTTATCTCACTCAAATAAGCATGTTAGTCTAACCAACATCAAAACTTGAGTCGTTTGTTGAAGTTTAAATTTTTGACATTTGAAGTTCTTATCTCACTCAAGTAAGCGTGTTACTTTAACCAACATCAAAACTTGAATCATATGGATAAATTCAGATTGTGGTCTTCTGAAGTGCTTGTCTGTGTGAAATAAGCATGTTAGTCAAAGCAGCACAAAAAATTAATTTTTTTGGTAAAGTTCAGATGTATGTCTACTGAATTGCTTAATTCGCCGAAGTAAGCATTTTAATCCAAACAGCATCATAAATTAAGTCATTTGGTGAAGTTGAGATTTTTGCCTTCAGAAGTGCTTATCTCAGTCAAATATGCATGTTTGTCAAAACAACATCTAAAGTTGAGTCATTTGGTGTAGTTGAGATATTGGTCTTCTGATGTGTTCAACTCCCTGAAATAAGACTTTATTCTTCCGATATGCTTAACTCGCTGAAATAAGCATTTTAATTTAATCAGCATCATAAATTAAGTTATTTGGTGAAGTTGATGTTTTTGCCGTCTGACGTCCTTATATCGCTGAAATAAGCATGGTAATCAAACCAGCATCAAAAGTTGAGTCATTTGCTGAAGTTGAGATTTATGCCTTCAGAAGTGTCATCTCACTCAAATATGAATATTACTCAAAACAACATCAAAAGTTGAGTCATTTGGTGAAGTTGAGATTATGATCTTCTGAAGTGCTTATCTCACTGAAATAAGCATGTTAGTCAAAACGGTGAAAGTTGAGTGTCATGTGTAAAGTTGAGATTTTGGTCTTCTGCTTTGATTGTCTTGCAGAAGTAAGCGAGTTAGTCAAAACAACATCAAAAGGTGTGATATTTGGTGAAGTTGAGATTTTGATCTTCTGAAGTGCTTAACTCTCTGAAATGAGCTTGTCAGTCAAACTAACATCAAAAATTGAGTAATTTGCTGAAGTTCAGATTTTTGTCTTCTGAAGTTCTTATCTCGCTGAAATATTAATTTTAATCCAACCAGCATCGAAAATTATGTCATTTGGTAAAATTGAGATTTTAGCCTTCTGAAGTGCCTATGTCACTCAAATAAGCATGTTAGTCAAATCAACATCGAAAGATGAGTCATTTGGTGTAGTTGAGATTTTTGACTTCTGTAGTGTTTGTCTCACTCAAATAAGCATGCTGGTCAAACAAATATCAAAACTTGAGTCATTTTGTGAAGTTCAGATTTTGGTCATCTGCAGGGCTTAACTCGCTGAAATAAGCATTTTAATCCAACCAGCATCAAAAGTTGAGTCGTTTGGTGAAGTTGAGATTTATGCCTTCAGAAGTGCTCATCTCACTCAAATATGAATGCTACTCAAAACAGCATCAAAAGTTGAGTCATCTTGTGAAGTTGAGATTATGATCTTCTGAAGTGCTTATCTCACTGAAATAAGCATGTTAGTCAAAACAGTATCAAAAGTTGAGTGTCATGTGTAAAGTTGAGATTTTGGTCTTCTGCTTTGCTTGTCTTGCAGAAGTAAGCGAGTTCGTCAAAACAACATCAAAAGTTGTGATATTTGGTGAAGTTGAGATTTTGATCTTTTGAAGTGCTTATCTCGCTGAAATATTAATTTTAATCCAACCAGCATCAAAAATTATGTCATTTGGTGAAATTGAGATTTTAGACTTCTGACGTGTGTATCTCACTCAAATATACAAGTTGGTCAAAACAACATCTAAAGTTACTCATTTGGTGACCTTGGACTTTTGACTTCTGAAGTGTTTATCTCACTCAAATAAGTATGTTAGTCAAACAAACATCAAAACTTGACTCATTTTGTGAAGTTCAGATTTTGGTCTTCTGAAGTGCTTAACTCGCTGAAATAAGCATGTCATTCAAACCAACATGACAAAATAACTCATTTGGTGGATTTGAGATATTGGTCTTCTGACGTCCTCAACTCCCTGCATTTGCATTAACTCGCAGAAATAAGCATTTCAATTGAACCAGCATCATACATTAAGTCATTTGATGAAGTTGAGATTTTTGACTTCTGAAGTGCTTTTCTGACTGAAATAAGCATTTTAATCCAACCAGAATCAAACATTAATTCACTTGATGAAGTTGAGATTTTTGCCTTCAGAAGTGTTTGTCTCACTCAAATATGCATGTTACTCAACACAACATCAAAAGTTGAGTCATTTGGTGAAGTCGAGATTCTTCATTTCAGAAGTGCTTATTTCATTGGAAGAAGTCAATGCAACATCAAAACTTGAGTCATTTAATGAAGTTGCGATTTTGGTCTTCTGAAGTGCTTATCTCACTGAAATAAGCTTGTTTGTCAAATCATCATCAAAAGATGTGTCGTTTGTTAAGTTTGAGATTTTGAACTTCTGAAGAGCTCAACCCGCTGAAATAAGCATGTTAGTCAAAACAGCATTAAAAATTAACTCATTTGGTGAAGTTGAGAGTTTTGACATCTGAAGTGCTTATCTCACTGAAATAAGCATTTTAGTCAAACCAGCATCAAAAGTTGACTGTTTTGGTGAAGTTGCGATTTTGGCATTCTGATATGCTTATCCAACTGAAATAAGCACGTTAGTCAAAACAACATAAAAAATTGAATCATTTGGTATGGTCCCGATTTATATCTACTGAAGTGCTTAACTCGTTGAAATAAGCATTTTAATCCAAACAGTATCATAAATTAAGTCAGTTGGCGAGGTTGAGATTTTTTTCTTCAAAAGTGCTTATCTCAGTCAAATATGCGTGTTTGTCAAAATAACATCGAAAGTTGAGTCATTTGGTGTAATTGAGATTTTTGACTTAATACGTGCTTGTCTCACTCAATTAAGCATGTCAGTCAAACAAACATCAAAACTTGAGTCATTTTGTGAAGTTGAGATTTTGGTCTTCTGAAGTGCTTAACTCGCTGAAATAAGCATATTAATCCAAGCAGCATCAAAAGTTGAATCGTTCGGTGAAGTTGAGATTTTAGCCTTCTGAAGCACTTAACTCGCTGAAGTAAGCTTGTTCGGCAAAACAACATCAAAAGTTGAGTCATTGGGTCAAGTTGAGATTTTGATCTTCTGAAGTGCTTATCTCAATGACAAAATTAACTCATTTGGTGGAGTTGAGATATTGGTCTTCTGATGTGCTCAACTCCCTGAAATAAGAATTCTGGTCCAACCAGATTCAAACATCAAGTAATTTGGTGAAGTTCAGAGTTTTGGCTTCTGAGGTGCTTATCTCGCTGAAATAAGCATGTTAGTCAAACCTGCATCAAAAGTTAGGTCATTTGGTGAAGTTGAGATTTTATTCTTCTGGTATGCTGAACTCGCTGAAATAAGCATTTTAATTTAACCAGCATCGAAAATTAAGTCATTTGGTGAAGTTGATGTTTTTGCCTTCTCACGTCCTTTAATAGCTGAAATAAGCATGTTCGTCAAAACAACAACAAAAGTTGAGTCATTTGGTGAAGTTGAGATTTTTGAATTCTTACGTGCTTATCTCACTGAAGTAAGCATGTTAATCAAACCAGCATCAAAAGTTGAGTCATTTGCTGAAGTTGAGATTTTGGTCTTCTGATATGCTTATTTGAGTGAAATAAGCGTGTTAGTCAAAACAGCATCAATAATTAAGTCATTTGGTGAAGTGGTGATTTTTGACTTCTGAACTGCTTATCTGACTGAAATAATCATTTAGTCTAACCATCATCAAAACTTGAGTCATTTGGTCCAGTTCAGATTTTGGTCTTCTGAAGTGCTTCTCTGAGTGAAATAAGCATGCTAGTCAAAACAGCACAAAAAAATTAAGTCATTTGGTGAAGTAGAGATTCTTCACTTCTGACGTGCTTATTTCACTGGAGGAAGCCTGTTAGTCAATGCAACATCAAAATTCGTGTCATTTAGTGAAGTTCAGATTTTGGTCTTTTGAAGTACTTATCTCACTGAAATAAACATGTTAGTCAAAACAGCATCAAAAGTTGTGTCATTTGTTGAACTTGAGATTTTGATCTTCTGAAGTGCTTAACTCGCTGAAATGATCACATTAGTCAAATTAACATCAAAAATTGAGTAATTCGGTGAAGTTGAGATTTTTGATTTCTGAAGAGCTTATCTCACTGAAATAAGCATTTTAGTCAAAACAGCATCAAAAGTTGAGTGTCGTGTTGAAGTTGAGATTTTGGTCTTCTGCTGTGCTTATCACGCAGAAATAAGCACGTTAGTCAAAACAACATCAAAAGTTGTGTCATTTGGTGAAGTTCAGATTTTTGGCTTCTGAGGTGCTTATCTCCACTGAAATAAGCATGTTAGTCAAACCAGCATCAAATATTAGGTTATTTGTTGAAGTTGAGATTTTAGTCTTCTGATATGCTTAACTCGCTGAAACAAGCATGTTCGTCAAAACAACATCAAAAGTTGAGTCATTTGGTGAAGTTGAGATTTTTGACTTCTGAAGTCCTTATCTCACTGAAATAAACATGTTAATCAAATCAGCATCAAAAGTTAAGTCAATGGCTGAAGTTGAGATGTGGGTCTTCCGATGTGCTTATCTGAGTGAAATAAGCGTGTTAGTCAAAACAGCATCAATAATTAAGCCATTTGGTGAAGTTGAGATCGCACTGAAAGGGTGCTGTACTTCAGGATAGTCAGTATTGAGGAAGTGCTGCATTGTCAGATAGTCTGTATTAAGAGAGTACAGCACTGTTGGAGGGTTAATTTGAAGATGTGCTATGCTGCAGGAAGGTCAATAATGAAGGAATTCTGCACTGTCAGAGGGTTAAAATTCAGGGAGAGCTACAGATTCAGGGGGTTAATGTTGATGGGGGTGTTGCATAAAGTGGTGTTGGGTAAGTGGTAAGTCATGCGACACTATTGAAGGGTCAGCACTGAGAGAAAGCCATCCTCTCAGAGGGTCAATATTAAGGGAGAGCTTCACTGTCAGGAGGTTAATATTAACAGAGTGCTCCAGCATTGAGGCTCAATATTGAGTGACTGCTACACTGTCAGAGGTTCAATGATGAGTGGGTGCTGAAGTGTTGCAGAGTAAGTGCTGAGGGAGTGTTGCATTGTCAGTGTCATCACTGAGTGTGCTCCACACTATCGGAAGGCCAATTTTCAGGGAGTGCTGCACTGTCAAAGGGTCACTACTGAGGGAGTACTGCACTGTCAGAACAGTCAGCCATGACAGAGTGCTGCACTGTCAGAGGGTCACTACTGAGGGAGAACTGCACTGTCAGAACAGTCAGTCATGACGGAGTGCTGCAGTGTCAGAGGGTCAATATTAAGGGTGTGCTACACTGTTAGACAGTCATTGATGAGCTAGTGATGGGGAGTCAGTCCTGAGGGAAACTGCCCTGTCAGAGGGTTAACAGTAAGAGTGTGCCAGAGGGTCAGTGCTGAGGAATTACAGCACTGAGAGACGGTCAGCACTCCCTCAGTCCTGACTCTCCCACAGATTAGCTGCTCCCTCAGATTCAGTACTGCCTCAGAACTGACCATCTGGCAACGAGGTACCAACTCAGAACTGACCCTCTGACCATTATGTCCTCTCTCAACATTGACATTTTAATCATGAGGGTCTTCCTTTAATCATGGGGATGTTCAGCACTTCCTCAGTACTAATGGCCCCCTGACAGTGTTGCATTACCTCACAACTGACCATATTAAAATGAGGCATCAACTCAATTTGATCCTTTGACAATGATGCACTCCCTCAGCACTGACCCTCTAACAAAAAGGCACTCCATCAGTAGTGACCCTTTGATTGCTCTGCAGTACCTCGTACTGATCCTCTAATTGTGCAACATTTCCTCAATTCTTATCCCAGTACAATGAGGCACCACATTAGTATGGCCCTCTGACAAAGAAGCACAGACGCAGAGCTGACCCATTGATAGTGAAGCTTTCCGTCAGTACTGACCCTCAGAGTGCTGCTCTACCACAGGACTGACACTCTAATCCTGTAGCACTGTCTCAATTCAGACCCCTTAACAAGGAGGCACCAGCTCAGTATTGACCGTCTGACAATTATGTACGCCCACAGATCTGACACTCTGACAGTGCTGCAAAACCTCAGTCCTGGCCCACTGATCGTGAGGCACTTACTCAATTCTGACCCTGTTACATTGACAATACAGTTCTTCCTCATTGTTGACCTTGTCGCAGTGCAGAATTCACTAACATTGACCGAATCACAGTGCGGCATACCTTTAATACTGAACGTCTGATAGTACTACAGGGATCTGACTCTGACAGTGCAGCATTCTCTCACGCCCTCAGTGCAGCACTCCCTCTGAGTGTTCCTCACATTTAAGCTCTCCCTTAATATAGACCCTCTGACAGGGCGGCTCTCTTTCAGTACGGGCCTTCTCACAGAGCAGCACTCTCTCATCATTGACCCTCTGACAGTGTTTAGGCGAGTGCTGCACTATCAGAGGGTCAATGATGAGAGAGTGCTGCTCTGTGAGAAGTTCCGTACTGAAAGAGAGCCGCCCTGTCAGAGGGTCTATATTAAGGGAGAGCTTCACTGTGAGGAACAGTCAGTCATGACAGAGTGCTGCACTGTCAG
>NC_063375.1:3013264-3059781 GCF_021869965.1 Rhincodon typus
GCTACACAGAGAGGGGGTCAGCACTCAGCGAGTGCAGCAGTGATGGGAGCTCAGCACTGAGGGAGTGCTGCACTGACTGGGGTGTAGTCAGCACTGAGGGAGTGCTGCACGGAGGGGGTCAGCACTGAGGGGCAGTCAGCACTGAGGCGGATCAGCACTGAAGCAGTACTGCACTGTTAGAGGGTCAGTGCTGTGAGACTGTAGCACAATCAGAGGGTCAGTATTGAGGAAGTGGCACACTGAGGGGGCTTGGCACTGAGGGAGTGCTGCACTGAGGGCGTGGGTCACCATTGAGGGAGTGCTGCAGTGAAGGAGTGCTGCAATGAGCAGGGTCAGCACTGATGGAGTGCTGTACTGAGGGAGTGCTGCTCGCGGGGGGGTGTGGTCAGCACTGTGGGGGGTGTGGTCAGCACTGAGGTCGGGGGCTCAGCTCTAAGGGAATGTTACACTGAGGTGGGTCAGAACTGAGGGCATGCTGCACAGATGGAAGTTAGCACTGAGTGAGTGCTGCACAGAGGAGAGTCAGCACTGAGGGAGTGCTGCGCTGAGGGGGGTCAGCACTGAAGGAGGTGCGGAACAGACGGGGGTGAGCACTGAGGGAGTGTCGCACAGAGAGGAGTTAGCCCTGAGGGAATGCTGCACAGAGCGGGGTCAGCATTGAGGGAGTTCTGCAGTGAGGGGTGTCATCACTGAGGCAGTGCTGCACTGAGTGGGGTGTGGTCAGCACTGAGGGAGTGCTGCAGTGAGGGGTGTCAGCACTGAGGCAGTGCTGCACTGAGGGGTGTGTGGTCAGCACTGAGGGAGTGCTGCAGTGAGGGGTGTCAGCACTGAGAGAGTGCTGCACTGAGGGGCGCCAGCACTGAGAGAGTGCTGCACTGAGGGGCGCCAGCACTGAGAGAGTGCTGCACTGAGGGAGTCAGCACTGAGGGGGTCAGCACTGAGGTGATCAGCACTGAAGGAGTGCTGCACTGAGGGGTGTCAGCACTCGTGGGGGGGGTGGGGTCAGTACTGAGTGGGGCTCAGCACTGAGGGGGGTTCAGCACGGGGGAGTGCTGCACTGAGGGAGTGCTGCACTGAGGGAGGGCCAATTTTCAGGGAGTACTGCACTGTCAGAGCATCAATAATAAGGGTGTGCTATGCCATCGGAAGTTCAATAATGAAGGAATTCTGCACTATCAGAGGGTTAAAATTAAGGGAGTGCGACAGTTTCAGAAAGTTAATGTTGATGGGGGGGGCGGTGGGGTAGCGTAAAGTGGTGATGGGTAAGTGGAAAGTCATGCTACACAATTGAAGGGTTAGCACTGAGAGAAAGCCACCCTCGCAGCGGGTCAATATTGAGGGAGAGCTCCACTGTCAGGAGGTCAATATTAAGACTGTGCTCCATTGTCAATGATGAGTGGGTGCTGAAGTCTTGCAGAGTAAGTACTGAGGGAGCGCTGCATTGTCATTGTCATCACTGAGGGAGATCCACACTGTCGGAAGGCCAATATTTAAGGAGTGCTGCACTGTCAGAGGGTCACTACCGAGGGAGTACTGCACTGTCAGAACAGTGAGCCATGACGGAGTGCTGCCCTGTCAGAAGGTCAATATTAAGGGTGTGTTACACTGTAGATGGTCAATGATGAGCTAGTGATGCACTGTGCAACATTCCCTCAACTCTTATCCCATTATAATGAGGCACCGCATTAGTATGGCCCTCTGACAAAGTAGCACAGCCTCAGAACTGACCTATTGATAATGAAGCTTTCCCTCAGTACTGACCCTCACAGTGCTGCTCTACCACAGCGCTGACTCTTTAATCCTGTAGCACTGTCTCAATTGTGACCCATTTACAAGGAATCACTAGCTCAGTATTGAACCTCTGACGATTATGTACGCCCACAGATCTGGCACTCTGACAGTGCTGCAAAACCTCAGTCCTGACCCTCTGATCGTGAGGGATTCATTCAGTTGTGACCCTATTTCATTGACAGTGCAGATCTTCCTCATTGTTGACCCTGTCGCAGTGCAGATTTCACTGACACTGACCCACTCACAGTGCGGAATAACTTTAATACTGAACGTCTGATAGTACTACGGGGAGCTGAATCTGACAGTCCAGCATTCTTTCAGTATTTACCGTCTGACAGTATTAAGGGGAGTCTGTCAGAGGGTCAATGATGAGAGAGTGCTGCTCTGTGGGAAGGCCTGTACTGAAAGAGAGCCGCCCTGTCGGAGGGTCTATATGAAGGGAGAGCTTCACTGCGAGAGGGTCAATATTAAGGAAATGCTCCAGTATCAGAGGGTCAAATTGATGCGAGCACAGCTCTCTGAAATTATCTTATTGGAGAGTCAGTAATTATGTAGTGCTGCACAGTCCGAGGGTTCGTATAGAGGCAGTGATGCTCTATTAGATGGTCAGGGAGTGCTGCAGTGAGGGGGTGGGGTCAGCACTAAGTGGGTCAGCACTGAGGGAGTGCTGCACTGCAGGAGTACTGCACTGAGGGGTGTCAGCACTGAGGGGTGTCAGCACTGAGGGAGGTCAGCACTGAGGGAGGTCAGCACTGAGGGAGCGCTACACTGAGGGATCAGCATTGAGATTGTGCTGCACTGAGGGAGTGCTGCACTGAGGGAGGGCCAATATTTAGGAAGTACTGCACTGTCAGAGCATCAATAATAAGGGTGTGCTACACTCTCCGAGGGTCATTGTTGAGGAAGTGCTGCACTGTATGGAGTCACTGTCAGTGGCTTGATAATAAGGGACTGCTGCATTGTCAGAAGACCAATATTAAGGTTGTGATTCATGTCAGAAGGTCAAAATTAAGGGAGTGCTACTGTTTCAGAAAGTTAATGTTGATGCGGGGGGGTTGCATAAAGTGGTGATGGGTAAGTGGTAAGTCATGCTACACTATTGAAGGGTCAGCACTGAGAGAAAGCTACCCTATTAGAGGGTCAATATTAAGGTGAGCTTCACCGTCAGGAGGTCAATCTTCAGAGAGTGCTCCAGCATTGAGGCTCAATATTACGTGACTGCTTCACTGTCAGAAGGTCAATGATGAGGGCGTGCTGAATTGTTGCAGAGTAAGTACGGACCGAGTGCTGCATTGTCAGTGTCATCATTGAGGGAGATCCACACTGTTGGAAGGCCAAATTTTAGGGAGTGCTGCACTGTCAGAACAGTCAGTCATGACAGAAGGCTGCAACGTCAGAGGTAAATATTAAGGGTGTGCTACACAGAGTAGGGTCAGCACTGAGGATTTACTACACTGAGGGGAATCAGCACTGAGCGAGTGCAGCAGTGATGGGGTTCAGCACTGAGGGAGTGCTGCATTGATTGGGGATCAGCACTGAGGGGGTTAGCACTGAGGGGCGGTCAGCACTGAGGCGTACCCACTCACAGTGCGGCATACCTTTAATACTGAACGTCTGATAGTACTACGGGGAGCTGACTCTGACAGTGCAGCATTCTCTCAGTATTGACCCTCTGACAGTATTTAGGGGAGTGCTGCACTGTCAGAGAGTCAGGACTGAGGAAGAGCTGCACTGTCAGAGGGTAAATATTAATGGAGTAATCGGGTCAATTTTAATGGAGTTGTGCACTGTCACAAATTCAATATTAAGAGAGCGCTGCACTGTGGAAAGGCCTGTACTGAAAGGGAGCTGCCCTGTCAGAGGGTCGAGATTAAGGGAGTGCTGCACTGTGAGAGTGTCAATGTTAAGTAAATGCTCCAGTCTCAGAGGGTCAATTTGATGGGAGCATATCTCTCTGAAATTATCTTGTTGGAGGGTCAGTACTAAAGCAGTGCTGCTCCGTCTGAGGGTTCGTATAAAGGGAGTGATGCACTATCAGATGATCAGGGAGTGCTGAAGTGAGCAGGGGAGTCATCACTAAGCGGGTCAGCACTGAGGGAGTGCTGCACAGAGTGGGGTCAGCAGTGCGGTGGTCCTGCACTAAAGGGGGTCAGCACAGAGTGGGGTCAGTACTGAGGGATGCTGCACAGAGTGGGGTCAGGACTGAGGGAGTGCTGCACTGAGGGGGTCAGTACTGAGGTGTGGTCAGCACTGAGGGGGTGGGTCAGCAATGACGGGGGGTCAGCACAGACGGATGTCAGCACTGATTGAATGCTGCACTGAAGGAGTGCTGCAGTGAGGGAGTGGTGCGCTGAGAGAATTCTGCACTGAGGGAGTGCTTCACTTACAAAGTGCTGCTCTGAGCGGGATCAGCACTGAGGGTCGGTCATCACTGAGACAGTGCAGTGCTGACAGAGCGCAGAGCTGACGGAGCGCAGTGCTGACGGAACGCAGTGCTGAGAAGGGTCAGCACGATAGCGGGTCAGCACTGAGTGCTGCACAGAGGGAACGCTGTACAGAGGGATTGCTGCACGGAGGGATTACTGCACAGAGAGGTGTCAGCACTGAAGGAGTGCTGCACAGACGGCGACCAGCATTGAAGGGAGGTCAGCACTGACTGGGTGAGTACTGAGGGAGTGCTACACTGAGGGATTGCTGCACTGAGGGCAGGCGTCAGCACTGAGGGAGTGCTGCAGTGAGGGGTGTCAGCATTGAGAGGGGTCAGCACTGAAAGGAGGTCAGCACTGAGGGAGTGCTGCACTGAGGGGTTCAGAATTACGGGTGTGCTGCACTGAGTGGGTCAGAATTGAGGTGGTGCTGCACGGACTGAGGGAGAGCTGCACTTTTAGATGTTCAATATTAGTGTGTCCTGCACTGTGAAAGCGTCAATATGAAGGCAGCACTGCAACATCAGAGAGGCAATGATGAGTGTATGCTGCACTGCTGAAGGGTTAAAATTGAAGAGGTGTTCCATGGTCAGAGTGTCAATAGTAAGGGAGCATGGCATTGTCAGAGTGTTATTGCTGAGAGAATACCAGTAGGTCGGAGGGTTAATACTGTGGCAGAGATGCACTGTCAGAGAGTCAGTCATCCAAGAGTACGCACTGTTGGAGAGTCAGTACTGAGGGAGTGCCTCATAATCAGAGCGTCAGTTGTCTGGCAGTTCTTGTTTGATCGTGCACCACTCCCTTCATGCTGACCCTGTGACAATGCAACCGTCTCACAGTACAGAATCTCAGTTCATCAATCCCCACAAAATGGACCTCTCACAGTATGCCATATCCTTAGCAGTGATCTTCGCAGCAGCTGCACTCCCTCAGTGCGGTCCCTCTGATAGTGCAGTGCTCCTTTAATATTGACCTTCTGACAGCACAGCACCCTCTTAACATTGGCCCTGTGACAGTCCAGCACTCCCTCAGTACTGATCCTCCCACAATGGAACATTCTCTCAATACTGACCCCCAGTGCAGCACTCCATCAATAGTGACACTGCAGTACACTCTTAATATTACCCCTCTGTCAGTGTGGAACTCCCTCAGTGATGACACTCTGATAGTAGATCACTCCCTCCGACAGTGTTGCACACCCTTCGCATCAACCCACTGACAGTTTCAGCATTCCCTTAATATTGACCAACTCACAGTGCAGCACTCCCCGAATATCAAGCCCCTGAAAGTGAAGCACTGCATGAATATTGACTATCTGATAGTACAGCCCACCTCAGTGCTGACCCTCCGACAGTGCAGCACTCCCTCATTACTCACCGTTTTATACTGTAGCACACCTTTAGTAATGACAGTCTGACAGCGTCACACTCCCTTAATATCGGCCCTTCAACAGTGCAGCACTCCCTCAATGATGACACTGCAATAACGCAGGATTCCCTCAGTACTGGCTCTGCAACAGTTTAGAACTCAATCATCACTGAACCTCTGTTAGTACAGCACACCCCTAATATTGACCCCGTGACAGTGCAGCACTCCCTTAATATTGGTCTTCCGACAGAGTGGCACTTCCTTGATGAAGACACTCTGACAATGCAGTTTTCCCTCACTACTGAACTTCTGACAGTGCAGCATTCTGTCATCATTGACTCCTTGATAGTGTAGCAACATGCTTCTTATTGACCCTCCGACAGTGCAGCACTCCCTCTGTACTGACTCTACAACATTAATATTGATCCCCTGACTGGCGGTTCTCTTTCAGTACTCACCCCTGCAAAGGGATGCTCTCCCTCATCTTCAACCCTCTGACAGTGCAGCACTTCCTTAATATTAACCCACTACCAGTGTGGCACTCCCTTACAATTGAACTACTGACAGTGCAGAACTCCAACAAAATGACCCTCTGAGTGTCGCACACACTCAACATTGGCCCTCCAACAGTGTAGCACTCCCTCAGTGCTGACCGTCTGACATTGATACGCTGATAGTGTAGCAACCCCGTCATATTGACCCACTGACACAGCAGAACTCCCTCAATATTGGCCTTCTGACAGTACTGCACTACTGATCCTTCGGCAGTGCAACGTTCCCTTGATATCAATCTTCAGACATTATAGCACTCCCTCAGCACTAACTCCCTGAACTTGCATCACTCTATCAGGAATGATTCTGTCAGTGCAAAACTCCCTTTATATCAACCCTCCAACAGTGCACTATTTCCTTAATATTGGACCTCTGATTGTGTGATACTCCCTCAGTGTGAAACCCTGACAATGCAGCACTCCCTCAGAAATAATTCTCTGATTAAGCACTTCTTCTGTACAAAACCTCTGAAAATGGAGCATTCTCTCATTACTGACCCTTTACAGGGCTGCACTGCCTCAGTACTCACTCACCAAAAGTGCAGCACTCCATTAATAGTGACCCTCTGACAGCGTGGCACTCCCCTAATATCGGCCCACTGACAGTGCGGCACTCCCTTAATACTGACCTGCTCGCTGTGCAGCACTGCCCTAATATCAAACCTGCAGCCCTATCAGAGGGTCTGTCCTGAGCAAGTGCCCCACTGTCAGCATGTCAATTCTGAGGCAGTGCCTCTATATCAGTGGGTCAATACTGAGGTAGTGCCTAAGAGGGTCAGAATTAAGGGAGTGCATCACATTTAGAGGGTCATTACTGAGGGACAGCCTTATGATCAGTGGGTCAGTTCTGAGGCAGTGCCTCAATGTAATAGATTTGGAAATGGGTTAGGAGGCACATGATTAGGAGGTCCGTAGTAAGCTGTTGCAGCTCTATCAGAGGATCAGTACTCAGAGAGTGCCTCATTGACAGAAGGTCCATACTGAAGTATGAAAGCACTGTTAGAGGGTTAGCACTGAGGAAGTGCTTCCTTGTCAGAGATTCAGAACTGAGAAAGTGCCTTATTGTCAGAGGCTCATTCCTGAGGGAGTGCCTCATTGTCAGAGTGACATAATCAGACAGCACTCCCTCAATTCTAAACCCTAATATTGACCCTCTGAGAACGTGGCACTGCCTCAACACCGACCTTCTGACAATGAGGCACTGCCTCAGGACTGACACTCTGATAATCAGGTGATTCCTCAGTACTGAACCATTGACAATGTGACACTCCGTTAGTATTGACTTTCTGATAATAGGGTTCTCCTCAAGTACTGACCCTCTGACAGTTCTGCACTGCCTCAGTACTGACCCTCTAAATGTCTGCCACTCCCTCAATTTTGACCTCCTTACAATGAGGCATTACCTCAATACTGACCGGGAAGGTGGCACTGCCTCAGCATTGACTATCTGACAATAAAGTACTCACTCTGGACTGACCATTCATCAATGACATACTGCCTCAGAAGTGACCCACTTACAACAAGGCACACACTCAGTACTGACCCACTGATAATGATGTTCTCCCTCAGTACTGACCCTCTGAGAGTGCTGCACTACCACAGGACTGACTCAATTCTGAACACCTTACAATGAGACACCGTCTCAGTATTGACCCTTTGATCATGAGGCACTGACTCAGTTCTGACCCTATTACATTGACAGCGCAGCTCTTCTTCATTGTTGACCCTCTGGCAGTGCAGAATTCCCGCATGACTGACCCTCTCACAGTGCAGCATACCTTTAATACTGAACCTCTGATAGTGCAGCTCCCCTCAGTACTGTCTCTATCAGTGCAGCATTCTCTTAGTATTGACTCTCTGACAGTATGTAGGGGAGTGGTGCACTATTGGAGAGTCAGGACTGAGGAAGAGCTGTATTGTCAGAAGGCAAATATTAATGGAGTGTTGGGGTCAATTTTAAAGGGGTTTTGCACTGTCACAAGTTCAACTCGGTGGTTAGCACTCCTGCTTCACAGCGCCAGGGACCCAGGTTCGATTCCACCCTTGGGCGACCGTCTGTGTGGAGTTTGCACATTCTCCGTGTCTGTGCGGGTTTGTGTGTCGTCTGGGTGCTCCGGTTTCCTCCCACAGTCCAAAGATGTGAACGCTTGGTGGATTGGCTATGCTAAATTGCCCATAGTGCCCAGGGATGTTTAGGTTAGGTGGGTAGGCATGGGAAATATAGGGGAATTGGTCTAGGTGGGATGTTCTTCGAAGGGCCGGTGTGGACTTGTTGGGCTGAATAGCCTGTTTCCACACTGTAGGTATTCTATAAATCAATATTAAGGGAGTGCTGCACTGTCAGACGGTCAATGGTGAGAGCGTGCTGCCCTGTGGGAGTCCAGTACTGAAAGGGAGCGACCCTGTCAGAAGGTCTATATTGATAGAGTGCTGCACTGTCAGAGGGTCGATATTAAGGGAGTGCTCCAGTATCAGAGACTCAATAGCAAGGGAGCACATCTCTCTCAAATGGCCTTGTCAAAGGGTCAGTCGTCAGGTTAGTGCTGAGGGAATACCGGTATGTCAGAGGGTTAATACATGGCAGAAATGCACTATTAGAGGGTCAGTCATCAGTACTCCAGAGTGTATTGTACTGTTGGAGGGTCAGGAGTGCCTCATAGTCAGAGGGCCAGCTCTCTGGCGGGGCTTCTTTGTTAGTGTGCCACTCCTTTAACGCTGACCCTCTGACAGTGCAGCACACCTTAATATTGACCCTGTGACAGTGCAGCATTCCCTTAATATTGACCTTTCAACATTGCGGCACTCCCTCAGTGAAGACACTCTGACAATGCAGGTTTCCCTCACGACTGACCTTCTGACAGCGCCGCATTCTGTCTTCATTGACCGTCTGACAGTGTACCATATGCTTCATATTGACCCTCCGATATTGTGGTACTCCCTCAGTGATGATACTCTGACAATGCAGCACTCCCTCAGTACGAACTCTCTGATTAAGCACTCCCTCAGTGCTAAGCCTCTGACAATGAAGGTCCATACTGAAGTATTAAAGCACTGTTAGAGGGTTAGCACTGAGGAAGTGCTTCCTTGTCAGAGATTCTCTCATTACTGACCCTTTGCTGTGCTGCTCTGCCTGAGCACTCACTCGCTGAAGTTGCAGTACTCCATTAATAGTTGCCCTCCGACAGTGCACCACTTCCTTAATATGGACCCTCTGATAGTGCAGCATTCTTTTAATATTTGCCTGCTCACAGTGCAGCACTCCCTTAATATCAAACTGCTGAGGGTGAAATACTCATTTAATATTGACCATCTGAGAGTGCAGCATTCCTTCGGTGCGAACTCTCTGCCAGTGCAGTACTCCATTATTATCGGACCACAAGCAATGTGGCACTCCCTGAATACTGGCCCACCAACAGTGCAGCACTCCCTGCATATTGGCTATCGAGAATGCGGCATCCCCTTAATATTGACCTGTTCGCAGTGCAGTACTCTCCAAATATCAAACCTCGATCAGAGGATTCGCACTGAGGGAGTGCCCCATTGTCAGTAGGTCAATTGTGAGGCAGTGCCACTTTGTCAGTGGGTCAATACTGAGGTAGTGCCTCATTTTAAGAGGGTCGTAATTAAGGAAGGGCCTCACAACACAGAGTCAGTACTGAGGTAGTGTAACACTGTCAGAGGATCAGTTGAGGGAATGCCTTCTTGTCAGTGGGTCAGTTCTGAGGCAGTCCCTCCATGTAATGGATTTAGAATTGAGGGAGGATGACATGATTAGAAGGTCAGTAGTAAGGTATTGCACTCAGAGTGTCATTACTAAGAGCGTACATCATTGTCAGAGGGTCTGTGCTGAGGTGTTGAAGAACTGTCAGAGGCTCAGTACTGAGGGAGTGCTTCCTTGACAATGACTCCCTCTGCAGGGCTATCATGTCATTTCTGGAGAGTCAGTCTTGAAGCAGTCACCCATTGAGAGAGAATCACTTCTGATGGAGGGCCTCATTATTAGAGGGTCAGTACCGAATGAGTTGTAAGCGGGTCAATTCTGAAGCAGTGCCTCATTGTAAGGGGATCAGAATTGAGGGTATGCCTCACGATTGAAGAGTCAGTACTGAGGTACTTCAGCTCCACCAGAGGGTCAGTTCTGAGGCAGTACCTCACGACTGGAGGGTCAGCCCTGAAATACTGCCACATTGTCAGAGTTTCAGTTCTGAGGCAGCTTCTCTTTGTCAGATTGTCTGTAGCTGTTCTGCAAAGCGGTCACCCAGTCTACACTTCATTTCCCGAATGAGATGCTGCCAGTGGGTCCGTTGTGAGGCAGTGCCTCAATGTAATGGGATCAGAATTTGGAGGATCACATTTGGAGGATCAATACTGAGGGTTGCAGGACTATCAGAGGGTATGTACTGAGGGAAGGCCTTATCGTCAGCGGGTCAGTACAGAGGCAGTGCCTCTTTGTAAGGGTGTCAGTCTGTTCTGGGGATTGTCACAGGGTCAACACTGAGGGAGTGCCTCATTGTCAGAGAGTCTGTTCTGAGGCAGTGCCTCAATGTAATGGGGATGGATTGAGGGAGGGCCATATGATTAGTGGGTTATCTCTGAGGTATTGAAGCACTGTCAGACGGTCAGAACCGTGGAGTGCATTATAGTCAGAGGGTCAATACTGATTCAATGGTCAAAACTAGGGGAGTGCCACACGATTAGAGAGTCAGTACTGAGGTATTGTAGCAGTGTCAGAGGGTCAGAATTGTGGGACTGCATTATTGTCAGAGCTGCATGCTGAACCAGTGCCTCATTTAAGCGTGTCAGAATTCAGGAAGTTCATCATGATTACAGGGTCATTACTGAGGAAGGGCCCCGTAATCAGCAGATCAGCATAGAGGGAGTGCCTTATTATCACGAGGTCAGTTCTGAGGCAGTGTCTCACTGTGAGAGGGTGAGCAGTAAGGGACCGACTCGTTGTTAGAGGATCCATTCGAGGCAGTGCCTCAATGTGATGGAGTCAAATGTCAGGGGCTCAATATTGAGGTATTGAAGAACTGTGAGAGCGTCAGTACTGAGGTAATGCAGCACTGTCAGAAGGTCAGAATCATGGGAATGCCTTATTGTCAGCGGGTCATTTCTGGGGAATTGCCTAATTGCAAAGGGATTAGAATTGAGGGAGTTTAGATGGTCAATACTGAGGTAATGAAGCACTGTCAGAGGGTCAGGATTGAGGGAGGGACTCATTATCAAAGGGTCTGTACTGAAGGAGTACCTTATTGTCAGCCGGTCAGTTCTGAGGCAATACCTCTTTGTCAGAGGATCTGTTCTGACGGACTGCCTCATTGTCAGAGGATCTGGTGTGAGGCACTGCCCGGATGTAATGGGGTCAGAATTGAGGGAATGCAACATGCTTATAGGGTCAGTACTGAATTAGTGCAGCACTGCCAGAAGGTCCGTTCTGAGGCAGTGCCTTTTTGTCAGTGGTTCAATACTGAGGCAGTCCCTCATTCTAAGCGGGTCAGAATTGAGGGTGTGCCACATGATTAGAGGATCAGGACTGAAGTAGTGCAGTACTGTAAGAGGATCAGTACTGAGGGAGTGCCTCATTGTCAGAGGGTCAGTACTGAGATAATTAAGCACTGTCAGTGGGACTCTGGCTTCAGTACAAGAAGATCAGAGTAAAAAAGCATGAAAGTGATGCTAAACCTTTATAAAGTGGTGCTGTCAGCTCCAGTTGAGTACATAGTGAATTCTGAACACCATATTTTAGGAAGGACATTTGACCCTGGAAAGGGAGGAAAGGAAATTGAGCAGAATGACAGCAGCACTACATCGAGGAGGTGGAAGCATACTTGGAAATTTGCGTCCCTGCCTTTAAACTCAATTGCAGTAAAAGATAAAATGTGAGAGTGTTTCAGATAGTTAGATGGGCTTCAGATTGGTTTCACAGGTCGGCGCAACATCGAGGGACGAAGGGCTTGTACTGCGTTGTAATGTTCTATGTAATGTTTTATGTTCTATGCTGTTGAAAGGGGGAGACAGGTTTGTGGGCTAAAATGTCAAGACAAAGTTACAGGATGAGGGAGATTAACGATCAAATTTACCATTGAACACAAAGCCAAGGCAAAGGTAACGAAAACAGAAGCTGTTGGAAAAGTTCACCAGGTCTGGCAGCCTCTGTGGAGGCTAAAAAAAAACAGAGTTAAAGTTCCAGGTCCGGTGACCCTTCGACAGAACACAAAGGCAGTGGTAATGGTTGTTGAGAAGAGACAAAACATTGGTCTGCATTCAATACTGAGTTCAACAACTTTAGACCCATTAACACAGTCCTCTGATTGGATATACTTTCCCCAAGTGATTGCACCCAATTCAATTGCAAATCGTTTCACTGGACTCAAAACAGTAACTTCCTCTTTCCACGGAAGGGGCCGGGGGTTCGGTGCCTCGGAAGGGGCCGCATTATCGAGGGGGGCGGGGTGGGGGAACGGTGTCGGTGCTGATGGTGACGGTTCAGAATTTGAAAACAAGAGACCTCGCGCTTGCGGGGGCACGCACGTATCTTCACCTCCGCTGGCGCTCTTTCCTCGGTGTGGGAGTGGTCGTGGTCCTGGTCTGGCTTTAGAACATAAGAACTAGGAGCAGGAGTAGGCCGTCCGGCCCTTCGAGCCTGCTCTGCCATTCAATAAGATCATGGCTGATCTTTTCGTGGACTCAGATCCAATTACCCGCGTTCTCACCATATCCCTTAATTTCTTTATTGTTCAAAAAAAATCTACCTTATCTTTAAAAATGTTTACTGAAGTAGCATCATCTACTTCACTGAGCAAGGAATTCCATAGATTAACATCCCTCTGGGTGAAGAAATTCCTTCTCAATTCAGTCCTTCTCCTGCCTCCGCTGATTGGAGCAACCGCACGTCACGGGCATCGCCCCGGTCCTCACGGGCGAGACTCTTGTCGTTCGTAGGCGGGGCTCATGCACAGACCTTGTCATCTGATTGGTTAAACTGTCGCGCTCGCCCCCTTTTGCTCACGTGGGGTTTGGACACGGACTCGTGGTCACATGATTCCTGATGACTAATTAGTTGCCGAACACCTGGTCTTTCTTCGTCCCGAGTTCTACACTTTTAACCTGGTGCACACATGAGGTTGGAAGGCTCTTTCTGGGGATACCATCTTTGTTGAGCCTTGCACGAAATCTTCCGTAAGGCTTGTTCCTCAGTCTTGGCTCTTTATGTTACCCTGTCTGTTGGGGCCATGATATGGTGGCTCTCAGGGCAGGTTGGGTTGAGCGGATGAGTGGGTAAGTACGTAGCAGATGAACCATCTCTCGGATATATGCGAAGTTATCTACTTTAGGGGCAAAAACTGAAAATCCATTTATTATCTGAAGGGTGATAGATTGGGAAAGGAAGGGGTACACTGAGACCTTAGTGTCCTTGTACCTGTCGCTGAAAGCAAGTATGACCCTGACCCTGACCCTGACCCTGACTCTGATCCTGACCCTATTGTAGGTGGTGAACAAGGCAGATGGTTTGTTGGCTGCCTTATTGAAGGGATTCATGGATTGGTGAAAGTGACAGTAAGTGAAAGATTTAACAGAGTGATTTCTGGGATGGCGATATTGTGAGATGAAGGGAGACTGGATCAGTTAGGGCTATATTCGTGGGAATTTAAAAGAAGAATAGGCATCTGGTGGAAACCTATAAATTTAAAGTGGACTGGACAAGGTCGATGCGGTAAGGATGTCCTCAATGGCTTAGGAGTCCAGCAATAGGGCTTAGAGTCAAGGAGGAAAAGGAGATCATTTAGGAAATGAGGAGAAATGTCTTCACCCAGACAGATGTCAGCCTGTGGAATTCTGTCTGGGAACTGTTGAGGTCAAACCATTGAATATTTTCAAAGGGAAATTGGATATGGTGCTTAGGACTAAAGAGAACAAAGGCAGTGGGTAGAAACAGTATGAGTTCAATGATCAGCCATGATCATGTTGAAAGGTGGAACAGGCTCGAAGTGCTTACTCCTATTCTTCAATATTTGTATGAACCAAAGGAGACAAGATTGACTGGAATGGCCCCATGGTTGAAGACTTCAGGGTTTTTAAAATGCATTTGTGAGATCTAAAGATCGCTGGCTGGTCCAGCTTTATTCGGTGCCATTAGTTGCCCCATGAGCTGCCTTCTTGAACCACTCCAATCCTTGTGCTGACAGTTGACCCACGATCATTAGAATCGCTACAGTTTGGTAACAGGCCATTTGGCCCAACAAGTCCATAATGACTCCAAAAAGCATTCCAACAGACTGACGCCCCCACTCTATCCTTGTAATCCTGCACTTCCCATGGATAATTCACATAACTACTCATCCCTGGACACAATGGGCAATTTAGCGTGGCCAATTCACCTAATCCACACATCTTTAGTCTGGAGGAGGAACCTGGAGGAAACCCACAATGACATGGGAAGAATGTGCAAACGCCCACACACAATCACCTGAGACTGATATGAACCCAGATCTCTGATGCTGTGAGGCAGCAGTGCTAACCACTGGCCACTGTGCTGCTCGTAAGGACAATATTGTTCGGAAGGGAGATCCAGGGTCTTGACCCAGCGACAGTGAAGGAATGGTGACATGTTTAAAGTTTGGAGGGAATCTTGTAGAGAGTGGTATTCCCATGTATCTGCTGCCCTTGTCCTTCGAGATAGAAGTAGTCACGTGTTTGGAAAGTGCTGTCTGAGGATTTTTGGTGGAATTTCTGCAGTGTACCTTGTAGATGGTACACACTGCTGCTACTAAGTGTTGGTGGTGGAGGGAGTGAATGTTTGTGGATGTGGTGCCAATCAAATGGGCTGCTTTGTCCTGGACAGCGTTGAGCTTCTTGTGTTGTTGGAGCTGTACCTGTCCAGGCAAGTGGGGAATATTACATCACACGTCTGACTTGTGTCTTCATGTGGAGAGATTCAGAAGCTCAGGTTGTCCTTAGCCTTCTGAGTGATGAAAAGTCTGCCAAGTGACTACCTCTCCTGGAATTTGCCGGTCTGTTCAGTTGTTGAGGCATTTGCACCAAGTCCTTGGAGGTGGAACAGTTGTTGCCTTGTAAATCTGATGTTTCAGTTCCATATGCATTCATTATGTTGCTTCCTCTCCATGTCCTGGTCTGACAGGTGCAACAGTATCCCACAACATGAGCAGACGGTTGCTGCATCTTTCCTCGTCCTCTGCCCCACCCAACAGCATTCTGACAGTATTAGCCTCATACATCACTCCACCAATTTGGATGATTTTCCCAACGCACATTTGTCCCTTAACCTCTTCCACGCCCACTCCCCGCCATTCCCATGGGGAGTTGGTCACTTGACTAACTGATGCATTCTTTTTAGCATTCAGCCAGTGAAGGAAACAGAAGGTCATCATGAGCCCAGCGCCCCCACCACACACACACACTCCCATGCTGGTACTGAGTGGTCGTGAAGGAGCCATCTTTCAGAAAGAACCTTCTTCAACAAGACCATGCCTGCCATCACGAGAAGAGATAAATATTGTGTATTATTTACAGAAGAGGGTATTTTTCTTCTCTCTGTCCTGGGGCTGACATGTTTCTGTTAACTTGTGTTTTAGTGACATTGATTATCTAATGGTTGCCCTTCTCTGCTCTAGTGTTATTAATTAGGAAATTTGAAGATTACAATTTTAGTCGACAGCATTTGTAATTTCTCTCAGATTTTCTCTCTCTCTTTCTCCCTCTTGGTGGATGAATGTCATCCATCACAGTTGCATTCAATGTATTTCCAAGTCAGGATGGTGAATGGCTTGGAGGGGAACTTGAAGGTGGCATTTCTAATATGCTACCCTTGTTCTTCCAGACGGAAGTGATCGTGGTTTTGTCTGAGGATCTTTAGTGAATTTCTGCAGTGCATCTTGTAGATAGCATACACTGCTGCTACTGACTGTCGGTGGTAGAGTGAGTGGATATTTGTGGATGTAGTGCCAGTCAAGCCTGCTGCTTTGTCCAAGATGGTTTAAAGCTTCTTGTGTTGTTGGGGCTGCACTCATCCCAGCAAGTGGGGACTATTCCATCACACTCCTGACTTGTGCCTTGTAGATGGTGGACAGGCTTTGAGGAGTCAGGAGGAGAATTACTCCCTGTGGTATTCCGAGCTTCTGACCTGCTCTTGCACTGTGTTTATGTGTTTATGTTTGTGTCAGTTGAGTTTCTGTTCAACGATGACCCTCAGGATGTTGATAGTGGGGATTCAGTGATGGTAACACTGTAGAATGCCGAGGGGCAGTGGTTCGATTGTCTTTTATTGGTGATGGTTGTACTGTGTGACACAAATGTTATTTGCACTTGTTGGCCCAAGCCAGGTCTCGTTGCATTTGAACAAGGACTGCTTCAGTATCTGAGGAGCTGCGAATGATTCTGAACATTGTGCAATCATCAGTGAATATCCCCTCACTGTAAAGGGTTCAGAATTGAGGGTATGCCACATAATTAGACATTCGGTACTGAGGGGGTGCCTCATTGTCAGAGGGTCAACATTGAGGCAGCGCCACATCCTAAAGGGGTTAGAATTGAAGGAGTGCCACCTGATTACAGGACCCGTGCTGAGGTATTGCAGCACTTAGAGAAGTTCGAACTGAGGGAATGCTTTATTGACAGAGGGTCAGTCTTGAGGTATTGAAGCACAGTCAGAGGTTCAGTACTGAGGGGGTCCCTCATTGCCAGAGGGTTAATACGGAGTCAGTTCCTCCATGTAATGGGGTCAGAATTGAGGGAGTGCGAAATGATGAAAGGGTCAGGATTAATAATACAGGACTGTCAGTGAGTCAGATCTGTCGGAGTCAGAGGGTCAATACGGAGTCAGTGCCTCATTGTGTAGGTGTTGGAATTGGGGGAGTGCCAACTGATTAGAGAGTGAGTCCAGAGGCATTGTGTCACGGTCAATGGGTTAGAACTGAGGGAGTGCCACATATTGAGAGGGTTGGTAGTGAGGTATTTGCAGCAGTGTGGGAGTGCCTCGTTCTCAGAGGATATTACTGAGAAAGTGCCTTATTGTCAGTGGAACATGGAGTCATAGAATCGCAGATGTACAGTATGAAAACAGACACTTTGGTCCAACTCGTCCATACTGACCAGTTAACCAAAATTAACCTATTCCGCTTGGCCATATCCCTCAACTCTTCCTATTCGTAGACCCATTCACTTACCTGTGAAATGTTGTTATTGTACCATCCTTAACCAATTCTACTGGCAGCTTATTGCATACATGTGCCGCCCTCTGCATGAAAATGTTGCCCCTTCGGTCCGTTTTAAAACTTCCCCTCTCAAAATAAACACATGGCCTCTAGTTTTGGACTGCCCTACTTTGGGGAAAAGACCCTGGCTGTTCAGCCTATCCATGCTCTAATGAATTTATAAACCTCTATAAGGTCCTCCTCGCCCTCTGACACTCCGGGAAGAATGGCCCTCGCCTATTCAGCCTCTCCTTAGAGCTCAAACCCTCCAACCCGCTGGTCACAGGCCTTCAATCTGAAAAGTAACCCTCGACAACCACCCTCTCTCCTACCTTCTGGTCAATTTTTGTATCCAGATGGCTCGTTCTCCCTGTATTCCATGTGATCTAACCTTGTGAACCAGTCTACCATGCGAACTTTGTCAAACCACTGAATCAAGAGTGGCACCATCGAATCAAGGCTCTCAAACCTACTTTGACTGCAGTCCTTTGAAAGCTTCCCTTCTCTTTCCCGGTAGCCCTGCAAAAACATTCCTTTTGTGAAGACATTCAGCCCTGGAGGCAGCTGCTCTGTTGGCTGAAGGATTTGATAAAAGACTGTACACACAAAGCACTTCCACTTGGCATTTCTGAGGCCCAAAATGTTCCGTTAATGACTCAGATGTTTCGCAATTGTGGGCTTATGTGTCATTCTGGTTATTACAGAGTATGATCTCGTCTGACATTATCAAGGAATTGCTGCGTTGCAGGATATATGATGCAATGAGATTCAGAAATGGATATTAAAAAGCCTGTGGCATTATTCAAAGAAAGAATGCCTTCCTCTTTGTCCAGTCCAAAATTTCAATAATGATGAATGGATATTTTTCAAACTGGGAAGCAGGTTTGTAGTGGAATTCTCCAGGGGCTGCCACTGGGACGTTTGTCGTTCCTGATAGATAATTAATTATCTTGATCGTGGTGTGCAGGGGACAATTTCCAAGTTTGCAGATGCCATTAAACTTGACAATTGTAAATTGTGAGAAGAATAGTGTGGAACTCCAAAAGTGCATTGAAAAGTTGATGGAGTGGGCAGATAGGTGGAAGATGAGGTACAATGCAGAGAAGTGTAACGCGATGCACTTTGTCTTTCAAGTGTTTTTCCTGCCAATGTAAAATAGGAATATGGACGTGAAAAGTTGAAATGATGGTAGCAGTACAGCTGGAGAGAGCAATAAATAAAGCATACAGCCTTTATTAATAGGGGTATAGAGTATACGAGTAAGAAGTTGATGATATTGAACTTCTGCAAGGTAAGTTAAATCTCAGCTGGAGTATTGTGCACAGTTGTGGCCTGCACACTGTAGGAAAAAGGCAAATGCAGTGATGTGCTGATTATTACTGGAATGGTTCCAGGTAGGAAAAACTTTAGCTGCAAGAATAGATTGTAGAGTTTGAGACTGTTGTCTCTCAACAGCAGGCTGAGAGGAGATGGAATTGAGGTTTTTTTGAAATCGTGAGTGGGCTAAACAGAGTAGATAGGGAGAAGATGTCCCTGCACGTCGAAGAGCTTTATCACACAGTGTGTAGTTAGGTTATGGAGTGCACTGCTGTAAATGTGATGAATGAGGTTCAATGGAAACGTACAGAGGGCATTGGATGAAAATGGTGTGCAGGTGTTCGGCGGTAAAAGGATTTGCATGAGATGATAGAGACAACTCGGTCTGATCGGCCAAATGGCCTCTTTCCCCTTCTGTGATTTGGTTTGTCCAAAAATTACCTGAAATTTATTACAAACACCAATAAAAGAGCATGCTTACTACTTAACCATCTTTCAAAGGATTATTTTGACTTCAATATGGTTTTGTGGACTCTCCGAAGACAGGTAACATCGGGTTCAAAATGACACAGACGCAGAGGGTCAATACTGACAGTACCTCACTTTAACAGGGTTAGAATTGAGGATGTGCCTCTTGATTGGACAGCCAGTGCTGAGATTTTGCAGGTCTATCACTGTGTAAATATTGAATGAATGCCTCATTGTCAGAGCGTCAGAATTGTGGGAGTGCATTATTGTCAGAGGGTCAGGACTGAGGCAGTGCCTCATTATGCAGATGTCAGAATTGAAGCAGTGTCACATGATGGGAGGGTCAGTCCTGAGGTATGACAGCACTGTCAGTGGTTTAGAACTGTGGGAATGCTTCCTTATCATATGGTCAGTACTGAGCAGGTGCCTTAATATCATATGTTCAGTCCCGATGGAATGCCTCATCATCGGGAGCCATTACTGAGTCAGTGACTGTTTGTCAAAGCTACAGTACAGAGCGTTTGCATCATTGTCAGAGGGTCTATACAGAGGCAGTACCTGATTGTAAGGGGGTCAGATCGGAGTGTGTCACATGCTTAGATGGTCAGTTCTGTGGTAGTGCAGCACTCTAAGTGGGTCAGTTCTGAGACATTGCCTCATTGTCAGAGGGTCATTACTGAGGCACTGTCTCATTGTAAGAGGGTAAGAATTGAAGGGGTCGCACACGTTCAGATGATCAGTACGGAGGTTTTGCAGATCTATCAGAAGGTTAGTCCTGAGGGACTGCCTCGTTGTCAGCAGGTCTGTTTGGAGGAATTGCTTCACTGTAAGAGCATTGGTACTGAGCGAGTAACTCATTGTGAGAGTCAGAATCAAGGGAGTGCTCACATTTCAGACAGTGAGCACTGTCAGTAGGTGAGTACGAATGGTCCATTCTGAAGCAGTGCCTCAATGTAATGGCATCAGAATGGATGAAGGGCCACATGATTAGCGGTTTGGCCCTAAGGAATGGAAGCACTGTCAGATCTCGTTGCCGTGATATGGAGGTGTCGATGTTGGACTGAAGGAGGAGTGAGGCTCCAAAAGCCTGTGTTTTCAAATAAACCTGTTGGACTATAAGCTGGTGTCGTAGGACTTCAGACCTCGTTGCCATAGCGTCAGAACTGTGGGAGTGAATTGCAGTCACTGGGTCAGTACTGAGGGAGTGCCTCATTGTCAGAGGGTCAATATTGTGGCAGTGCCTCATTGAAATGAGTTCAGGATTGAGGGTGTGCCTCACGATTCCAGAGTCAGTACTGAGGAACTGCAGCTCCGTCAGAGGATCAGTTCTGAGGTAGGACTGGAATGTCAGTCCAGAGGCTCACTGGTCTACAGTTCCCTGGCTCTGCCTCAGCCTCAGTATTGACCCTCTGACAATTTTGCACTCCAACTGATCTTACCCTCCAACAGTGCTGAAATGTCACAGTACTGATCCTCTCATCAGAATCATAGAATCCCCATAGTGTAAAACAGGCCATTAAGCCTAAGTCCACACTGACCCTCCCAAATGCATCTGACCCATCCCATTAACCTATCCCTGTAACCCTGCATTTCCCGTCTGAGAATTAGGATCTCCCTCAGTATTCTCACATGATGCCCTCCCTCCGAATGGACTCTTTGACAATGAAGCACACCCTATGGAATGAATCTCTGATAAGACACTCTCTCAGTATTGACCTCTGATCATGAGGCTCCAGCTCAGTACTGGTCCCCTGACAATCCTGATCCCATTACAAAGAGGCACTGCCTCACCAATGACCCTCTGACAAAGGAGCAGTGTGTCAGAACGGACCATCTGACAAGGAGGCACTCCTTCAGTCTGACCCTGTTTCACTGCTGCAGAAGTGATCTTTTGCTAATGAGGTACTGCCTGGGTTCTGACCCTGATAGAGCTGAAATACCTCAGTACTTCCCGTCAGTCTCTGGCAAACCCTCCATTCTGACACCATTACACTGAAGCACAGCCTCAGTGCTGACCCATTGACAAAGAGACTCTGTCTCAGAACTGACCAGCTGACAATATGCCAGTGCCCGAGGTACTAACACAATAATAATGAAGCTCTCCATCAGGAATGACCCTCTAAATGTGAGGTCGTCCTCAATTCTGATGCCCTTACAATGAGGTCCTGCTCCAGTTCTGACCCCTGCATCATTAGGACCTGGCTCTGTCTGACAGTAATGCACTCCTGCAGTAGTGACCCTCTGACAATTAAACACTCCCTCTGTACTGAAGCTCTGACAGTGCTTCAATCCCTCAATAATGCCCCTCTGACAATGAAACAGTCCATCAGTTCTGACACTGTCACATTGCTGCAATGTCTTAGTGACCCTGTAATCGTTTCGCACTACCTCACTTTTGTTGCCTTTATCGTGAGACAATGCCTCAGCATTGATCCTCTGATACAGGTGCAATATCTTAGCACTGACCCTCTCTTTGTAGCAAACCCTCAATTCCCACACCGTTACACTGAGGAACTGCCTCAGAACACAAACTCTGACAATGAGTCATTCCCATACGACGAACATTCCCTCTGACAAATGAACAATGCCTCAGAACTGACACACTTACAATAAGGCAGTCCCTTAGTACTGACCCGCTGATCATAATATCACAGTCACGACCCTCTAATTGCGTGGCGTCCCTTCAATTCGGACACCTTTCGAAAGAAGCACGGCCTACATATTGATGCTGTGACAGTGCTTCAATAGCTCAGTGGTGACCTGCTAATCATGGTGCCATCCCACAGTTCTGATCCCATTACATGGAGTCCCTCACTCAATCCTGAACCTCTGACTGTACTAGACTATCTCAGTACTGGTCCTGCAAACGTGTTGCACTCCCTTATTTCTCCCCCCATTATATTGAGAATGTGCACCCCACTGGACCCTGTAACAGTGAGACAGTCCCTCAGCAGTGACACTACTGTGAAGCACTGTCACTGACCCTCTGACAATGAAGCTGTCAATTCTGACGCCTTTCCATTGAGGCACTGCGTGAGTATTGACCATTGAGGCACTTCCTCAGTAGTTACCTTCTGACAGATTAGAGTTAAGGCCAGATGAGGGTCAGGATGGGGCTAGGGTTAGGGTTCGGGCTGAGGCTCGGGTTAGAGTTGAGGTCAGGGTTGAGGCTGCAGTTGGGGGCTGGGACCAGAACCAGGATAAGCTCAGTCAGGGGAGGGAGTGGTGGGATGGCCGAGTGCCGGGGCACAGGACAGTCGGGGCCAGGAGAGGGACAGGCTGGGATTAGGGTGAAGGATGGCGGCCAGGTCAGGCTGGGGCTGGGGTTAGAGTTAGGTAGGGGCTCGAGTCTGCGACAGGCAGGGGTTAGGGTCGGGGCTGCGGGCTGGGTGCTGGGACCTTAACCATGTCAGGGTCGGGGTTGGGGTCAGGCTTAGGGCCGTAGTTTGGATTAGGGTCAGGGTCAGGGCTGCGACAGGCTGCAGGGGAGTGTTGGGCTGGGGGGCGCTGATGTCTGGCTCTGGGTCTGGGTCTAGGTCTAGGTCGCTGACATCTGGGCAGGGTGGGGTAGGGACGGGGCTGGATGCCTGGGCCAGGTCCGCGACAGGCTTCGGTCCGAGGGCTGGGGGTTAGGGTCGATGTCCAGTGGCCGCGGCTGGGACCCTGGGGTTAGGGTTGGGGTCGGGGTCTGGGGGCCACGGCCGGGACAGTCTGGGGTTAGGGTTGGGGTCGGGGACTGGGGGCCGCGGCCGGGACAGTCTGGGGTTAGGGCTGGTGTCGGGGACAAGCTGTGGCAGTGTTGGGGCTGTGACAGGCTGGTGGCTGGGGTCTGGGGCCGGGTTTAGGGTTACGGCTGGGACAGGGGTTAAAGGCTGGGGTCTGGGGCCGGTGCGTAGGGCTGAGGCTGAGGCTAGGTTTACGGTGATGGTCTGGTCTGGGGCCCTGGATTGGGTCGGTCCAGACAGGGCCGGGTTGGGGGTCTGGGGCCGGGTTAAGATTTAGGGTCCAGGTTGCAGCGAAGGTTTTGTTTAGGTTTGGGGTCGGTTTCGGAGGACTGAGGCTAAGGATCGGTTCACAGTGATGGTCTGGGCTGGGGCCCCGGATTGGGTCGGGCCGGGGCTGCGACAGGCTGTTGGCCGGGATTCGGCTGGGAGGCTGAAGGCTTGGGTCTGGGGTCAGGGGCCAAGTTTAGGGTTAGGATTGGGGCTAAGTTTTTAGATAGGTTTGGGGCCAGGACAGGCGAGGGTGGGGGTGGGTGCTGGGGGCTTGGGTACCGGGCCAGGACAGGCTGGGATTCGTGTCGGGGACTGGGGGCTGCGGCCAGGTCCGGAACAGTCTGTGTTGAGGGCCGGGAGCCGGGACAGGACCCTGGGGCCGTGGTTAGGGTCAGTTCCGCGGGCTGGGGGCGGGGCTGGGACAGGCTGGGGACGGAGGCTTGGGCCGGGACAACCCCCAGTAAAGAAACCATAAAAGTCAGAGCCCGCTGTAAATAAAGTATAGAGCTCCCTGTAAATAAGCCCTGTAAATCCTCCCTAAAATCCCCCTAAACCCTCAAACGGACGACTGCAAAAAAAAACCCTAAAACACAGAGCCTCCAGTTAATGAAAGCTAAAACACAAGGCCCACTGTAAATCAACACTAAATAACAGAACCCCCAGTAAAGCACTGCAAGATAGTCAGATTCAGATAGTATCTCATAGTCAGCAAGTCAGATCTGAGGCAGTATCTGTTTACAAAACAGTCAGTAATGTGGAAGCGCAGTGTTGTCGAACGGTCATTACTGAGGCAGCGCCACAAGATTACAGGATCAGTCCTGAGGGAGTGCCACGGGAATAGAGGATCAAATCTGGGTTATTGCAGCACTGAGAGGGTTGGAGTGAGATAGCACCTCAGTGTCGGCAGTGTACTGAAGTTCTGAGGAAGGGTCCCCGGACCTGAAATGTTAACTCTGTTTTCTCCTTCACAGATGTTGCCAGACCCGCTGAGCTTTTCCAGCAAACCTGACTGCCCTGGTCGACCCATTGTATCCGCCTGCTCCTGCCCCACCGAACTTATCTCCACCTATCTCGGCTCCATTTTCTCCTCCTTGGTCCAGGAACTCCCTACCTACATCCGTGACACCACCCACGCCCTCCACCTCCTCCAGAACTTCCAATTCCCAGTTCCTGAACAGCTCATCTTTACCATGAATGTCCAGTCCCTATACACCTGCATTCCCCATACAGATGGCCGAAAGGACCTCTGCTTCTTCCTGTCCCGCAGGCCCAACCCGTCCCCCTCCACTGACACCCTCATCCGCTTAGCCAAACTCGTCCTCACCCTCAACAACTTCTCTTTCAATTCCTCCCACTTCCCACAGACAAAGCGGGTGGCCATGGATACTCGCATGGGCCCAAGCTATGCCTGCCTCTTTGTCGGTTACATGGAACAATCCCTCTTCCGTAGCGACACAGGCCCTACACACCACCTCTTCCTCCGTTAAATTGATGACTGTATCGGCGCCGCCTCATGCTCCCACGAGGAGCTCCAACAGTTCATCCACTTCACCAACACCTTCCACCCCAACATTAAGTTAACCTAGACCATCTCTAATACCTCTCTCTCCTTCCTGGCCCGCTCTGTTTCCATCTCTGGCAACTACCTAGAAACTGATATCCATTTCAAGACCAGCGACTCTCATAGCTACCTGGAATACGCCTCCTCCCACCCAGCCTCCTGCAAAAATGCCATCCTCTATTCCCAATTCCTTCATCTCCGCCGCATCTGCTCCCAGGATGATGCATTCCACTCCCGTACATCTCAGAAGTCCTCATTTTTCAAGGACCGCAACTTCCCCTGCACAATGGTCGAGAACGCCCTCGACCGTGTCTCCCGCATTTCCCGCAACTCATCCCTCACACCCCCTCCCCGCAATAACAACCAAAACAGAATCCGCCTCGACCTCACGTACCAGCCCACCAAACTCCTGATCCAACGCATCACCCTCCGACACTTCTGCCATCTGCAATCCGACCCCACCACCAAAGACATTTTTCCCTCCCCACCCTTATCTGCTTTTCGGAGGGAATAATCTGTCCGTGACTCCCTTGCCCGCTCCACCTTCCCCTCCAGTCCCACCACACCCAGCACTTTCCCCTGCAACCGCAGGAAGTGCTACACCTGCCCCTACACCTCCCCCGTCACCCCCATCCCAGGCCCCAAGAAGACTTTCCACATCAAGCAAATGTTCACCTGCACATCTGCTAATGTGGTATACTGCATCCGCTGTTCCCGTTGTGGCCGCCTCTACATCGGGGCTTGGGTACCGCTTTGCAGAACACCTGCCCTCGGTTTGCGACCTCCCAGTCGCGAACCATTTCAACTGCCCCTCCCATTCCTTATACGACATGTCCATCCTGGGCCTCCTGCAGTGCCACAATGATGCCACCCGAAGATTGCTGGAACAGCAACTCATATTCCGCTTGGGATCCCTGCAGCCCAACGGTATCAATGTGGACTTCACAAGCTTCAAAATCTCCCCTCCCAATACCGCATCCCAAAACCAGCCCAGCTCGTCCCCGCCTCCCTAATATGTCCTTCCTCCCACCTACCCCCTCCTCCCACCTCAAGCGCCACCCCCATTTCCTACCTACTAACCTCATCCCGCCCCATTGACCTGTCCGTCCTCCCTGGACTGACCTATCTCCTACTTAACTCCTCACTTCCATTCACCTTTACTGCTTCCATCCCCGCCTCTTTGACCTGTCTGTCTCCTCTCCACCTATCTTCTCCTCTAACCATTTTCTATCCGCCTTCCCCTCTCTGCCTATTTATTTCAGAACCTCCTTCCCCTCCCCCATTTCTGAAGACGTGTCTGGGCCCGAAACGTCAGCTTTCCTGAGCCTCTGCTGCTTGGCCTGCTGTGCCTATCCAGCGCTACACCTTGTTATCTCAGATTCTCCAGCATCTGCAGTTCCCAGTATCTCTGCGAACGCAGAAAACTTGTTTGATGTCATGCGAGCTATTTAAGTCCTGGGAGACAGTTGCTGAGAGCTGATTAATATTATGCTCTTTCATAGCTTCAGTTGACACGTTGGTATTGTTCTGAATAGATTAGAAAATTAACACATACTCAGGGATAGACTCTGATGTAGACGCAGGTTTGGCAACTGTTAGCAAAATAAGGCCATGAGGATTAAAACTGTGAAAAAGCAGTAAATGGGGTGGAAGGAACATTTTAATTTCGTCTCCCTTTAATAGTGAAAAGTATGACAAGATCGCAGTTTTATGAATGAATGAAATGCGGTAATAGTAAACATAGTATGCCAGTAAGTGGTCAGTAAAGTTCTGAATGAATGAGAGCATGTTAGTGGTAATATGGAACACTTGTGGGTGCATTGGTAAAAAGGCTGCTACACAAGATAAAGTTGCACGATATTACAGGTAATGTATTGGCATGGGTAGAGGATGATTGACCAGTAGAAAATAAAGAGTAGGGGTAAATGGGTGTTTTTCTGGTTGGCGGTCAATGGCTAGTGGTATGCCTCCGGGATCAGTGTTGGGACTGCAATTGTTTACAATTTACACAGATGATTTGGAGTTGGGGACTAAGTGTGGTGTGTCAAAATTTGCAGATGACACTGAGATGAGCGGCGGAGCAAAGTGTGCAGAAGACACTGAAAGTCTGCAGACGGATATATAGTCTAAGTGAGTGGGCAAAGGTCTGGCAGATGAAGTACAATGTCGATAAATGTGAGGTCATCCATTTTGGAAGGAATAACAACAAAATGGACTATGGTTTGAATGGTAAAAAATTGCAGCATGCTGCTGTGCAGAGGGACTTGGTTGTCCTTGTGCATGAATTGCTAAAAGTCGTATTGCAAGTGCAGCAGGTAATTAAAAAGGCAAATAGAATTTTGTCTGTCATTGCTAGATGGATGGAGTTAAAAAACAGGGAGGTAATGCTGCAGCTGTATAGGGTCCTGGTGGGGCCCCACCTGGAGAACTGTGTGCAGTTTTGGTCTCCTTCCTTGAGAAGGGATATACTCGCACTGGACGGGATGCAGAGGAGATTCATTCGGTTGATTCTAGAGTTGAGAGGGTTGGAATATGAGGAGAGACTGAGTAGGCTGGGATTATACTCATTGGAATTCAGAAAAATGAGGGGAGATCTCATAGAAACATACAAGATTATGCAGGGAATAGATAAGGTGGAGGCAGGGAGGTTGTTTCCACTAGCAGGTGAAACTAGGACGAGGGGGCATAGCCTCAAAGTAAAAGGAAGCAGATGTAGGACTGAGGACAGGAGGAACTTCTTCACCCAAAGGGTTGTGAATCTGTGGAATTCCCCGCGAAATGAAGCGGTTGAAGCCACCTCGCTGAGTGTTTTTAAGGCAAAGCTGGATAAATTTATGAACAGTAAAGGAATTAAGGTTTATGGTGAGCGGGCGTGTCAGTGGAGCTGAGTCTCAAAAAGATCAGCCATGATCTTATTCAATAGCGGCGCAGTCTCGAGGGGCCAGATGGCCTACTCCTGCCCTTAGTTCTTATGTTCTTATGTTATAATGTTATAGTGCCTCACAAAAGCCACAGAAAAGGATATTTTAAGGCGATTGACCCTGGCGAAAGACCCCCTAGCCAGAGGTTCTGAGGAAGGATCACCTGGCCCGAAACGTTAACTCTGTGTTTTTCCCTCACAGATGCTGCCAGACTTTCTGAGCTTTTCCAGCAACTTTGTATTTGTTCCTGATTTGCAGCATTCGCAGTTCTTCCGGTTTTTACTATGTGTTTTGGTATTTATTTACCGGGGACTCTTTATTTCTAGCTAGCTCTGTCTTTTAGGGTTTATTTATAAGGGGCCCTGTTTTACGGATAATTTACAGGTCGGCTCGATGTTGGGGTGTATTGACAGGTGCTCTGTGTTTTCGCAGTTATTTAGAGGGAGCCCTGTGTTTTACATTCTACTTCCTAGGGCATCTGTTTTCAAGGTCATTTAAAGGTGTCTGTGTATTTGAGGGTATTATTACAGGGGGTTCTGTTTGAGGGATTATTTGAATTAATCTCCTTGTTTTACTGATTATTGAAAGGGGTCTCTGAGGGCTTGTTTACAGGCGTCTCTGAGGGTTTATTTACTGGAGGCACAGTTTTAGGGAGGATTTGCATGGTGCACTGTGTTTCTGTGTTTATTTACGAGGAGCTCTATATTTGACATGTAATTTACATGGGGCTCTGTCTTTTATCGTTTCTTACTGTGGGCTCTGTTTTACATTTTACTTCCTGAGGAACCTTTCTTAGGTTATATGTAAAGGGGTCTCTGTGCTTGAGAGTGTAGTTACAGGTAGATCTGTTTTTATCGTTTGTTTAAATGAGGCTCTGCTTCGGAGATTGTGTTTCAGGGTTCATTTACAGGGATGTCTGTGTTTCTGGGTGTACATTCACGATGCTGTGTGTTTTTGGGATTATTTATAGTGAGCTCCGTGTTTTACAGGTTATTGAAAGGGGTCTTTGTTTTACGGTTTGTCTGCTGGAAGCTTTTTTTTTATAGGTAGCTTTGTCTTTTTAAGGTTATTTGTAAGGCGCCCTTTCTTAAGGATAATTTACAGGTGGGCTAAGTGTTGGGGTGTAATTAATGATGCACAGTGTTGTCGGATTTATTTAGAAGGAGCCCTGTGTTTCACCTTATACTTCCTGAGCAATGTGTGTTAGAGTTCATTTAAAGGGGTCTGTGTATTTGAGCGTATAATTACAGGGGGCTCTGTTGTTGAAGGTTGTTTAAATAGGACTCTGTTTTAGGGGTTATTTACAGTGAAGTCCGCGTTTTACAGCTTATTGAAAGGGGTCCTGTGTTTGCGGGCCTCTGTGCAGGCGGCTCCGTGTTTGAGGGCCAGGAGTACGACTGAAGCTGGGTTCGGTTTGGGCCTGAGGCTATCGTTAGTGTAGGATGAGGCTAGTGTTAGGGCTGAACGTTATGGTTTGGGTTAGGCTTTGGGCTGAAGTTAGGCTTCGGGCTTACGCGAGGGTTAGCGTTAGGGCTGAATCTAGGGTTAAGGTGAGGGATATTTCTGAGAGTAGGGACAATTAAAGCAGCTTCGCATATTCAGAGATGGAAGGAGAGCAACTGCGTATTCTACAGGAGACTCGGGATGTATTGTAAACTTAACAAGTCAAGTCGTATTACAGATTCATATGATCCCATTACCAGGAGGCACTGCCACAGAACTGCCTGCTGACAATGAGGAATTTGTCTGGTCCAGGCAAGTATTGAAGGACTGTCAGAGGGACAGAACTGCTGGAGAGCATTATAATCAGAGAGTCAATACTGAGGTAGCACCTCATTGTAAGAGGGTCAGAATTGAGGAAGTGCATCACATTTATAGGGTCTGTGATGAGGTAATGCAGCAGTACGAGAGGGTCAGAACCATTGGGGTGCATTAGTGTGAGACAGTCAATACTGAGGTAGTGTCTTATTCTCAAGGGGTTAGACTTGTGGGAGTGCCACACGTTGGAAGCACAGTGACAATGTCAGACTGAGGCACTCCCTCATTGTCAGTTAGTCAGTACTGTCAGAGCTTCAGTACGGAAACAGTGCCTCATTGTCAAAGGGTCCACACTGAGGTATTGCAGCAGTGTCAGTGGGTCAGAACTGTGGGAGTGTATCAGTCATCGGGTCAAGACTGAGGCTGAGCCTTATTCTAAATTCTTATTGGGGGAGTGCTACATAACTAAATTACATAATTTTTTAAAATGAGGCATCGGCTGAATGTGATCCTCTGACAATTGTGCACTCCTTCAGCACTGACACTACAAAATAGAGGGACAGCCTCAAGCGGACCCTTTGACAATGAAGCATTCACTCAGGGCAATAATCTTTAATTGTAAACTAATCTGTAACACTATTTGACCTGTTAAGTTGACAATACATCCCGAGTCTCCTGTAGAATACGCAGTTGCTCTCCCTCTGGTTCTATCTCTGGGTATGTGAAGCTGCTTTCTTTCTCCCTGCCACCAGAAATAACCCTACCTCAAACCTTAACCCGAGATTCAGCCCTAATGCTAACCCTTGCGCAAGGTCTGAGCCGAACCTCAGGCCAAACCCTAACCCTAACCTTCGCTTCAGGACGAACACAAACCATAACCCTCAGCCCCAGCGCTGACCCTAACCTCACCTCAAACGCGAGCCTCAGCCCTGCACAAAAGCCCTCAAACACCGAGCTCCCTGGAAATATACCGTCAGAAAGCCCTTTCAATAACCCGTAAAACGCGGAGCTCACAGTAAATAACCCCTAAAACACAGAGCCCGATTTCAACCAATCTTAAAAACAAAGCCCCCTGTAATTATACGCTCAAATACACGGACCCCTTTAAATGAACTCTAACACACATCACCCAGGAAGTAGAAGGTAAAACACAGGGCTCCCTCTAAATAAATCCGAAAACACTGAGCACCTGTAATTACACCCCACACTCAGCCCACCTGTAAATTATTCGTAAGACAGGGCCCCTTACAAATAAACTTTGAAAAGATAGACGTACCTATAAATAACAGTCCCTGGTAAATAAACCCTATATGATTTGACTGGGTTGGGAATTATTTAATGACAGCAGAAAGTTTAGTAGCCTGATTGCCGCGGCTGGCTCTTGAGATTTCATTATTGCCCGTTTACTCAGTCTTTCATTCAATTTCACGGAAGCGCTATTTTGAGAGTAGCTTTCTTAAAGGGAACGTGGACACTATTCAATATGTATCTAACAGAGACGTGTTAACGCAGAAAACTTGTCTGATGTCCCGCAAGATATTCAAGTCCTGGGAGACGTTTGTTGAGGGCTGATTAATATTATAACTTTTCATAGTTTCGGGTGACACGATGGATGGGATCGTATTGTTCTGAATAGATTAGAAAATTAACACATACTCAGGGATTGACTCTGATGTAGACCCAAGTTTGGACACTGTTAGCAACAAGGGTTCAAACTGTGAAAAGGCAGTAATGGGGTGGAAGGAACATTTTAATTTCTTCTCCCTTTATTAGTGAAAAGTACGGCAAGGTGGCAGTTTTATGAATGAATGAGTGAAATGCGGTAATAGTAAACACAGTACGCTAATGAGTGGTCAGTAAAGTTATGAATGAATGAGAGCGCGAGAGTGGGTCATATGGAGCGCTGGTGGGTGCATTGGTAAAGAGGACCTTTCGTACAACAGTAAAGAGTCTTATGATATAGTGTCATACAAAAACCACAGAAAAGGATATTTTAAGGCGATTGACCCTATATTACTAAAGACACGCCAGCCAGACTCCGGAAGCCTTGTTAAGTACTAACCAATATGAGTAAACAGGGCAGACCACAGGATATTCAGGGGCAAAGGTTATAAGATAAGCAAGTGACCACGTGAGCGAACGGGTACCGCGTGTTTGAATCTGACTGGTAAATATTTGATACACAACCATTTGATTTAACTGACTGCCTAGTTAATTGAAAACCGAAGGAACTGCAGATGCTGTAAATCAGGAACAAAAACAAAATTGCTGGAAAAGCTCAGCAGATATGGCAGCATTTGTGAAGGCAAAAACAGTTAACGTTTAGGATTTGTGTACAGGGTGCTCTGTGTTTTGGATTATTTACAGAGGGCTCTGTTTTAGGGTTTCTTTACAGAGGTCTCTGTGTTTTATGGTTTCTTACTGGGTTCTCTGTCTTTTACATTTTACTTCCCGAGGGACCTTTCTTAGGTTATATTTAAAGGGGTCTCTGTGCTTGAGTGTATTTACAGGGGGCTCTTTTTCGCATTTGTTTAAACGAGATTCTGCTTTGGAGATTACTCACAGAAGGCTTTGTGTTTCACGGTTCATTTACAGGGTTGTCTATGTTTTAGGGATTATTTATCGTGAGCTTCGTGTTTTACAGTTAATTGAAAGGTGTCTCTGTCTTCGGGTTTCTGTACGGGGGGTTCTGTGTCTTCGGGTTTCTGTACCGGAGGCTTTATGTCTTCGGTTAGGAGTAGGTCTGAAGCTCGGTTCGGTTTAGGACTAAGGCTATGGTTAGCGTCGGGATGAGCATCGCGTTATAGGGCTGAGGGTAGGTGTTAGGGCTGAGGCTAGAGTCAGAGGTATGTTTAGGGTCAGCGTTGGGACTGAGGATTATGGTTTACATTAGGCCTGAGGTTAGGATTTGGGCTGAGGTTGGACTTAGGGTTTACATGAGGGTTAGCGTTCGGGCTGAATCTGGGGTTAGGGTTACGGCTAGCGTTATTTCTGAGGGTAGTATGGAAGAAAGCAGCTTCGCATACCCAGAAGCAGAGCTTGAGGGAGAGCAACTGCGTATTCTACAGGAGACACGGGAAGTATTGTAAACTTAACAGGTCAAATAATATTACAGATTACTTTACAATTAAAGATTATTGTCCTGATGGAATGCCTGATTGTCAGAGGGTCTGCCTGAGGCTGTCCCACTTTGCTGTAGGTCAGTACTGAAGGAGTGCAACATTGTCATAGGATGAAATTCAGGACTTTACCATTTACTGTCTAAATTCTACCTTGGTTTGACTTTCCAAAGTGCACACCTGTATCTGTACACAATTGTATTTACCAGTCCTCAGCCCACTTTCCCATCTGATCGAGAAGCCTCTGTAAATTTTGATTACTTTCTTTGCTATCAATGACATCTCCGACTTTTGCATTATCCACAAACTTACTCATCATGCCTTGTACAGTCACATCCAGATCATTCACATAAGTAACAAATAACAAAGGTCCTAGCACCGATCCCTGTGGCACACAACTGCTGCAATACCTCCAGTGTGGACCCTTTGACAATGAGGCACTGCTTCAGTACTGAAGCTCTGATATTACTGACTATCTGACAATGAGGCACTCCCTCAGTCTGACATTCTCACAGTGCTGCAATCTTGTGCCACTCCAACAAGTCTGACCCATTTAGAATGAGACACTGCCTCAAGATTGACCCTCTCACAATAATGCACCCAACAGTTCTGGTAGTGCTGCATTACCTCAATACAGACCCTATACATGTGAGGCAGTTCGTCATTTCTCAACCTCTTAAAATGACGCGCTACCTCATTATTGACTCTCCAGCAGTTCTATCCCTCTGACAGTGCTTCAGTACGGCCAACAGCTAACAGGGTCTCATTTTCCTCATTGATAGCAGGAACTGCAGATGCTGGAGAATCTGAGATAACAAGGTGTAGATCGGGATGAACACAGCAGGCCAAGCAGCTACAGAGGAGCAGGGAGGCTGACATTTCGGGCCTAGACTCTTCTTCAGAAATGGGGGAGGGGAAGGGGGTTCTGAAATAAATAGAGAGAGAGGGAGAGGCGGATAGAAGATGGATAGAGGAGAATGTAGGTGGAGAGGAGACAGACAGGTCAAAGAGGCGGGGATGCAGCAAGTAAAGGTGAGTGTAGGTGGGAGTTAGGGAGGAGATTGGTCAGTCCAGGGAGGCCGGCCATGTCAAGGGGGCGGGATGATGTTAGTAGGTAGGAGATGGGGGTGAGGCTTGAGGTGGGAGGAGGGGATAGGTGGGAGGAAGGACAGGTTAGCGGGGAGGGGAAGAGCTGGACTGGTTTTGGGATGCGGTAGGGGGAGGGGAGAATTTGAAGCTTGGGATGTCCACATTGATACCATTGGGCTGCAGCGTTCCCAAGCGGAATATGAGTTGCTGTTCCTGCACCCTTCGGGTGGCATCGTTGTGGCACTGCAGGAGGCCCAGGATGGACATGTTGTCTGAGGAACGGGAGGGGGAATTGAAATTGTTCGCAACTGGGTGGCGCAGTTGCTTAGTGCGAACTGAGCGTACGTGTGCTGCAAATCGGTACCCAAGCCTTCGCTTGGTTTCACCGATGGGGAGGAGGCCACAACGGGAACAGTGGATGCAGTATACCACATTAGCAGATGTGCAGGTGAACATCTTTTTGATGTGGAAAGTCATCTTGGGGCCTGGGTTGGGGTTGAGGGGTGAGGTGTAGGGGCAGGTGTCGCAATTCCTGCGGTTGCAGTGAAAAGTGCCGGGAGTGGTGGGGCTGGAGGGGAGTGTGGAGCGGACAAGAGAGTCACGGAGAGAGTGGTCCCTCCGGAAAACAGATAAAGGTGGGGAGGGAAAAATGCCTTTGTTGGTGGGGTCGGATTGCAGATGGCGGAAGTATCGGAGATGCTGCCAGACCTTCTGATCTTTTCCAGCAACTATATTTTTGTTCCTGAATTTGCTGCATCCGCAGTTCCTTTCGTTTTTAAAGTGTTTTTGTGTTTATATAAAGGGGGCTCTGTATTTCAGGGTTTATACACTGGGGCTTCTGTGCTTTAGGGTTTATTTACCAGGGGCTGATGAAGTTGTTTTGACTAACGTGCTTATTTCAGCGAGATAAGCATATCAGAAGACCAAAATCACAATTTCACCAAGACATTCAACTTTTGATGCCGGTTTGAGTAAAATGCTTGCTTCAGCGAGATAAGAATATCAGAAGACTAAAATGTCAACTTCAACAAAGCACCTAACTTTTGATGCTGGTTTGACTAACATGCTTATTTGAGTCAGATAAGCACTTCAGAAGACCAAAATCTGAACTTAACCAAATAATTCAAGTAATGATGTTGGTTAGACTAACATGCTTATTTGAGTCAGGTAAGCACTTCAGAAGTCAAAAATCTCAATTTCACCAAATTACTTAATTTTACATGCTGTTTTAACTCACATGCTTATTTCGGTGAGATAAGCACTTCAGAAAACCAAAATCTTAACTTCACACAATGACTGACCTTTTGATGTTGTTCGGATAAACATGCTTATCTCAGCAAATTAAGCTCTTCAGAACACGAAAACCTGAACTCCACCAAATGACTGTAGAACATAGAACATAGAACATTACAGGGCAGTACAGGCCCTTCGGCCCTCGATGTTGCGCCGACCTGTGAAACCAATCTGAAACCCATCTCACCTAAACTATTCCATTATCATCCATATGTTTATCAAATGACTATTTAAATGCCCTTAAAGTTGGCGAGTCAACTATTTTTGCAGGCAAGGCATTCCACGCCCTTACTACTCTCTGAGTAAAGAACCTATCTCTGACATCTGTCCTGTATCTATCACCCCTCAATTTAAAGCTATGTCCCCTCGTGCTAGCCATCACCATCCGAGGAAAAAGGCTCCCACTGTCCACCCTATCTAATCCTCTAATCATCTTGTATGTCTCTATCAAGTCACCTCTTAACCTTCTTCTCTCTAACGAAAACAGCCTCAAGACCCTCAGCCTTTCCTCATAAGACCTTCCCTCCATACCAGGCAACATCCTGGTAAATCTCCTCTGCACCCTTTCCAATGCTTCCACATCCTTCCTATAATGCGGTGACCAGAACTGTACGCAATACTCCAAGTGCGGCCGCACCAGAGTTTTGTACAGCTGCAACATGACCTCATGGCTCCGAAACTCAATCCCTCTACCAATAAAACCTAACATACTGTACGCCTTCTTAACAACGCTATCAACCTGGGTGGCAACTTTCAGTGATCTATGCACATGGACACCGAGATCTTTCTGCTCATCCACACTACCAAGAATCTTACCATTAGCCCAGTACTCTGTATTCCTGTTACTCCTTCCAAAGTGAATCACCTCACACTTTTCCGCATTAAACTCCATTTGCCACCTCTCAGCCCAGCTCTGCAGCTTATCTATGTCCCTCTGTAACCTGCAACATCCTTCCGCACTATCCACAACTCCACCGACTTTGGTGTCATCCGCAAATTTACTAACCCATCCTTCTACGCCCTCATCCAGGTCATTTTTAAAAATGACAAACAGCAGTGGCCCCAAAACAGATCCTTGAGGTACACCACAAGTAACTGAACTCCAGGATGAACATTTCCCATCAACCACCACCCTCTGTCTTCTTACAGCGAGCCAATTTCTGATCCAAACCGCTAAATCACCCTCAATCCCATGCCTCTGTATTTTCTGCAATAGCCTACCATGGGGAACCTTATCAAACGCTTTACTGAAATCCATATACACCACATCAACCGCTTTACCCTCATCCACCTGTTTGGTCACCTTCTCAAAGAACTTAATAAGGTTTGTGAGGCACGACCTACACTTCACAAAACCGTGTTGACTATCCCTAATCAAATTATTCCTTTCTAGATGATTATAAATCCTATCTCTTATAATCCTTTCCAACACTTTACCCACAACCGAAGTAAGTTTTGATGATGGTTTGAATAACATGTTTATTTGAATGAAATAAGCATTTCAGAAGGCAAAAATCTCAACTTTACCAAACGATTTAATTTTTAATGCTGTTTTGACGAACATGCTTACTTCAGCGATATAAGCACTTCAGAAGACAAAAATCTGAACTTCACTAAATGACTCAAGTTTTGATGTTTGTTTGACGAACATACGTATTTGAGTGAGATAAGCACTTCAGAAGTCAAAAAGCCAACGTCACCAAATGACTCAACTTTAGAAGTTGTTTTGACCAACATGTTTATTTGAGTGAGATACGCACTTCAAGAGGCTAAAATCTCAATTTCACCAAATGACATAATTTTTGATGCTGGTTGGATTAAAATTCTTATTTCAGCGAGTTAAGCACTTCAGAAGATCAAAATCTCAACTTCACTAAATGACACAACTTTTGATGTTGTTTTGACTGACGTGCTTATTTCTGCGAGATAAGCATAGCAGAAGACCAAAATCTCAACATCAACAAGACACTCCACTTGTTATGCTGTTTTGACAAAATGCTTATTTCAGCGAGATAAGCACTTCAGAAAACCAAAACCTAAACTTCACAAAATGACTCAAGTTTTGATGTTGTTTTGAGTAACATGCATATTTGAGTGAGATAAGCACTTCAGAAGGCCAAAATAAGAACTTCACCAAATGACTCAAGTTTTGATGTTGGTTAGACTAACATGTTTAGTTGAGTGAGATAAGCACTTCAGAAGATAAAAATCTCAACTTCACCAAATGTCTTAATTTTTAATGCTGTTTCGACTAACGTGATTATTTCAGTGAGATAAGCACTTCAGAAATCAAAAATCTCAACTTCACCAAATGACTCAACTTTTGATGTTTTTTTCTAACGTCCTTGTTTCTGCGAGATAAGCATATCAGAAGACTAAAATCTCATCTTCACCAGATGATCTAACTTTTGATGCTGCTTCAATTAAAATGCTTTTTTCAGCGAGTTAAACACCTCAGAAGACAAAAATCTGAACTTCACCAAATGACATAATTTTTTTTGCTCGTTTGACAAACATGCTCATTTCAGCGAGATAAGCACTTCAGAAAACGAAAATCTGAACTTCACAAAATGACTCAAGTTTTGATGTTGTTTTGAGTAACATGCATATTTGAGTGAGATAAGCACTTTAGAAGGCCAAAATAAGAACTTCACCAAATGATTCAAGTTTTGATGTTGGTTTGACTAACATGCTTATATCAGCGACTTAAGCACTTCAGAAGTCAAAAATCTCAACGTCAACAAATGACTTAATTTTTGATGCTGTTTTGAATAACATGCTTATTTCAATCCGATAGGTACATCAGAAGACCAATATCTGAACTTCACCAAATGAGTTAGTTTTTGATGTTGGTTTGAAAGACATGCTGACTTCATTGAGATAAGCACTGCAGAAGATCAAAATCTCAACTTTACTAAATGACACAACTTTTGATGTTGTTTTGACTAACGTGCTTATTTATGCGAGATAAGCATAGAAGAAGACGAAAGTCTCAACTTCAACAAGACATTCAACTTTTTATCCTGTTTTGTCAACATGCTTATTTCACTCAGATAAGCACTTCAGAAGAACAAAATCTGAACTTCAACAAATGACGTAAGTTTTGATGTTGGTTTGAATAACATGCTTATTTCAGTGAGATGAACACTTCAAAATCAAAAATCTCAACATCACCAAATGACTCAAGTTTTGATGTTGGTTAGACTAACAGGCTTATTCGAGTGAGATAAGCACTTCAGAAGTCAAAAATCTCAACTTCTCCAAATGACTTAATTTTTAATGCTGTTTTGACTAACGTCCTTATTTCAGCGAGATAAGCAGAGCAGAAGATCAAAATCTGAACTTCAACAAGACACTCAACTTTTTACTCGGTTTTGACAACATGCTTAATTCGGTGAGATAAGCACTTCAGAAGACCAAAATCTGAACTTCACTAAATGACTCAAATTTCGATGTTGGTTTGATTAAAAGGCTTCCTCCAGTGAAATTAGCACTCCGGAAGATCAAAATCTCAACTTCCCCTAATGTCTCACCTTTTGATGTTGTTTTGACTGACGTGCTTAATTCAACGAGATAAGCATATCAGAAGAACAAAATTTCAATTTCACGAAGACACTCAACTTTTAAAGTTGGTTTGACTAAAATGCTTATTTCAGCGAGATAAGCATATCAGAAGGCAAAAACCACAACTTCACCAAATGACTTCAATGTTGATGCTGTTTTGACTAACATGTTTATTTCACTCAGATAAGCACTTCAGAAGACTAAAATCTGAACTTCAACAAATGACTCAAGTTTTGATGTTGGTTATACTAACATCCTTATTTGAGTGAGATCAGCACTTCAGAAGTCAAAAATCTCAACTTCACCAAATGTTTTAATTTTTATAGCTGTTTTGACTAACATGCTTATTTGAGTGAGATAAGCACTTCAGAAGGCAAAAATCTCAACTTCATCAAATGGCATAATTTTTGATGCTGGTTGGATTAAAGTTCTTATTTCAGCGAGATAAGCTCTTCAGAAGGCAAAATCTGAACTTCACCAAATGACTCAATTTTTGGTCTAAGTTTGACTAACATGCTCATTTCAGCGAGTAAAAAACTCCAGAAGATGAAAATCTCAACTTCACCAAATGCCACAACTTTTGATATTGTTTTGACTAACGTGCTTATTTCAGCGAGATAAGCATATCAGAAGACCAAAATCTCAATTTCACCACGACGATCAACTTTTGATGCTGGATTGACTGAAATGCTTATTTCAGCGAGATAAGCAGATCAGAAGACTAAAATCTAAACTTCACCAAAGGACCTAACTTTGGACGCTGGTTGGACTAAAATGCCTATTTCAGCGAATTAAGCACTTTAGAAGACCACAATCTGAACTTGACCAAACAACACACTTTTGATGATGGTTTGACTAATATGCTTATTTGAGTGAGATAAGCACTTCAGAAGGCAAAATTCTCAACTTCACCAAATGACATAATTTTTGATGCTGGTTGGATTAAAATTCTTATTTCCGCGAAATAAGCACTTCAGAAGGCAAAATCTGAACTTCACAAATGACTCAAGTTTTGATGTTAGTTTGACTAACATGCTCATTTCAGCGAGTTAAGCACTTCAGAAGATCAAAACCTCAACTTCACCAAAAACCACAACTTTTGATATTGTTTTGACTAACGTGCTTATTTGAGCGAGATAACCATAGCAGAAGACCAAAATCTCAACTTGAACAACACACTCAACTTTTGATGCTGTTTTGACTAACATGCTTGTTTCAGTGGGAAAAGCACTTCAGAACACCAAAATCTGAACTTCACCAAATGACTCAGGTTTGGATGTTGGATTGACTAACAGGCTGCCTCCAGTGAAATAAGCACTTCAGAAGTGAAGAATCTCGACTTCACCAAATGTCTCAACGTTTGATGTTGTTTTGAGTAACATGCATATTTGAGTGACATAAGCACTTCAGAAGACCAAAATGTGAACTTCACAATTTGATTTCATTGTTTATGCTGTTTTGACTAATAGGCTTATTTCACTCAGATAAGCACTTCAGAAGACCAATATCTGAACTTCAACAAATGACTCAAGTTTTGATGTGGGTTAGACTAACATGCTTCTTTGAGTGAGATAAGCACTTCAGAAGTCAAAAATATCAACTTCACCAAATGCCTTAATTGTTAGTGCTGTTTTGACTAACATGCTTATTTCAGTACGATAAGCACGTCAGAAAACCCAAATCTGAACATTACTAAATGACTCAAGTTTTGATGTTGGTTTGACGAACATGCTGATTTCAGTGAGATAAGCACTTCAGAAATCAAAAATCTCAACTTCACCAAATGACTCAACTTTTGATGTTGTTTTTTTCTAACGTCCTTATTTCTGTGAGATAAGCATATCAGAAGACCAAAATATCAATTTCACCAAGACACTCAACTTTTGATGCTTTTTTGACTAAAATGCTTATTTCAGCGAGATAAGCTTATCAGAAGGCTAAAATCTCAAATTCACCAAAGGACCTAACTTTTGATGCTGATTGGACTGAAATGTTTATTTCAATGAGATAAGCACTTCACAAGTCAAAAATCTCAACTTCACCAAATGACTTCAATGTTGATGCTGTTTTGACGAGCATACTTATTTCAGTAAGATAAGCACTTCAGAATACAGAAATCTGAACTTCACCAAATGACTCAAGTTTTGATGTTGGTTAGATTTACATGCTTATTTGTGTCAGATCAGCACTTCAGAATTCAAAAATCTCAACTTCACCAAATGACTTAATTTTTCATGCCGTTTTGACTGACATGCTTATTTCAGTGAGATAAGCACTTCAGAAAGCCAAAATCTGAACTTCACAAAATGTCTCAAGTCATGATGTTGGTTTGACTAACATGATTATTTGAGTGAGATAAGCACTTCAGAAGTCAAAAATCTCAACTTCACCAAAGGACCTAACTTTGGACGCTGGTTGAACGAAAGTGCTTATTTCAGTGAGATAAGCACTTCAGAAATCAAATATCTCAACTTCACCATCTGACATAATATTTGATGCAGTTTTGACTGACATGCTTATTTCACTCAGATAAGCACTTCAGAAGACCAATATCTCTCTTCACCACAAATGTTAGATTTGATGTTGGTTTCAATGATATGCCTATTTCATGAGGTAAGTACTTCAGAAGATCAAAATCTCAACTTCACCAAATGACTCAACTTCTGATGTTGTTTTGACTAACATGCTTATTGTAGCGAGTTAAGCTCTTCAGAACACCAAAACCTGAACTTCACCAAATGACTGTAGTTTTGATGATGGTTTGACTGACATGCTTATTTGATTGAGGAGAGCATTTAAAATGTCAAAAATGTCAACTTCACCAAATGACTCAACTTTTGATGTTGTTTTGACTAACATGCTTATTCCAGCGAGTTGAGCACTTCAAAAGGCTAAAATTTCAACTTCACCAAATGACACAACTTTTGATGCTGGTTGGTTGAAAATGCTTATTTCAGCGAGTTAAGCTCCTCAGAACACCAGAACCTGAACTTCACCAAATGACTCAAGTTTCATGTTGGTTTGAATAAGATGCTTATTTCAGCGACTTAAACATTTCAGAAGGCTAAGATATCAACTTCACCAAATGACTCAACTTTTGATGTTAGTTTAACTGACCTTCTTATTTCAGTGAGATAAGAACATCAGAAGACCAAAATCTCAATTTGACCTGGACATTCAAGTTTTGAGCCTGGTTTGACGAAAATGCTTATTTCAGCGAGGTAAGCATATCAGAAAACTAAAATCTCAACTGCACCAAAGTACCTAACTTTTGATGCTGAATTGACTCAAATGCTTATTTCAGTGAGATAAGCACTTCAGAAGTCAAAAATCTCAACTTCACCAAACGACTTCAACGTTGATTCTGTTTTGACTAACATGCTTATTTCGCTCAGATAAGCAATTCAGAAGACCAAAGTCTGAACTTCACCAATGAAGCAAGTTTTGATGTTAGTTAGACTAATATGCTTATTTGAGTCAGATAAGAAATTCAGAAGTCAAAAATCTCAACTTCACAAAAGGACCTAACTTTCTACTGTACTTGGACCAAAATGCTTATTTCAGTGAGATAACCACTTCAGAAATCAAAAATTTTTACTTCACCATCTGACTCTTTTTTTTTTGCAGTTTTGACTAACATGCTTATTTCACTCAGATAAGCACTTCAGAAGACCAATATTCACGTCACCAAAAATGTTTGTTTTTGATGCTGGTTTGAATGACATGCTTATTTCATGAGGTAAGCACTTCAGAAGATCAAAATCTCAACTTCATAAAATGACTCAACTTTTGATGTTGTTTTGACTAACATTCTTATTTCAGCGAGTTCAGCACTTCAGAAGGGTAAAATCTCAACTTCATCAAATGACACAACTTATGATGCTGGTTAGTTTAAAATGCTTATTTCAGCGAGTTAAGTTCTTCAGAGCACCAAAACCTGAACTCCACCCAATGACTCAAGTTTTGATGTTGATTTGACTGACATGCTTATTTTAACGACTTAAGCACTGCAGAATGCTAAGATCTCAACTTCACCAAATGACTCAACTTTTGATTCTGTTTGGAATAATATGCTTATTTCAGCAAGTTAAGCTCTTCAGTCGACCAAAATCTGAACTTCACCAAATGACTTAAGTTTTGATGTTGGTTTGACTAACATGCTTATTTCACGGAGATAAGCACTTCAGAAGTAAAAAAATCTCAACCTCACCAAATGACTTGATTTTTAATTCTGGTTAGACTAAAATCCTTATTTCAGTGAGTTTAGCACTTGAGAAGACTAAAATCTCAACTTCACCAAATGATTCAACTTTGGAAGTTGTTTTGAATAACATGCTTATTTCAGCAAGTTAAGCAGTTCAGAAGGCAAAAATTGCAATTTCACCAAATGATTGAATTTTTAATGCTGGTTGGATCAAAATGCTTATTTCAGCGAGATAAGCACTTCAGAAGATCAAAATCTCAACTTCACCAAATGACACAACTTTTGATGTTGTTTTGACGAACATGCTTATTTGAGTGAGATAAGCACTTCAGAAGACAAAAATCTGAACTTCACCAAATGGCTCAATTTTTGATGTTAGTTTGACGAACATGCTCAGCGAGTTAAATGCTTCAGAAGATCAAAATCTCAACTTCACCAAATGCCACAACTTTTGATATTACTTTGACTAACGTGATTATTTCAGCGAGAGAAGCATAGCAGAAGACCGAAATCTCAACTTCAACAAGACACTCAACTTTTGATGCTTTTTTGACTAACATGCTTATTTCAGTGGGAAAAGCACTTCAGAAGATCAAAATCTGAACTTCACTAAGTGACTCAAATTTTGATGTTGCATTGACAAACAGGCTTCCTCCAGTGAAATAAGCATTTCAGAAGTGAAGAATCTCGACTTCACCAAATGACTCAACTTTTGATGTTGTTTTGAGTAACGTGCATATTTGAGTGAGATAAGCACTTCAGAAGACCAAAATCTGAACTTCACCAAATGATTTAATTGTTAATGCTGTTTTGACTAACATTCTTATTTCAGTAAGATAAGCACTTCAGAAAACCAAAATCTGAAATTCACCGAATGACTTAAGTTATCATGTTGGTTTTACTAACTTGCTTATTTCAGCGATATAAGCACATTAGAAGAATAAAATCTCACCTTCACCAGATGACCTAACTTTTGATGCTGCTTAAATTAAAATGCTTATTTCAGCGAGTTAAGCACCTCAGAAGACCAAAATCTGAACTTCACCAAATGGCTCAATTTTTTATGTTCGTTTGACTGACATACTTATTTCAGTGAGCTAAGCATTTCAGAAGTCAAAATCTCAACTTCACCAAAATACTCAACTTTTGATGTTAGTTTAACTAAAGTGCTTATTTTAGCGAGATAAGCATGTCAGAAGACTAAAGTCTCAACTTCACCAAATGGCAAAAATTTTGATGCTGGTTGGCTTAAAATGCTTATTTCAGCGATTTAAGCTCTTCAGAACACCAAAACCTCAACTTCACCAAATGACTCTAGTTATAATGATGGTTTGACTAACATGCTTATTTGATTGAGAGAAGCATTTCAGAAGTCAAAAGTCTCAACTTCAGCAAACGACTCAACTTTTGATGTTGTTTTGACGAACGTGCTTGTTTCAGCGAGGTCGGCATATCGGAAGACGAAAATCACAACTTGATCAAAGAACGTAAATTTTGTTGCTGATTTGACTAAAATGCTTATTTCAGTGAGATGAGCACTACAGAAGTAAAAAATCTCAACTTCTTCAAATGACTTGATTTTTGATGCTGGTCAGACTAAGATGTTCATTTCAGCGAGTTCAGCACTTGAGAAGACTAAAGTCTGAACTTCACCAAATGACTCAATTTTTAATGTTGTTTTGACTAACATGCTTATTTGAGTGAGATAACCACTTCAGAAGTCAAAAGTCTCAAATTTACCAAATGACATCATTTTTAATGCTGGTTGGATTAAAATTCTTATTTCCACGAGATAAGCAGTTCAAAAGTAAAAATCCAAACTTCACCAAATGACTCAATTTTTGATGTTAGTTTGACTAACATGCTCATTTCAGTGAGTTAACCACTTCAGAAGATCAAAATCTCAACTTCACCAAATGACGCAACTTTTGATGTTGGTTGGAATAATATGCTTATTTCAGCGAGTTAAGCACTTCAGAAGATCAAAATCTCAACTTCACCAAAAGGCTCAACTTTTGATGTTAGTTTGACTAAAGTGCTTATTTTAGCGAGATAAGCTTATCAGAAGACTAAAATCTCAACTTCTCCAAACGACCTAACTTTTAATGTTAATTTGACTAAAATGCTTATTTCAGTGTGATAAGCGCTTCATATGTCAAAAATCTCAACTTCACCAAATGACTTTAATGTTGGTGCTGTTTTGACTAACATGCTTATTTCACTCAGATATGCATTTCCGAAGACCAAAACCTAAACTTCACCAAATGACTCAAGTTTTGATGTTGGTTGGACTAACATGCTTATTTGAGTCAGATAAGCACTTCAGAAGTCAAAAATCTCAGCTTCACCAAATATCTTTATTTTTCACGCTGTTTTGACAAACATGCTTATTTCAGTGAGATAAGCACTTCAGAAAACCAAAATCTGAACTTCACCAAATGACTCAAGTTTTTAATGTTGGTTAGACTAACATGCTTATTTGAGTCAGATAAGCACTTCAGAAATCAAAAATCTCAACTTCACTATCTGACTTAATTTTTGATGCAGTTTTGACGAACATGCTTATTTAACCCAGATAAGCACATTAGAAGACCAAGATCTCCCTTCACCAAAAACGTTAGTTTTGGAGTTGGTTTGAATGACATGCTTATTTCATGAGGTCAGCACTTCAGAAGATCAATCTCTCAACTTCACCAAATGACTCAACTTTTGATGTTTTATTGAGTAACGTGCTTATTTCAGTTAGATAAGCATATCAGAAGTCCAAAATCGCAACTTCACCAAAACACTCCACTTTTGATGCTGGTATGACTAAAATGCTTATTTCAGTGAGATGAGCACTTCAGAAGACAAAAATCTCAACTTCACCAAATGACTCAATTTTTTATGTTAGTTTGACTAACATGCTCATTTCAGTGAGTTAACCACTTCAGAAGATCAAAATCTCAACTTCACCAAATGACACAACTTTTGATGTTGTTTTTTTGACTAACGTGCTTATTTGAGCAAGATTAGCTTATCAGATGACTAAAATGTCAACTTCACCAAATGACCTAACTTTTGATGCTGGTTGGATTAAAATTCTTATTTCAGCGAGATAAGCACTTCAGACGATCAAAATCTCATCTTCACCAAATGACTTCAATGTTGATGTTCTTTTGAATAACATGACTATTTGAGTCAGACAAGCACTTCATATGTCAAAAATCTCAACTTCGCCAAATGACTTAATTTTTTTATGCTGTTTTGACTCACATGCTTATTTAAGTGAGATGAGCACTTCAAGAAAACCAAAATCTGAACTTCACAAAATGACTCAAGTTTTGATGTTGGTTTCACTGACATGATTATTTAAGTCAGATAAGCACTTCAGAAGTCAAAAGTCTCAACTTCACCATCTGAATTAATTTTTGATGCTGTTTTGTCTAACATGCTTATTTCAGTGGGATAAGCGCTTCAGAAAAACAAAATCTGAACTTCACCAAATGACTCAAGTTTTGATGCTGCTTTGACGAACATGCTTGCTTCAGCGATTTTAGCACTTCAGAAGTCAAAAATCTCAACGTCAACAAATAACTTAATTTTTGATGTTGTTTTGACTAACATGCTTATTTCACTCAAATAAGAACATCAGAAGACCAATATCTGAACTACACCAAATGAGTTAGTTTTTGATGTTGGTTTCAATGACATCCTTATTTCATTGAGATAAGCACTTCAGAAGTCAAATATGAAATAAGCATTTTATTCCAAACAGCATCAAAAGTTGAGTCATTTGGCGAAGTTCAGATTTTAGCCCCTGAATTGCTTAACTCGCTGAAATATTCATGTTAGTCAAACCAACATCAAAACTTGAGTAATTTTATGAAGTTCAGATTT
>NC_063375.1:3059791-3091754 GCF_021869965.1 Rhincodon typus
AATGAACATGTCAGTCAAACTAACATCAAAAATTGAGTCATTTGGTGGAGTTCAGAGTTTTCTCTTCTGAAATGCTTATCTCGCTGAAATAAGAATTTTAATCAAAACATCAACAAAAATTATGTCATTTGGTGAAGTTGAGATTTTTGCCTTCTGAAGTGCTGAACTCTCTCAAATAAGCATGTTAGTCGAAACAACATCTAAATTTGAATCATTTGGTGAAGTTGAGATTTTTGACTTCTGAAGTGCTTATCTGACTCAAATAAGCATGTTAGTCCAACCAACATCAAAACTTCAGTCATTTGGTGAAGTTCAGATTTTGGTCTTCTGAAGTGCTTAACTCGCTGAAAAAAGCATTTTAATCCAACCAGCATTAAAAATTAAGTCATTTGGTAAAGTTGAGATTTTTGCCTTCTGTACTGCTTAACATGCTGGAATAAGCATGTTATTCAAAACAACATCAAAAGTTGAGTCATTTGGTGAAGTTGAGATTTTTGAATTCTGAAGTGGTTAACTCACTCAAATAAGCACGTTAGTCGAAACAACATTTAAAATTGAGTCATTTGTTGAATTTCAGATTTTAGTCTTCTCAAGTGCTTAACTCACTGATATAAGCATGTTAGTCAAAACAACATCAAAATTTGAGTCATTTAGTGAAGTTCAGATTTTTGACTTCTGAAGTGGTTATGTCATTCAAATAAGCAAGTTAGTCAAACCAGCATGAAAATTATGTCCTTTGGTGAGGTTGAGATTTTAGGCTTCTGATGTGCTTATCTTGCTGAAGTATGCACATTAGTCAAAACAACGTCAAAATTTGAGTCCTTTGGTGAAGTTGAGATCTTAGACTTCTGAAGTGCTTAAATCGCTGAAATAAGCATGTTAGTCAAACCAAAATCAAAACTTGAGTCATTTGGTGAAGTTCAGATTTTGGTCTACTGAAGAGATTATCTCGCTGAAGTAAGCATGTTATTTAAAACAACATCAAAGATTGTGTCATTTGGTGAAGTTCAGATTTTGGCCTTCTGAAGTGCTTAACTCGCTGAAATAAGCATTTTAATCCAACCAGCATTTAAAATTAAGTCATTTGGTAAAGTTGAGATTTTTGCCATCTGAACTGCTTAACATGCTGTAATAAACATGTTATTCAAAACAACATCAAAAGGTGAGTCATTTGGTGAAGTTGAGATTTTTGAATTCTGAAGTGGTTATCTCACTCAAATAAGCTTGTTGGTCAAAACAAAACTAAAAATTGAGTCATTTGTTGAAGTTCAGATTTTAGTCATCTCAAGTGCTTAACTCACTGAAATAAACTTTTTAGTCTAACCAGGATCGAAAATCAAGTCATTTGATGAAGTTGAGATTTTTGTCTTCTGTAATGCTCATCTCACTGAAATAAGCAATTTAGTCAAACCAGCATCAAAATTATGTCCTTTGGTGAGGTTGAGATTTTAGTCTTTTGATATGGTCATCTCGCTGAAATAAGCACGTTAGTCAAAACAACTTCATCAGCCCTTTGTTAAATAAACTCTAAAACACAGGAGCCCCAGTGTATAAACCCTGAAATTCAGCGCCCCCTGTACTTAAGCACTAAAACAGAGTAAAAACTAAAAGATCTGCGGATGCAGCAAAATCTGTAACAAAAAGATAGTTGCTGGAAATGCTCAGCAGGTCTGGCAGCATCTCTGACACTTCCGCCATCTGCAATCCCACCCCACCACCAAAGGCATTTTTGCCTCCCCACCCTTATCTGTTTTCCGGAGGGACCACACTCTCTGTGACTCCCTTGTCCGTTCCACAATCCCCTCCAGCCCCACCACACAAGGCACTTTTCCCTGCAACTGCAGAAATTGCGACACCTGCCCCTACACCTCGCCCTCAACCCCAACCCAGGCCCCAAGAAGACTTTCCACATCAAGCAGATGTTCACCTGCACATCTGCTAATGTGGTTTCCTGCATCCGCTGTTCCCGTTGTGACCTCCTCTACATCGGGGAAGCCAAGCGGAGGCTTGGGGACCGCTTTGCAGTACACCTACACTCGGTTCGCACTAAACAACTGTGCCTCCCAGCCGCGAGCCATTTCAACTCCCCCTCCCATTCCTCAGACGACATGTCCATCCTGGGCCTCCTGCAGTGCCACAACGATGCCACCCGAAGGTTGCTGGAACAGCAACTCAAATTCCGCTTGGGAACCCTGCAGCCCGATGTTATCAATGTGGACTTCACAAGCTTCAAAATCTCCACTCACCCTACCGCAATTCAAAACCAGCCCAGCTCGTCCCCGCCTCCCTAACCTGTCCTTCCTCCCACCTATCCCCTCCTCCCACCTCAAGCCCCATACCCATCACCTACCTACTAACCTCATCCCGCCCCCTTGAACTGTCCGTCCTCCCTGGACTGACCTATCTCCTCCCTAACTCCCCACCTACACTCACCTTTCTGACTCCATTCCCGCCTCTTTGTCCTGTATGTCTCCTCTTCACCTATCTTCTCCTCTATCCATCTTCTATCCGCCTCTCCCTATTTATTTCAGAACCCCCTTCCCCTCCCCCATTTGTGAAGAAGGGTCTAGCCCGAAATGTCAACCTTCCTGCTCCTCTGATGCTGCTTGGCCTGCTGTATTCATCCAGCTCTACATCTTGTTATCTCAGATTCTGCAGCATCTGCAGTTCCTGCTATCAATGAGGAAAATGAGACCCTGTTAGCTGTTCCAGGCCAGTACTGAAGCACTGTTAGAGGGATAGAACTGCCGGTGAGTCAAAGAGTCAATAATGAGGTAGCGCCTCATTATAAGCGGGTGAGAACTGAGGAAGTGCTTCACATGTATAGGGTCTGTATTGGGGTAATGCAGCACCACCAGAGGGTCAGAACTGTTGGGTGCATTATTGTGAGAGGGTCAATCATGAGGCAGTGTCTCATTCTAAAGGGGTCAGACTTGTTGGAGTGCCAGAAGATTGCAGCACTGTGAGAATGTCAGACTGAGGGAGTGCCTCATTGTCAGATAGTCAGTACTGTCAGGGCTTCAGTACTGAAGCAGTGCCTCATTGTCAAAGGGTCCACACTGGAGGTATTGCAGTAGTTGTGTGCCATAGGGTTCGGTGCTGGGACCTTTGTTATTTGTTACTTATGTGATTGATCTGGATGTGAGTGTACAAGGAATGATGAGTAAGTTTGTGGATAATGCAAAAGTAGGAGATGTCATTGATAGCAAAGAAGGTTATCAAAATTTACAGAGGCTTCTCGATCAGATGGGGAAGTGGGCTGAGGATTGGTAAATACAATTGTATACAGATACAGGTGTGTACTTTGGAAAGTCAAACCAAGGTAGGATTTATACAGTAAATGGTAAAGTCCTGAATTTCACCCTCTGACAATGTTGCACTCCTTCAGTACTGACCTACAACAAAGTGGGACAGCCTCAGGCAGACAGTCTGACAATGAAGCATTCCCATACAATAATCTTCAATTGTAAACTAATCTGTAATATTATTTGACCTGTTAAGTTTTCAATACTTCCGGAATTCAAAATAGCGCTTCCGTGAACTTGAATGTAAGAATGAGTAAACCGGCAATAATGAAATCTCAAGAGCCAGCCGCGGTAATCAGGCCACTAAACTTTGTGCTGTCATTAAGTAATTCCCAACCCAGTCAAATCATATAGGGTTGATAATCTTTCTGGCATTCTCCAACTTCAAAAGAATAAAAGGACCCTAACCCTTCATTGCCCTATTTCAAATACCTCAGTCCTGACCCGCTGACAATGAGGCGCTCCCTCATTCCTGACCCGCTGACAATGAGGCGCTCCCTCAGTCCTGACCCGCTGACAATGAGGCTCTCCTTCAGTCCTGACCCGCTGACAATGAGGCACTCCCTCAATTCTGACCCTATTACAATGAGGTGCGACCTCAACAATGACCATCAGACAACACGACACCTCCCCATTGCTGACTCTTTGTCAAAGAGGCATTGCCTCAGACAATGATGTACTATCTCAATCCGAACAATTCGCCTTGCTGTACTGGGGGCTGTGATACTTCGTGTTGATTTACAGTGGGATTGCGTTTTAGGCTTTATTAATTGGAGGCTCTGTGTTTTAGGGTCGCCTCTGAGAGTTTACTTACAGGAGGCTTCGTTTTAGGGAGGATTTGCAGGGGGCACTGTTTCAAGGTTTATTTACTGGGAGCTGTATATTTTACACTATATTTACGGGGGATTCGGTCTTTTATGGTTTCTTACTGCGGGCGGTGTCGTTTACACTTTATTTCCTGAGATATTTCTTCGGTTATATATAAAGGGATCTCTGTGTTTAAGGGTGTAATTACAGGGGGCTCTGTTTTTAGCATTTTTTAAAATGAGACTCTGCGTCGGAGAATATATACAGGAGGCTGTGTGTTTCAGAGTTCATTTACAGGGATGTCTGTGTTTTAGGGTATCTGGATACGATGCTGTGTGATTTAGGGATTATTAATAGTGATCTGTGTTTTACAGGTTACTGAAAGGCGTCTCTGTCTTCGGGTTTATTTACCGGGGACTGTTATTTATAGGTACGTCTATCTTTTCAAAGTTTATTTGTAAGGGGCCCTGTCTTAGGGATAATTTACAGGTGGGCTGAGTGTGGGGTGTAATTACAGATGCTCAGTGATTTCGGATTTATTTAGAGGGAGCCTGTGTTTTACCTTCGACTTCCTGGATGATATGTGTTAGAGTTCATTTAAAGGCGTCCGTGTATATGAGGGTATAATTACAGGTGTCTTTGTTTTTAAGATTGGTTTTAATGGGGCTTTGTGTTTTAGGGATTATTTACTGTGAGCTCCGCGTTTTACGGGTTATTGAAAGGGGTTTCTGAGGATATATTTACAGGGAGCTCGGTGTTTGAGGGCTTTTGTGCAGGGCTGAGGCGAGCGTTAGAGGTGAGATTAGGGTCAGCGCTGGGGCTGAGGGTTTTGGTTTGTGTTAGGACTGAGGCAAAGTAAGGGTTAGGGTTTGGCCTGAGGTTAGGTTCAGAGCTTATGCAAGAGTTAGAGTTGGGGCTGAATCTCGGGTTAAGGTTTGGGGTAGGGTTATTTCTGGTGGCAGGGAGAAAGTAAGCAGCTTCGCATACCCAGAGACAGAAGCAGAGGGAGAGCAACTGCGTATTCTACAGGTGACTCGGGATATATTGTAAACTTAACAGGTCAAATCTCAATCGGATATAGTGTACTTATATTTCCTAAAAGAAATCCCATTAGTTTACAATTAAAAATTATTGTCCTGAGAGACTGCCTCATTGGCAGAGGGTCCGCTTGATGCTGTCCCTCTGTGTTGTAGTGTCAGTACCGAAGGAGTGCACAATTGTCAGACGATCAAATTCAGCTGATGTCTCATTTTTAAAAATTATGTAATTTAGCTATGTAGCACTCCCCCAATAAGAATTTAGAATAAGGCTCAGCCTCAGTTTTGACCCTACGACCGATACATTCTCACAGTTCTGACCCCCTGACACTGCTGCAATACCTCAGTGCGGACCAATGAGGCATTGCTTCAGTACTGAAGCTCTGACAGTACTGACTATCTGACAATGAGGGAGTGCCTCAGAGTGACATTGTCACTGTGCTGCAATCGCGTGGCACTGCCACAAGTCTAACTCCTTGAGAATAAGACACTACCTCAGTATTGACTGTCTCACAACAATGCACCCCAACAGTTCTGACCCTCTGGTATTGCTGCATTACCTCATTACAGACCCTATAAATGTGATGCACTTCCTCAGTTCTGATCCTCTTACAATGAGGCGCTACCTCAGTATTGACTCTCTGATTGTAATGCTCTCCAGCAGTTCTGTCCCTCTGACAGTGCTTCAATACTTGTCTGGACAAGGCAAATTCCTCATTGTTCGCGGGTCAGTTCTGTGGCAGTGCCTCCTGGTAATGGGATCATATGAATCTGTAATACAGTTTGACCTGTTAAGTTTACAATACATCCCGAGTCTCCTGTAGAATACGCAGTTGGTCTCCTTCCATCTCTGAATATGCGAAGCTGCTTTAATTGTCCCTACTCTCAGAAATATCCCTAACCTTAACCCCAGATTCAACCCTATCGCGAACCCTCGCGTAAGCCCGAAGCCTAACTTTAGCCCAAAGCCTAACGCAAACCATAACCTTCAGCCCTAACTCTGGCCTCATCCTCCACTAACTATAGCCTCAGGCCCAAATCGAACCCAGCTTCAGTCGTACTCCTGGCCCTCAAACACGGAGCCGCCTGCACAGAGGCCCTCAAACACACAGACACCTTTCAATAACTCGGAAAACGCGGACATCACTGTAAATAACCCCTAAAACACAGAGTCCTATTTAAACAAAATTCAACAACAGAGCCCCCTGTAATTGTACGCTCAAATACACAGACCCCTTTAAATGAACTCTAACACACATTGCCCAGGAAGTATAAGGTAAAACACAGGGTTCCTTCTAAATAATTCCGAAAACACTGAGCACCTTTCATTACACCCCAACACTTAGCCCACCTGTAAATTATCCGTAAGACAGGGCCCCTTACAAATAACCCTAAAAAGACAAAGCTACCAATAAATAAACAACCTCCTGCAAACAAACCCTAAAACAGAGACCCCTTTCAATAACCTGTAAAACGCGGAGCTCACTACAAATAATTCCCAAAACACACAGCATCGTGTATGTACACCCAAAAACACAGACATCCCTGTAAATGAACCCTGAAACACAATGCCTCCTGGACATAATCGCCAACGCAGAGCCTCGTTTAAACAAACGTTAAAAAAGGCCCCTGTCAAGCAGAGAGACCCTTCAAATAAACCCGAAGAAAGGTCCCTCACGAAGTAAAATGAAAACCACAGAGCCCCCCGGCACGTAACACCCTGTAAATAAACCCGAAAACACAGAGCTTCATTTATAGGGATGTCTGTGTTTTAGGGTTTGTATACAATGAAGCCTGAAACAAAAAGCTTTTTGTAAATAATCTCCGACGCAAAGCCTCATTTAAACAAACGATAAAAAAACAGAGCTACCTGTAACTACACTCTCAAGCACAGAGAACCCTTTACATATAACCTAAGAAAGGTTCCTCAGGAAGTAAAATGTAAAACAGAGCCCCCAGTAAGAAACAATAAAAGTCAAAATACCATGTAAATTACATTTCAAATATAGAGCTCCTTGTAAATAAACCCTGAAACACAGTGCACCCTGCAAATCCTCCCTGAATCTGTGCCTCCAGTAAATAAACACTCAGAGACGCCTGTAAACAAGCCCTCAGACAGAAACCCCTTTCAGAAACCAGTAAAACAAGGAGCTTATTTCAAATAATCCCTAAAACAGAACCCTCTTTAATTATACCCTCAAATACACAGACCCCTTTCAATGACCTCTAAAACAGATGCTCTAGGAAGTAGAATGTAAATCACAGGACTCCCTCTCAATAAATTCGAAAACAAGGAGCACATGTCAATACACCCCAGCATCGAGCCGATCTGAAAATTATCCGTAAAACAGGGCCCCTTACAAATAAAACCTCAAAGACAGAGCTAGCTATAAATAAAGAGCCCCCTGTAAATAAATACCAAAACACATAGTAAAAACCGGAAGAACTGCGGATGCTGCAAACCAGAAAAAAATACAAAGTTGCTGGAAAAGCTCAGCAAGTCCGGTAGCATCTGTGAGGGAAAAAACAGAGTTAACGTTTCGGGTCAGGTGATCCTTCCTCAGAACCTCTGGCTGGTGCGTCTTTAGTGATGCAGGGTAAATCGCCTTAAAATATCCTTTTCTGTGCTTTTTGTGAGGCACTATAACAATATAACATAAGAACGTAAGAACTAAAAACAGGAGTAGGCCATCTGGCCCCTCGAGCCTGCCCCGCTATTCAATAAGATCATGGCTGATCTTTTTGAGACTCAGCTCCACTTACCCGCCCGCCCACCATAAACCTTAATTCATTTGCTGTTCATAAATTTATCTCGCCTTGCCTTAAAAACATTCAGCAAGGTCGCTTCAACCGCTTCACTGGGCAGGGAATTCCACAGATTCACAACCTGTTGGGTGAAGAAGTTCCTCCTGTCCTCAGTCCTACATCTGCTTCCTTTTATTTTGAGGCTATGCCCCCTCGTCCTAGTTTCACTTGCTAGTGGAAACAACCTCCCTGCCTCCACCTTATCTATTCCCTGCATAATCTTGTATGTTTCTATAAAATCTCCCCTCGGTCTTCTGAATTCCAATGAGTATAATCCCAGCCTACTCAGTCTCTCCTCATATTCCAACCCTCTCAACTCGAGAATCAACCGAGTGAATCTCCTCTGCACCCCGTCCAGTGCTCGTATATCCCTTCTCAAGTAAGGAGACCAAAACTGCACACAGTACTCCAGCTGCGGCCTCACCAGGACCCTATACAGCTGCAGCATTACCTCCCTGCTTTTAAACTCCATCCCTCCAGCAATGACAGACAAAATTCTATTTGCCTTTTTAATTACCTGCTGCACCTGCAATACTACTTTTAGCGATTCATGCACAAGGACAACCAAGTCCGTCTGCACAGCAGCATGCTGCATTTTTTTACATTGAAACCATCGTCCATTTTGTTGTTATTCCTTCCAAAATGGATGACCTCACATTTATCGACATTGTACTTCATCTGCCAGACCTTTGCCCACTCACTTAGACTGTATGTCCCTCTGCAGCCTTTCAGTGCCTTCTGCACACTTTTCTCTGCCGCTCATCTCAGTGTCATCTGCAAATTTTGACACGCCACACTTAGTCCCCAACTCCAAATCATCTATGTAAATTGTAAACAATTGCAGTCCCAACACTGATCGCTGAGGCACACCACTAGCCACTGACCGCCAAACAGAAAAGCACCCATTTACCCCTACTCTTTATTTTCTACTCGACAATCATTCTCTATCCATGCCAATACATTACCTGTAAGATCGCGCAACTTTATCGTATGTCGCAGACTTTGGTGTGGCACCTTGTCAAATGCCTTCTGGAAATCCAGATACACGACATCCACAGGTTCCCCACTGTCCATCATGCAAGTAATGTCCTCATAGAATTCCACCAAATAGTTAAACATGACCTACCCGTCATGAACCCATGCTGGGTATTCCCAATGGGACAAGTTATATCCAACTGTCTTGCTATTATCTTCCTTAATGATGGATTCAAGCATTTTCCCCACAACCGAAGTGAAGCTAACTGGCCTATAGTTACCTGCTTTTTGTCTACTTCCTTTTTTAATCAGTGGCGTCATATTGGCTGTTCTCCAATCTGCGGTAACCACCCCAGAGTCCAGTGATTTTTGGTAAATAATTACTAGTGCAAGCCTCTTTACTGTTGTACTAAAGGTCCTCTTTACCAATGCACACACAAGCGCTTTTTATTACCACTCTCGCGCTCTCATTCATTCATAACTTTACTGACCACTTACTAGCGTACTGTGTTTACTATTACGGCATTTCATTTATTCATAAAACTGCGATCTTGTCAAACTTTTCACTATTAAAGGGAGACGAAATTAGAATGTTCCTTCCACCCCATTTACTGCCTTTTCACAGTTTTAATACTCATGGCCTTATTTTGCTGACAGTTGCCAAATCTGTGTCTACATCAGAATCTATCCCTGAGGATGTGTTAATTTTCTGATCTATTCAGAACAATACCATCTTGTCAACCGAAGCTATGAAAGAGCATAATATTAATCAGCCCTCAGCAATCGTCTCTCAGGACTTGAACAGCTTGCAGGACATCAAACAAGTTTTCTGCGTTCGCAGAGATACTGGGAACTGCAGATGCTGGAGAATCTGAGATAACAAGGTGTAGAGCTGGATGAACACAGCAGGGCAAGCAGCAGAGGAGCAGGAAGGCTGACGTTTCGGGCCTAGACCCTTCTTCAGAAATGGGGGAGGGGAAGGAGGTTCTGAAATAAATCGGGAGAGAGGGGGAGGGAGATAGAACATTGATAGAGGAGACGATAGGTGGAGAGGAGACAGACAGGTCAAAGAGGCGGAGATGGAGCCGGTAAAGGTGAGTGTAGGTGGGGAGTTAGGGAGGAGATAGGTCAGTACAGGGAGGACGGACAGGTCAAGGGAGCGGGATGGGTTTAGTAGGTAGGAACTCGGGGCGGCGCTTGAAGTGGGAGGAGGGGATAGGTGGTAGGAAGTACAGGTGAGGGAGGCGGGCTGGGCAGCGTTTGGGATGCGGTAGGGGGAGGTGAGATTTTGAAGTTTGTGAATTCCACATTGATACCATTGGGCTGCAGGGCTCACAAGCGGGATATGAGTTGCTGTTCCAGCAACCTTCGGGTGGCATCGTTGTGGACATGTCGTCTGAGGAATGGGAGGGAGAGTTGAAATGGTTCGCGACTGAGAGTTGCAGTTGTTTAGTGCAAACCGAGCATAGGTGTTCTGCAAAGCGATCCCCAAGCCTCCGCTAGGTTTCCCCGATGTAGAGGCGGCCACAATGGGAACAGCGGATGCAGCATACCACATTAGCAGATGTGGAGGTGAACATCTGCTTGATGTGGAAAGTCTTCGCGGGGACTGGGATGGGTGTGAGGGGGGAGGTGTAGGAGCAGGTGTTGCACTTCCTGCAGTTGCAGGGATAAGTGCCGGGTGTGGTGGGGCTGGAGCGGAGTGTGGAGCAGACAAGGGAGTCACGGACAGAGTTGTCCCTCCGGAATGCAGATAAGGGTGGGGAGAGAAAAATTTCTTCGGTGGTGGGGTCGGATTGCAGGTGACGGAAGTGTCGGAGAATGATGCTTTGGGTCAGGAGGTTGGTGGGCTCGTACGTGAGGACGAGGGGGATTCTGTTTTTGTTGTTATTGCGGGGAGGGGGTGTGAGGGATGAGTTGTGGGAAATGTGGGAGACATGGTCGAAGGTGTTCTCGACCACTGAGTGGGGGAAGTTGCAGTCCTTGAAAAACGAGGACGTCTGAGATGTACGGGAGTGGAATGCCTCATCCTGGGAGCAGATGTGGCGGAGGTGAAGGATTTGGGAATAGGGGATGGCATTTTTGCAGGATGGTGGGTGGGAGGAGGTGTAATCTCGGTAGCTGTCGAGTCGGTGGGCTTGAAATGGATATCAGTTTCTAGGTGGTTGCCAGAGATGGAAACATTGAGGTCCAGGAAGGAGAGAGATGTATTAGAGATGGTCCAGGTGAACTTAAGGTTGGGGTGGAAGGTGTTGGTGAAGTGGATGAACTGTTCGAGCTCCTCGTGGGAGAACGAGGCGGCGCCGATACAGTCATCAATGCAACGGAGGAAGAGGTGGTGTTTAGGGCCAGTGTAGCTACGGAAGAAGGATTGTTCCATGTCGCCTATAAAGAGGCAGGCATAGCTTGGGCCCATGCGGGTACCCATGGCCACCCGTTTTGTCTGCAGGAAGTGGGAGGAATTGAAAGAGACGTTGTTGAGGGTGAGGACGAGTTTGGTTAAGCGGATGAGGTTGTCAGTGGAGGGGGACTGGTTGGGCCTGCGGTACAGGACAAAGCGGAGGGCCTTTAGGCCATCTGTATGGGGAATGCAGGTGTATAGGGACTGGACGTCCATGGTAAAGATGAGGTGTTGGGGACATGGGAATTGGAAGTTCTGGAGGAGGTGGAGTGCGTGGGTGGTGTCACGGACGTAGTTAGGGAATTCCTGGAACAAGGGAGAGAAAATGGAGTCGAGTTAGGTGGAGATAACTTTGGTGGGGCAGGAGCAGGCGGAGACAATGGGTCGACCAGGGCAGTCAGGTTTGCTGGAAAAGATCAGCAGGTCCGGCAACATCTGTGAAGGAGAAAACAGGGTTAACGTTTCAGGTCCACGGACCCTTCCTCAGAACTTCAGTACACTGCCGACACTGAGGTGCTGTCTCACTCCAACCCTCTCAGTGCTGCAATAATCCAGATTTGATCCTCTATTCGCGTGGCATTCCCTCAGGACTGATCCTGTAATCGTGTGGTGCTGCCTCAGCAATGACCGTTAGACAACACTGTGCTTCTGCATTACTGACTGTCTGACAAACAGGCACTGCCTCAGATCTGACTTGCTGACTACGAGGTACCATCTGACTCTGACTATCTCGCAGTGCTTTACTGGGGTCTCTATTATGTGGTGTTGATTTACAGTGGGCCTTGTGTTTTAGCTTTCATTCACTGAAGGCTCTGTGTTTTAGGGTTTTTTTTTGCAGTCGTCTGTTTGAGGGTTTAGGGGGATTTTAGGGAGGATTTATAGGGTTTATTTACGGGGAGCTCTATACTTTACACTTTATTTACAGCGGGCTCTGACTTTTGTGGTTTCTTTGCTGGGGTTGTCCCGGCCCCAGCCTCCATCCTCAGCCTGTCCCAACCCCGCCCCCAGCCGGCAGAACTGACACTAACCCCGGCCCGCAGCCTGTCCCGGCTCCCAGCCCGAACCCCAGACTGTTCCGGACCCGGCCGCGGCCCTCAGACCCCGACACGAATCCCAGCCTGTCCTGGCCCAGAACCGAAGACCCCAACCCCCACCCCCACCCTAGCCTGTCCCGGCCCCAAACCTAACCAAAAACTTAGACCCAGTCCTAACCCTGAACCCGGCCCCTGACCCCAGACCCGAGCCTTCAGCCCCCAGCCGAATCCCGGCCGACAGCCTGCCGCAGCCCTGGCCCGGCCCAGCCCAGCCCGACCCAATCCGGGGCCCCAGCCCAGACCATCACCGTAAACCTACTCTTAGCCTCAATCCTCGGACCCCGGCCCCAAAACGAACCAAAACCTTTCCCCCAACCTGAACCCTGACTCTAAACCCGGCCTCAGACCCCCATCCAGGTCCAGCCTGGCCAGACCCAATCCAAGGCCCTAGACCAGACCAGCACCGTAAACCTAGCCTTAGCTACGGCCCTACGCACCGGCCCCAGACCCCAGCTTTCAGCACCTGTCCCAGCCGTAACCCTAAACCAGGCCCCAGACCCCAGCTGCCAGCCTGTTGCAGCCCGACCCTGCCGCAGCTTGTCGCCGACACCAACACCAACCCCAGACTGTTCCGGCCACGGCCCCCAGTCCCTGACCCAAACCCTCACGCCAGACTGTCCCGGCCGCGGCCACCGGACACCAACCCTAACCGCCAGCCCTCGGTCCGAAGCCTATCGCGGCCCCGGCCCAGGCACCCAGCCCAGACACTACCACACCCTGCCCAGATGCCAGTGACCGAGACCCAGACCCAGACCCAGCCATCAGCGCCCCCCAGCCCAACACTCCCCCGCAGCCTGTCGCAGCCCTGACCCTAACCCCAACCACAGCCCTGAGCCTGACCCCAACACCATCCCCGACCCCGACACGGTTAAGGTCCCAGCACGCAGCCCGCAGCCCCGAACCTAACCCCTGCCTGTCCCAGACCCGAGCCCCTACCAAACTCTAACCTCAGCCCCAGCCTGGCCCGGCCAATATCCTTCGCCATCATCCCAGCCAGTCCCTCTCCTGGCCCCGACTGTCCTGTGCCCTGGCCCTCGGCCATTCCACAAACATATCCCCCCTCACCCGACTGAGCTTGTCCCGGTCCTGGCCCCAGCTGCAGCCTCAACTTTGATCTCAACTCTAACCCTAACCTCAGCCCTACAACTAACCCTAGCCCAACCCTGAACCTCATCTGGCCCTAACCCTAACCTGTCTGACGGTAACTACTGAGGATGTGCCTCAATGGTCAATACTCACGCAGTGCCTCAAAGTAAAGGGGTCAGAATTGACAGTTTCGTTGTCAGAGGGTCAGTGACAGTGCTTCGCAGTAGTGTCATTGCTGAGGCACTGTCTCACTGTTCGAGGGTCCAGTGGTGTGCACAGTCTCAATATAATGGGGTGAGAAGCAAAGGAGTGCAACACGTTTGCAGGACCAGTACTGAGATAGTCTAGTACAGTCAGAGGGTCAGGATTGAGCGAGGGCCTCTATGTAATGGGATAAAAACTGTGGGATGGCTCCATGATTAGCTGGTCAGCACTGACCTATTGAAGCACTGTCACAGCATCAATACGGAGGCAGTGCTTCTTTCGAAAGGTGTCCGAATTGAAGGGACGCCACACAATTAGAGGGTCATGACTGTGATATTATGATCAGCGGGTCAGTACGAAGAGTCTGCCTTATTGTAAGTGTGTCAGTTCTGAGGCATTGTTCATTTGTCAGAGAGTTCGTCGTATGGGAATGACTCATTGTCAGAGTTTGTGTTCTGAGGCAGTTCCTCAGTGTAACGGTATGGGAATTGAGGGTTTGCTACACAGAGAGGGTCAGTGCTAAAGTATTGCAGCTGTATCAGAGGATCAGTGCTGAGGCACTGCCTCACGATAAAGGCATCAAAAGTGAGGTCGTGCGAAACGATTCCAGGGTCACTAAGACATTGCAGCACTGTGACACTGTCAGAACTGATGGACTGTTTCATTGTCAGAGTGGCATTACTGAGGGATTGAAGCACTGTCAGAGCTTCAGTACAGAGGGAGTGCTTCTTTGTCAGAGGGTCACTACTGAAGGAGTACATTACTGTCAGACAGAGCCAGTTCCTTATTATACAGGGGTCAGAACTGGAGCAGTGCCTCATTGAAAGGGCATCAGAATTGAGGGCGACCTCACATTTAGAGGGTCAGTGCTGAGGGAGGGCTTCATTATTATTGTGTCAGTATCTAGGGCACTGGCATATTGTCAGCTGGTCAGTTCTGAGACAGAGACTCATTGTCAATGCGTCAGCACTGAGGCTGTGCTTCAGTGTAATGGTGTCAGAATGGAGGGTTTGCCAGAGACTGACGGTAAGTACTGAGGTATTTCAGCTCTATCAGGTTCAGAACCGAGGCAGTACCTCATTAGCAAAAGATCACTTCTGCAGCAGTGAGACAGGGTCGCACTGAAGGAGTGCCTCCTTGTCAGATGGTCAGTTCTGACACACTGCTCCTTTGACAGAGGGTCGACGGTGAGGCAGTGCCTCTTTGTAATGGGATCAGAAATGTCAGGGGGCCAGTCCTGAGCGTGAGCCTCATGATAAGAGATCAATACTGAGAGAGTTTCTCATCAGAGATCCAGTCCTAAGGGTGTGCTTCATTGTCAAAGAGTCCACTCTGATGGAGGGCATCATGTGAGAATACTGAGGGAGATCTTTATTCTCAGACGGGAAATGCAGGGTTACAGGGACAGGTTCAGGGGATGCGCTTAGGAGGGTCAGTGTGGACTTGGGCTTAATGGCCTGTTTTACACTGTGGGGATTCTGTGATTCTGATGAGAGGATCAGTACTGTGGCATTTCAGCACTGTTGGAGGGTAAGATAAGTGGGAGTGCATAATTGTCAGAGGATCAATACTGAGCCTAAGGCACAGCCAGGGAACTATAGACCAGTGAGCAACTGGACTGACATTCCAGTCCTACCTCAGAACTGATCCTCTGACAGAGCTGCAGTTCCTCAGTACTGACTCTGCAATCGTGAGGCACACGCTCAATCCTGAACCCATTTCAATGAGGCACTGTCACAATATTGACCCTCTGACAATGGGGCACTCCCTCAGTACTGACAGGGACTACAATGTACTCCCATAGTTCTGACGCTGTGGCAACGAGGTCTAAAGTCATATGACACCAGGTTATAGTCCAACAGGTTTATTTGAAAACACAAGCTTTTGGAGCCTCACTCCTCCTTCAGTCCAACATCGACACCTCCATATCACGGCAATGAGTTCTGACAGTGCTTCCATTCCTTACGGCTGAACCGTTAATCATGTGGCCCTCCATCCATTCTGATACCATTACATTGAGGCACTGCTTCAGAATGGACCCTTTGTACTCACACACTGACAGTGCTGACTGCATGCACTGACTGTCTAAAATGTGAGCACTCCCTCGATTCTGACTCTCACAATGAGGTATTCGCACATTATCAATGCTCCAACAGTGAAGCACTTCCTCCAAACTGACCTGCTGACAACGAGGCAGTCCCTCAGGACTAAACTTCTGATAGATCTACAATACCTCCGTACTGATCATCTAAACGTGTGCGAACCCTTCAATTCTTACCCTCTAACAATGAGACAGTGCCTCAGTAATGACCCTCTGACAATGAGGCAATGCCTCAGAACCGACCCACTTAGAGTGCTGCACCACCACAGAACTGACCACCTAAGCATGTGGCAGACTCCGATCTGACCCCCTTACAATCAGGTACTGCCTCTGCATTGACACTGTGACAATGATGCACACCCTCTGTACTGTACCTTTGACAAACAGGCACTGACTCAGTAATGACTCCCGATGATGAGGCATTCTATCGGGACTGAACATATGATATTAAGGCACCTGCTCAGGACTGACCATATGATAAGGAAGCATTCCCACAGTTCTAAACCACTGACAGTGCTGTCATACCTCAGGACTGACCCTCCCATCATGTGACACTGCTTCAATTCTGACATCTGCATAATGAGGCACTGCCTCAGTCCTGACCCTCTGACAATAATGCACACCCACAGTTCTGACGGTCTGACAATGAGGCATTCATTCAATATTTGCACTGTGATAGACATGCAAAATCTCAGTACTGGCTGTCCAATCAAGAGGCACATCCTCAATTCTAACCCTGTAACAGTGAGTGCAGCTTCAGTATTGACCCTCTGCGTCTGTGTCATTTTAAACCCGATGTTATCTGTCTTCGGAGAGTCCACAAAACCATTTTGAAGTCAAAGTAATCCTTTGAAAGATGGTTAAGTCGCAACAGTGCTCTTTTATTGGTGTTTGTAATAAATTTCAGGTATTTTTTGACACACCAAATCGCAAAATTACAGAAGGGGAAGGAGGCCATTTGGCCCATCATACTGAGTTGTCTCTATCATCTCACGCAAATCCTTTCTCCGCCTATCACCTGTACACCATTTTCATCCAATGCCCTCTGGACGTCTCCATTGAACCTCGTTCAACACATTTACAGCAGTGCACTCCATAACCTAACTACACACTGTGTGATAAAGCTCTTCTACGAGCAGGGACATCTTCACCCTATCTACTCTGTTTAGCCCACTCACAATTTCAAAAAAACCTCAATTCCATCTCCTCTCAGCCTGCTGTCGAGAGAGAACAGTCCCAAACTCTTCAATCTATTCTTGTAGTTGAAACTTTTCCTACCTGGAACCATTCTCGTTATAATCAGCACATCAATGCATTTGCCTTTTTCCTATAGTGTGAAGGCCACAACTGTGCACAGTACTCCAGCTGAGATTTAACTTACCTTGCAGAAGTTCAATATCATCAACTTCTTCCTCGTATATTCTATACCCCTATTAATAAAGGCTGTATGCTTTATTTATTGCTCTCTCCAGCTCTACTGCCACCAGCATTTCAACTGTGCACCTCCAAACTCCTATTTTACATTGGTAGGAAAAACACTTGAAAGACAAAGTGCATCACCTTACACTTCTCTGCATTGTACCTCATCTTTCACCTATCTGCCCACTCCGTCAACTTTTCAATGCACTTTTGGAGTTCCACACTATTCTTCTCACAATTTACAATTCTCAAATTTAATGGCATCTGCAAACTTGGAAATTGTCCCCTGCACACCACGATCAAGATAATTAATTATCTATCAGGAACGACAAACGTCCCAGTAGAAGCCCCTGGAGAATTCCACTACAAACCTGCTTCCCAGCCTGAAAAGTATCCATTCACCATTACTGAAATATTGGACTGGACAAAGAGGAAGGCATTCTTTCTTTGAATAATGCCACGCTTTTTAATAACAATTTCTGAATCTCATTACATCATATAGCCAGCAACGCAGCAATTCCTTGATAATGTCAGACGAGATCATACTGTGTAATCACCAGAATAACATATAAGCCCACAATTGCCAAGCATCTGAGTCATGAAAGCAACCTTCTGGGCCTCAGAAATGCCAAGTGGAAGTGCTTTGTGTTTACAGTCTTTTTATCAAATTCTGGGGCCAACAAAGCAGCTGCCTCCAGGGCTGGAATGTCTTCACAAAAGGAATGATTTTGCTGGGCTACCGGGAAAGAGAAGGGAAATCTTCAAAGGACTGCAGTCAAAGTAGGATTGAGAGCCTTGATTCTATGGTGCCACTCTTGATTCAGTGGTTTGACAAAGTTCGCATGGTAGACTGGTTAACAAGTTGAGATCACATGGAATACATGGAGAACGAGCCATCTGGATACACAAATTGACTAGAAGGTAGGAAAGAGGGTGGTGGTCGGGGGTTACTTTTCAGATTGAAGGCCTGTGACCAGGGGGTTGGAGGTTTTGAGATATAAGGAGAGGCTGAATAGGCGAGGGCCGTTCTTCCTGGAGTGTCAGAGGGCGAGGAGGACCTTATAGAGGTTTATAAAATCATTAGAGCATGGATAGGCTGAACAGCCAGGGTCTTTTCCCCAAGGTAGGGGAGTCCAAAACTAGAGGTCATGTGTTTATTTTGAGAGGGAGGAAGTTTTAAAAGGGACCTAAGGGTCAACATTTTCATGCAGAGGGTGGCACATGTATGCAATAAGCTGCCAGTGGAATTGGTGAAGGATGGTACAATAACAACATTTCAGAAGCGAGTGAATTGGTCTACGAATAGGAAGGGTTGAGGGATATGGCCAAACGGAATAGATTATTATTGGTTATCTGGTCAGTATGGACGAGTTGGACCAAAGTGTCTGTTTTCATACTGTACATCTGTGATTCTATGACTCCAGGTTTCAGTGATAATAAGGCACTTTCTCAGTAATGTTGTCTGAGAACGAGGCACTCCCTCACTGCAGCAAATACCTCAGTACCAACCCTCATAATATGTGGCACTCCCTCAGTTCTAACCCATTGACCGTGACACAATACCTCTGGACTCACTCTCTAATAAGTTGGCACTCCCTCAATTCCGACACCAACACAATGAGGCACTGCCTCCGTATTGACCCTCTGACTCCTACAGATCTGACTCACTGATAGTCCTGTATTGTTAGTCCTGACCCTTTCATCATTTCGCTCTCCCTCAATTCTGACCCCATTACATTGAGTAACTGACACAGTATTAATCCTCTGGAAATGAGGTGCCCCCTCAGTACTGAACCTCTGACTGTGCTTCAATACGTCAAAACTGACCCTCTGTCAATAAAGCATTCCCTCAGTTCGAACTTCTCTAAGTGCTGCAATACCTCAGCACGGGTCCTGTGATCAAGTGGCACTCCTTCAATTCTAACCCCTTTAGGATGTGGCACTGCTTCAATGTTGACTCTCTGACAATGAGGCACTCCCTCAGTACTGAATGTCTAATTATGTGGCATACCCTCAATTCTGAACGCTTTACAATGAGGGGATGTTCACTGATGATTGCACAATGTTCAGAACAATTCGCAGCTCCTCAGATACTGAAGCAGTCTTTGTTCAAATGCAACAAGACCTGGCTTGGGCCAACAAGTGCAAATAACATTTGTGTCACACAATAAAACCATCACCAATAAGAGACAATCTAACCACTGCCCCTTGGCATTCTACAGTGCTACCATCACTGAATCGCCACTATCAACATCCTGAGGGTCATCATTGAACAGAAACTCAACTGCACTCACCACATAAACACAGTGCAAGAGCAGTTCATAAGCTAGGAATACCACAGGGAGAAATTCTCCTCCTGACTCCTCAAAGCCTGTACACCATGTACAAGGCACAAGTCAGGAGTGTGATGGAATAGTCCCCGCTTGCCTGGATGAGTGCAGCCGCAACAACATAAGAAGCTTTAAACCATCTAGGACAAAGCAGCAGGCTTGCCTGGCACTACATCCACAAATATCCACTCCCTCTGCCACCGACAGTGAGTAGCAGCAGAGTATGCTATCTACAAGATGCACTGCAGAAATTCACTAAAGATCCTCAGACAAATCCACGACCACTTCCGTCTGGAAGAACAAAGGTAGCATATTAGAAATGTCACCTTCAAGCTCCCCTCCAAACATTCACCATCCTGACTTGGAGATACATTGAAGACAACTGTGAAGGAAGACAGTCATCCACCAAGAGGGAGAAAGAGGGAGAAAATCTGAGAGAAATTACAAATGCTGCAGACAAACTGAAATTGCAATCTTCAAATATCCGAATTAACAACACGAGAGCAGAGAGTGGCAAACATTAGATAATTAGAAAAATACCCTCTTCTGTAAATAATACACAAGATTTGTCTGTTCTCGTGATGGCAGGCATGGTCTTGTGAAGAAGGTTCTTTCTGAAAGATGGCTCCTTTACCACCACTCAGTACCAGCATCGGAGTGTGTGTTTGGTGGGGGGGCGAGGTTAATGTTGATCTTCTGTTTCCTTCACGAGCATGTTAAAAAGAATGCATCAGTTAGTCAAGTGACCAACTCCCCACAGAAATGGCGGGGAGGGCGTGGTGGAAGAGGTAAGGGATAATGTGCGTTGGGAAAACCATCCAAATTGGGGGAGTTATATATGAGGTTAATTCTGTCAGAATGCTGTTGGGTGGTGCAGAGGACGAGGAAAGATGCAGCAACCGTCTTCTCATGTTGTGGGATACTGTTGCACCTGTCCGAGCAGGACATGGAGATGAAGCAACATAATGCATGCATATGGAACTGAATCATCAAATTTACAGGGCTACAACTGTTCCAACTCCAAGGACATGGTGCAAATGCCTCAACAACTGAACAGTTCGGCAAATTCCAGGAGAGGTAGTCATTCGGCAGACTTTTCATCATTCAGAAGTATAAGGACAACCTGAGCTTCTGAATCTCTCCACATTAAGACACAAATCAAGCGTGTGATGGAATATTCCCCAATTGCCTGGACAGGTGCAGCTCCAACAACACAAGATGCTCAACACTGTTCAGGATAAAGCAGCCCACTTCATTGGCACCACATCCACAAACATTCATTCCTTCAACTACCAACACTTAGTAGCAGCAGCGTGTACCATCTACAAGGTACACGGCAGAAATTCCACCAAAAATCCTCAGACAGCACTTTCCAAACACGTGACTACCTCCATCTAGAAGGACAAGGGCAGCAGATACATGGGAATACCGCTCCCTACAAGATCCCTTCCAAACTTTAAATATGTCAACATTCCTTCACTGTCGCTGGGTCGAAACCCTGGACCTCCCTTCCTGACATTATTGTCCTTCCGAGCGGAACAGTGGCCGTTGGTTAGCACTGCTGCCTCACAGCACCAGACACCAGGGTTCAATTCAGTCTCAGGTGACCGTGTGTGGGGTTTTGCACTTTCTTCCCATGTCTTTGTGGGTTTCCTCCAGATGCCCCGGGTTCCTCCTACAGACTACAGATGTGTGGATTAGGTGAATTGGCCACGTTAAATTGCCCATTGTGTCCAGGGATGACTAGTTATGTGAATTATCCATGGGAAGTGAAGGGTTGCAGGGATAGGGTTGGGGGGTCAGTTTGGTGGAATGCTTTTTGGAGTCATTATGGACTTGTTGGGCCAAATGGACTGTTTCCACACTGGAGGGATTCTAATGATTGTGGGTCAACTGTCAGCACGAGGACTGGAGTGGTTCAAGAAGGCAGCTCAACACCACCTTCTCATGGGGCAACTATTGGCAGCCAATAAAGCTGGACCAGCCAGCGATCTTTACATCTCACAAATGCATTTTAAAAACCCTGAAGTCCTCACCCATGGGGTCATTCCAGTCAATCTTGTCTCCTTTGGTTCATAGAAACATAGAAGAATAGGAGTAAGCACTTCGAGCCTTTTCCACCTTTCAACATGATCATGGCTGATCATTGAACTCACACTGTTTCTACCCATTGTCTTTGTTCTCTTTAGTCCTAAGCACCATATCTAATTTCCCTTTGAAAATATTCAATGGTTTGACCTCAACAGTTCCCAGACAGAATTCCACAGGCTGACCTCTGTCTGGGTGAAGACATTTCTCCTCATTTCCTAAATGATCTCTTTTTCCTCCTTGACTCTAAGCCCTATTTCTGGACTCCGAAGTCATTGAGGACATCCTTACTGCATCTACCTTGTCCAGTCCTCTTCAAATTTATAGGATTCCATCAGATGCCCGTTCTTCTTTTAAACTCCCACGAATATAGCCCTAACCGATCCAGTCTCCCTTCATCTCTCAATACCACCATCCCAGAAATCACTCTGGTAAATCTTTCACTCACTGTCACTATAACCAATCCATGAATCCCCTCAATAAGGCAGCCAACAAACCATCTGCCTTGTTCACCACCTGCAATAGGGTCAGGGGCAGGGTCAAGTTCAGGGTCAGCGTCATACTTGCTTGTCGCGACAGGTACAAGGGCACTAAGGTCTCAGTGCACCCCTTCCTTTCCCAATCTATCACCCTTCAGATAATAAATGTCTTTTCAGTTTTTGCCCCTAAAGTAGATAACTTCACATTTATCTCAGAGATGGTTCATCTGCTCCGTACTTACCCACTCATCAACTCAACTCAACCTGCCCTCAGAGCCGCCATATCATGGCCGGAACAGACAGGGTAACATACAGAGCCAAGACTGAGGAATAAGCCTCACGGAAGACTTCGTGCAAGGTTCAACAAAGATGTTATACCCAGAAACAGCCTTCCAACATCAGGTGTGCAAATGGTTGAAAGTATAGTAGTATGGACGAAGAAAGACCAGATGTTCGGCAACTGATTAGTCACTGCGAACCATGTGACCACGAGTCCGTGTCCAGATGACAAGGTCTGTGCATGAGCCCCGCCTACGAACGACAGCGTCTCGCCCGTGAGGAGCCGGGTGAGGCCATGACGTGCGGTTGCTCCAATCAGCGGAGGCAGGGGAAAGACTGAATTGAGAAAGAACTTCTTCACCCAGAGGGTTGTTAATCTATGGAATTCCTTGCCCGGTGAAATAGTGGATGCTTCTTCAGTAAACGTTTTTAAAGATAAGGTAGATATTGTTTTGAACAATAAAGGAATTAAGGGATACGGTGAGAACGCGGGTAAGTGGATCTGAGCCCACGAAAAGGTCAACCATGATCTTATTGAATGGCGGAGCAGGCTCGAAGGGCCGGACGGCCTACTCCTGCTCCTAGTTCTTATGTTCTAAAGCCAGACCACGACCACGACCACGCCCAAGTGCGAGGTCTCTTGTTTTCAAATTCTGAACCGTCACCGTCAGCACCGACACTGTTCCCCGCACCATCCCACCCTCGATAATGCGGCCCCTCAATAGGCACCGACGCACAACCCCCCCTCCCGTGCCGCTGTGGATAGAGGAAGTTACTGTTTTGAGCCCAGTGAAACGTTTTGCAATTGAAGTGAAGTGGAAATTTGATGGATATGATCCTGTCAAAACGGGATAGAGAAATACATGGAACACAAGGGATTATTAGCGTAAACTAGAGAGTGAGGGGTATTGCAGATCAAAGTGTGCCAACGAATAAAAGGGGAAAGAGAGTGGTACAGGTTGTAGTGGAGAGACAAAGCATTGCTCAGGAGCAGGTGTTCATGGGAGAATGAAGATCTGATTGAAAATGAAATAGAGTATGAAGACAGGATGCAATCACGAGGGAAAAGTACATCCAACCAAAGGACTGTGTTAATGGGTCTAAAGCTGTTGGACTCAGTATTGAATGTAGACCAATGTTTTGTCTCTTCTCAACAACCATTACCACTGCCTTTGGTTCTGTGGAAGGGTCACCGGACCCGGAACTATAACTCTGTTTTTTTGCCTCCACAGAGGCTGCCAGACCTGCTGAACTTTTCCAACAGCTTCTGTTTTCGTTACCTTTGCCTTTGCTTTGTGTTCAATGGTGAATTTGATCTTCAATCTCCCTCACCCTGTAACTTTGTCCTGACCTTTTAGCCCACATTCCTGTCTCCCCCTTTCAACAGCATAGAACATAAAACATTACATAGAACATTACAGCGCAGTACAGGCCCTTCAGCCCTCGATGTTGCGCCGACCTGTGAAACCAATCCGAAGCCCATCTAACTATCTGAAACACTCTCATATTTTATCTTTTACTGCAATTGAGTTTAAAGGCAGGAACACAAATTTCCAAGTATGCTTCCACCTCCTGGATGTAGTGCTGCTGTCATTCTGCTCAATTTCCTTTCCTCCCTTTCCAGGGTCTTAATGTCCTTCCTAAAATATGGTGTTCAGAATTCACTATGTACTCAACTGGAGCTGACAGCGCTACTTTATAAAGGTTTAGCATCACTTTCATGCTTTTTTAGTATGATCATCGAATACTGAAGCCCAGAGTCCCAATGACAGTGCTTAATTATCTCAGTACTGACCCTCTGACAGCAATGCACTACTTCAGTACTGACCCTATAAGCGTGTTGCGTTCCCTCAATTCTGACGCTATTAGATCCGGGCAGTGCCTCACACCAGATCTTCTGACAATGAGGCAATCCCTCAGAACAGATCCTCTGACAAAGAGGTACTGCCTCAGAACTGACCAGCTGACAATAAGGTACTCCTTCAGTACAGACCCTTTGATAATGAGTCCCTCCCTCAATCCTGACCCTCTGACAGTGCTGCATTACCTCAGTATTGACCATCTAAACTCCCTCAATTCTAATACCTTTGCAATTAGACAATGCTTCAGAACTGACCCGCTGACAATAAGGCATTCCCATGATTCTGACCTTCTGACAGTGCTGCATTACCTCAGTACTGGCACTCTAAAAGTTCTTCCATACCTCAATATTGAGCCCCTGACATTAGACACTCCCTCTATTCTGACTCCATCACATTGAGGCACTGACTCGGAATGGACCCTCTAACAACGAGTCAGTCCCTTGCTGCTCACCCTCTAACAATGAGACACTGCCTCAGAACTGACCTCGTGATATTAAGGCACTCCGTCTGTGCTGATCTGCTGATTACGGGCCCTTCCTTACTTATGACCCTATAAACATGATGAACTTCCTCAATTCCGACCCCCTTAAATGAGGCATTGGTTCAGCATGCAACTGTGACAATAATACACTCCGACAGTTCTGACCCTCTGACACTGCGACAATACCTCAGTACTGACTCTCGAATCGTGTGACACTCCCCCAATTTTGACCACTGAATCAGTATTGACCCCCTGACTATAATGCACTCCACGGTTCTGACCGTCTGAACGTGCTTCAATACCTCAGAGATAACCCACTAATCATATGGCCCTTCCTCAATCCATCCCCATTACATTGAGGCACTGCCTCAGAACAGACTCTCTGACACTGAGGCACTCTCTCAGTGTTGACCCTGTATCGATCCTCAGAACAGACTGACACCCTTACAAAGAGCCACTGCCTCTGTACTGACCCGCTGACGATAAGGCCCTCCCTCAGTACTTACCCTCTGATAGTGCTGCAGTCCTCAATATTGATCCTCGAACTGTGATCCTCTAAATTCTGATCCCATTACATTGAGGCACTGCCTCACAATGGACGCACTGACAGCATCTCACTAGGGAAATGAAGTGTAGACTGGGTGACCGCTTTGCAGAACAGCTACGGACACTCTGACAAAGAGACACTGCCTCAGAACTGACACTCTGACAATGTGGCAGTATTTCAGGGCCGACCCTCCAGTCGTGAGGTACTGCCTCAGAACTGACCCTCTCGTGGAGCTGAAGTACCTCCGTCCTGTCTCTTCAATCGTGAGGCACACCCTCAATTCTGACCCCCTTACAATGAGGCACTGCTTCAGAATTGAACCGCTTACAACTCCTTCAGTACTGACCCTCTGATAATGAGGCCCTCCATCAGAACTGATTCTTTCTCAATGGGTGACTCCTTCATGACTGACTCTTCAGAAATGACATGATAGTCCTGCAGAGGGAGTCATTGTCAAGGAAGCACTCCCTCAGTACTGAGCATCGAACAGTACTTCAATACCTCAGTACAGACCCTCTGACAATGATGTACTCCCTTAGTAGTGACACTCTGACTGCAATACCTTACTACTGACCTTCTAATCATGTCATTCTCCCTCAATTCTAAATCGATTACATGGAGGCACTGCCTCAGAACTGACCCACTGACAATAAGGCATTCCCTCACTGATCCTCTGACAGTGTTACACTACCTCAGTACTGACTCTGAGTTCTGAGGCCCTTCCTTAATTCTGACCCTCTTAAAATGAGGCACTACCTCAGTATTGACCCTCTGACAAAGTGGCACTGACTCACAATTGACCTACTGACAATGGGGCACTCCCTCAGTGCGGACCCTCTGATCGAGGTTTGATATTAGGAGAGTACTGCACTGCGGACAGGTCAATATTAAGGGGATGCCGCATTCTCGATGGCCAATATTCAGGGAGTGCTACATTGTTGGTGGGCCAGTATTCAGGGGTTGCCACACTGCTTGTGGTCTGATAATAAGGGAGTACTGAACTAGCAGAGAGTTCGCACCGAGGCAATGCTGCACTCACAGGTGGTCAATATTAAAGGAGTATTTCACCCTCAGAGGTTTGATATTAGGGGAGTGCTGCACTGTCGACGGTCAATATTGAGGAACTGGTGCAATGTCGGAGGGCAACTATTAATGGAGTACTGCAACTTCAGCGAGTGAGTGCTCAGGCAGAGCAGCACAGCAAAGGGTCAGTAATGAGGGAATGCTCCATTGTCAGAGGCTTAGCACTGAGGGAATGCTTAATCAGAGAATTAGTACTGAGGGACTGCTGCATTGTCAGAGTATCATCACTGAGGGAGTACCACAATTTCGGAGGGTCAATATGAAGCATAAGCTACACTGTCAGAGCGTCAATGATGACAGAATGCTGCGCCGTCAGAAGGTCAGTAGAGAGGGAAAGCTGCATTGCCAGAGTGTCTTCACTGAGGGAGTGCCGCTCTGTTGAAAGGCCAATATTAAGGGAATGCTGCACTGTCAGAGGGTCAGCGTTAAGGGAGTGGCACACGAACAAAGAAGCATTGCCCGAAAGCTGAACCTCTGACTATGAGGCTCTCCCTCAGTACAATATACTCTGGAGTACTGATGACTGACCCTCTGATAGTGCATTTCTGCCATATTTAACCCTCTGAAATATCGGTATTCCCTCAGCACTAACCTGACGACTGACCCTTTGACAAGGCCATTTTAGAGAGATGTGCTCCCTCACCATTGACCCTCTGATACTGGACCACTCCGTTAATATTGACCCTCGGACAGTGCAGCACTCCCTTAATATTGATTCATAGAATCCCTACAGTGTGGGAACAGGCCATTCACCCCACAAGTCCACACCGCCCCTCCGAAGAGCATCCCGCCCAGACACATTCCCCTATATTTCCCATGTCTAACCCACCTAACCTAAACATCCCTGGTCTCTATGGGCAATTTAGCATCGCCAATCCACCTATCCTTCAAATCTTTGGACTGTGGGAGGAAACCGGAGCACCCAGAGGGCACACAAACCCGCAAAGATAAGGAGAATGTGCAACCTCCACACATACGGTCACCCAAGGGTGGAATCGAACCTGGGTCCCGGGCGCTGTGAGGCAGCACTGCTAGCCACCGAGCCACTGCGCCACCCTAGTTGAACTTGTGACAGTGCAAAACCCCTTTAAAATTGACCCCACCACTCTATCAATATTTGACTTCTGACAATGAAGCTCTTCCTCAGAGCTGACTCTCCAACAGTGCAGCACTTCCCTAAATACTGTCAGAGAGTCAATGCTAAGAGAATGCTGCACTGTTAGAGACAGTACTGAGGGGAGCTGCACTATCAGAGGTTCAGTACTAAAGGTATGCTGCACTGTGAGAGGGTCAGTCGTGCGAGAATTCGGCACTGCCAGAGGGTCAACAATGAAGAAGAGCTGCGCTGTCAATGTAATAGGCTCAGAACTGAATCAGTGCCTCATGTTCAAAGGGTCAATACTGAGTCGGTGTCTCATTGTAAGGTGTTCAGAATTGAGTCAGTCCTGTGGTAGTGCAGCACTCTCAGAGGGTCAGTACTGAGGGAGAGCATCATTATCAGTGAGTCAGTACCGAGTGTATGCCTTGTTGTAAGTGGGTCACTTCTGAGGCAGTATGTCATTGTTGAATGGTCAGTCCAGAGTGAGTACTTTATTGTCAGATAGTCAATGCTGAGGCAGTGCAACCTTCCCGGTCAGTATTGAGGTAATGTCTCATTGTAAGAAGGTCAGAATTGAGGGAGTGGCAGACATTTAGAGGGTCAGTACTGAGGCAGTGCAGAACTGTCAGAGGGTCAGTACTTGAGGAGAACCCTATTATCAGAAGGTCAATACTAATGGAGTGTCACATTGTCAATGGTTCAGTACTGAGGAATCACCTGATTATCAGAGGGTCAGTCCTGAGGCAGTGCCTCATTGTCAGAAGGTCGGTGCTGAGGCAGTGCCCTATTCTCAGAGGGTCAATATTAAGGTTTAGAATTGAGGGAGTGCTATATGCTTATGCCACTCTGACAATGAGGCAATCCCTTCGGAATGAGCCTCTGACAATAAGGCACTTTCTCAGTTCTGAATCTCTGACAAGGAAACACACCCTCAGTGCTAATCCTCTAACAAGTGCTTCAATACCTCACTATGGACCCTCTGTCAATGAGGCACTCGCTGCGTACTGACCCTCTGATAGAACTGCAATAGCTTACTACTGACCTTTTAATCCTGTGCCTCCTCCCCATTTCTAAATCTGTTACATTGAGGCACTGCCTCAGAACTGACCCATTGGCGATAACGCAGTCCCTCAGTACTGACCCGCTGATCATGAGGCTGTCCCTCAGTAATGACCCTCTAAATATGAGGCCCACCCTTAATTCTGACCCTCTTTGACCTCCCTCAGAATTGACCCACTGATATAGAGGCACAGCCTCAGAATTGACATGCTAACAATGGGGCACTTGCTCAGGACAGATTCTCTGATAGAGCTGCAGGTTTGATATTAGGGCAGTGCTGCACAGCGAGCAGGTCAGTGTTGAGGAAGTGCGGCATTGTCAGTGGACCAATATTCGGGGAGTGCCACGCTGTCAGAGCGTCACTATTAATGGAGTGCTGCACTTTTGGTGAGTGAGTACGGAGTCAGTGCAGCACTGTAAAGGGTCAGTAATGAGAGAATGCTCCATTTTCAGAGATTTAGTACAGAAGAAGTGTTTGATCAGAGAGTTATTTCTGAGGGAGTGCTGCATTGTCAGGATTTCACACTGAGGGAGTATCACACAATCAGAGGTCCAATAATAAGGAAATAGTGGACTGTTGGAGGGTTGATATCAAGGGAGTTTTGCACTGTCAGAGGGTTAATGATGTGGGAGTGCTGAAATATCACAGAATCAGTCCTGAGAGGGTGCTGCACGTTCAGGGAGTTAGTACTGAGGAAGTGTTATAATGTTAGAAGTATGTTATCAAGGTAACGTTGCACTGCCGAAGGATCAGTCGTGCAGTACTGTCGGAAGGCCAATATTGAGGGAGTTCTGCTGTGTCAGTGGGTCAATATTACGGGATTGCTACACTATCAGCGTTTTAATGTCAGACAGTCAGCACTGAGGGAGTGCTACACTGTTGGAGGGCCAATATTGAGTGTGTGCAACACTCAGAAGATCATTATGTTGGAGTTCTGCACTGTCAATTGAAAGGGAGTGCCACACTGGTAGCGGGTTAATATTAAGGGAATGCTGCACTGTCAGAGGGTTAAAGATGAGGGGGTGAATGCTGAAAGAGAACCGCCAGTCAGGGGATCAATATTAATGTCGTAGAGTCAGTACAGAGGGAGTGCTGCACTGTCGGAGGGTCAATAACAAGCATGTTGCTATACTATCAAGGAGTCAATGATGACAGAATGCTGCACTGTCAGAAGATCAGTAGTGAGGGAAAACTGCATTGTCAGAGTGTCTTCATCAAGGAAGTGCCACTCCGTCGGAAGACCAAAATTAAGGGAGTGCTGCACTGTCACAGGGTCAATATTAGGGGTGTGCTGCACTAACAGAGGGTCAGTGATGATTGAGTGCTTAACTGTTGCAGAGCCAGTACTGAAGGAATCCTGCGTTGTTGCAGTGTCATCATTGAGGGAGTGCTGCACTGTTGAAGGGCCGATATTAAGGGAGTGTGACACTGTCAGACTGTCATTATTAAAGGTGTGCTACAGTATCAAAGGGTGAGTAATGAGGGAGTGCTGCACTGTCGGAGCGTCAGCACTGAGGTAGGCTGTACTGTCAGATAGTCAATATTAATGGAGTGCTTCACTTTTAGTGGTTTGATATTAAGGGGATGCTGCACTGTGAGTTGGTCAATATTAAGGGAATGCTGAAACTGTCAGTGGGTTGATGCTAAGGGTGTGCAACACTGTCGGAGGGAGTGATGTATTATCAGAGTGTCACTACTGATGGAGTTCCACACTCACAGAGGGGTAATATTAAGAGTGTACTGCAGTGTCACTATTGATAGAGTGCTGCACTGGGGGTCAGTATTGAGGGAATGCTCCATTGTTGGAGGATCAGTACTGAGGGAGTGCTGGACTGTCACAGGGCCAATATTAAGAGGGTGCTGTGCTGTCAGAAGGTCAATATTAAAGGAGCACTGCACTATCAGAGGGACAGCACTGAGGGAGTGCAGCTGCTGCGAAGATCACTCCAAAGGATATGGCATACTGTGAGAGGTCCATTTTGTGGGGATTGATGAACTGTGGTGACCCCGCTTAGTGCTGACCCCCCTTAGTGCTGACCCCCCTCAGTGCGCCACTTCCTGAATACTGACCCTTGGACAGTCTCACAGCACCTACCCTCCAACAGTGCAGTACACCCTCACAGCTGACACGCCTCAGTGAAGCACTCCCTCAGTGCTGACACCCCTCAATACAGCAACCCCTCAGTGCTGACCACGCTCAGTGCAGCTCTCCCTTCGTGCAGCACTCCCTCAGTGCTGACCTCACTCAGTGCAGCACTCCCTCAGTACTTACCCCATCACTGCTGACCTCCCTTCAGTGCTCGACGCCCTCAGTGCAGCTCTCCCTCTTTGCTGACCCCCTTCAGCGCTGACACCTCTCAGTGCTGACCCCACTCTGTGCAGCACTCGCTCAGTGTTGACCCCACTCTGTGCAGCAGTCCCTTAGTGCTTACCCCATCAGTGCTGACCTCCCTTCAGTGCTAGCCGCCCTCAGTGCTGCACTCCCTCAGTGCTGACCCGCTTCAGTGCTGACCCCACTCAGTGCAGCACTCCCTCAGTGCTGATCCCCTCAGTTCAGCACTCCCTCAGTGTTGACCCCACTCAATGCTGACCCCCCCACAGTGATGACACCCCTCAGTGCTGACACCCCTCAGTGCAGCACTCCTTCAGTGCTGAATCCCCGCACTGAAGCACTCCCTCAGTCCTGACACACTCAGTACAGCACTCCGTCAGTGCATGTCTCCCTCAGTGCAGCACTCCCTCAGTGCTGACACACTCAGTGCAGCATTCCCTCAGTGCTGACATCCCTCAGACAGTCTCACACAACACTGACCCTCCCACAGACCATCACAGCTGACACCCCACAGTGAAGCACCCCCTCAGTGATGACCGCCTTCAGTGCAGCACTCCACAGTGCAGCACTTCCTCAGTGCTGACACCCTCAGTGCAGCGCCCCCTCAGTGCAGCACTCCATCAGTGCTGATGCCCCTCACTGCAGCACTTCCTCAGTGCTGACACCCCTCACTGCAGCACTCCATCAGACGCCCCCACAGTGCACAACTTCTTCACTACTGGCCCTGTCAGTGCTGACTTCCCTTCAGTGCTGACCACCTTCAGTGCTGACCCCTCTAAGCGCAGACCCCACTCTGTCCAGCACTCCCTCAGTGCAGCCCTCCCTCCGTGCAGCACTGCCTTGGCGATGAACCCCCTCAGTGCTGAGCCGCCTCAGTGCACCGCTCCCTCAGCGCAGCACTGCCTCAGAACTCACCCCGTCAGTGCTGACCTCCCTTCAGTGCTGCCTGGCTTCAGTGCAGCGCTCCCTCAGTGCTGACCCCGCTCTGTGCAGCACTCCCTCAGTGCTGACTCTCTTCAAAACTAACCCACTCAGTGCTTGACCCCCTCTGTGCTGACCACCCACAGTGCAGCACTCCCTCTGTGTTGA
>NC_063375.1:3091764-3123416 GCF_021869965.1 Rhincodon typus
TGAGGGAATGCTGCACTGAAGGGGGTCATTACTGAGGGGGGTCAGCATTGAGTGAGGTCAGCACTGAGGGGGTCAGTACTGAGGGAGAGCTGCACTGTGGGTGTGCTCCACTGAGGGGAGTCAGCACTGAGGGAGTGTTGTACAGAGGGGGATCAGCACTGAGGGAGTGCTGCTCTGAGCGGGGTCAGGATGGAAGGGGGTCAGCACTGAAGCGGTTCAGCACTGAGGGAGTGCTGCACTGAGGGCGGGCAGCACTGAAGGGAGGTCAGCACTGACGGTTTCAGTACTGTGGGGCTGCTGCACTGAGAGGGGTAAGCATTGAGGGAGTGCTGCACGAGGGGTTCAGAATTAAGGGTGTGTTACACTGAGTGGGTCAGAATTGAAGTGGTGCTGCACGGACTGGGGTCAGTACTGAGGGAGAGCTGCACTTTTCAATGTTCAATACGAGTTTGTCCTGCACTGTGAAACGGTCAATATGAAGGCAGCAATGCAATATCAGAGAGGCAATGATGAGTGTAATCTGCACTGTTGAAGGGTTAAAATTGAAGGGGTGTTCCATGGTCAGAGTGTCAATCGTAAGGGGACATGGCATTCTCAGAGTGTTAGTGCTGAGAAAATACCAGTATGTCGGAGGGTTAATACTGTGGCAGAGACGCACTGTCAGAGAGTCAGTCATCCGAGAGTACGCACTGTTGGAGAGTCAGTACTGAGGGAGTGCCTCATAATCAGAGTGTCAGTTGTCTGGCAGTGCTTGTTTGTTCGTGCACCACTCCCTTCATGCTGCCCCTTTGACACTGCAACCGTCTCACAGTACAGAACCTCAGTTCATCAATCCCCACAAAATGGACCTCTCATAGTATGGCATATCTTTCTTCGTGATCTTCACAGCAGCTGCACTCCCTCAGTGCGGTCCCTCTGATAGTGCAGTGCTCCTTTAATATTGACCTTCTGACAGCACAGCACCCTCTTAATATTGGCCCTGTGACAGTCCAGCACTCCCTCAGTACTGATCCTCCAACAATGGAGCATTCTCTCAATACTGACCCCCAGTGCAACACTCCATCAATAGTGCCACTGCAGTACACTCTTAATATTACCCCTCTGTCAGTGTGGAACTCCCTCAGAGATGACACTCTGATACTACATCACTCCCTCCGACAGTGTTGCACACCCTTAGCATCAACCCACTGACAGTTTCAGCATTCCCTTAATATTGACCAACTCACAGTGCAGCACTCCCCTAATATCAAACGCCTGAACGTGAAGCATTGCATTAATATACACTATCTGACAGTACAGAACACCTCAGTGCTGACCCTCCGACAGTGCAGCACTGCCTCATTACTCGCCCTGTGATACTGTAGCACACTTTTAATAATGACAGTCTGACAGTGTCACACTCCCTTAATATCGGCCCTTCAACACTGCAGCACTCCCTCAATGATGACACTATAACAACGCAGGATTGCGTACTGGCTGTGCAACACTTAAGCACTCAATCATCACTGACCCTATATTAGTGCAGCACACCCCTAATATTGACCCTGTGACAGTGCAGCACTCCCTTAATTTTGGTCTTCCGACGGAGTGGCACTTCCTTGATGAAGACACATCTGACAATGCAATGTTCCCTCACTACTGATCTTCTGACAGTGCAGCATTCTGTCATCACTGACTCCTTGATAGTGTAGCAACATGCTTCTTATTGACCCTCCAGCAGTGTAGCACTCCCTCAGTGCTGACCGTCTCACATTGATATGCTGGGAGTGTAGCAATCCCGTAATATTGATCCACTGACACAGCAGAACTCCCTCAATGTTGGCCTTCTGACAGTACTGCACTACTGATCCTTCGGTAGTGTAACGTTCCCTTGATATCAATCTCCTGACATTATTGCACTTTCTCAGTACTAACTCTCCGAACGTGCAGCACTCTCTCAGGACTGATTCTGTGACATTTCAGCGCTCCCACATCATTAACCCTCTGACAGTGCAAAACTCCCTTTATATCAACCCTCCAACAATGCACTATTTCCTTAATATTGGACCTCTGATTGTGTGATACTCCCTCAGTGTGAAACCCTGACAATGCAACACTCCCTCAGAAATAACTCTCTGATTAAGCACTTCTTCTGTACTAAATCTCTGAAAATGGAGCATTCTCTCATTACTGAGCCTTTGCTGTGCTGCTCTGCCTGAGCACTCACTCGCTGAAGTTGCAGAACTCCATTAATAGTTGCCCTCCGACACTGCCCCACCTCGATAGTGGAGCACTCCCTTAATATGGACCCTCTGATAGTGTAGCATTCTTTTAATATTTGCCTGCTCACAGTGCAGCACTCACCTAATATCAAACCTCTGAGGGTGAAATACTCTTTTAATATTGAAAATCTAAGAGTGCAGCATTCCCTCGGTGCGAACTCTCTGCCAGTACAGTATTCCCTTATTATCAGACCACAAGCAGTGTGGCACTCCCTGAATACCGGCCCACCAACAGTGCAGCACTCCCTGAATATTGGCCATCGAGAATGCGGCATCCCCTTAATATTGACCTGTTCGCAGTGCAGTACTCTCCTAATATCAAAACTCTATCAGAGGGTCCGCACTGAGGGAGTGCCCTATTGTCAGTAGGTCAATTGTGAAGCAGTGCCACTTTGTCAGAGGGTCAATACTGAGGTATTGCCTCATTTTAAGAGGATCAGAATTAAGGATGGGCCTCACAACTCAGAGTCAGTACTGAGGTAGTGTAGCACTGTCAGAGGATCAGTTGAGGGAATGCCTTATTGTCAGTGGGTCAGTTCTGAGGCAGTGAGGTTCAGTACTGAGATAATTAAACACTGTCAGTTGGACTCTGGGCTTCAGTACCAGAAGATCACAGTAAAAGAGCATGAAAGTGATGTCTAACGTTCATAAAGTAGTGCTGTCATCTCCAGTTGAGTACATAGTGAATTCTGAACACCATATTTTAGGAAGGACATTAAGACCCTGGAAAGGGAGGAAAGGAAATTGAGCAGAATGACAGCAGCACTACGTCCAGGAGGTGGAAGCATACTTGGAAATTTGTGTTCCCGCCTTTAAACTCCATTGCAGTAAAAGATAAAACGTGAGAGAGTTTTAGATAGTTCGATGGGCTTCAGAATGGTTCACAGGTCGGCGCAACATCGAGGGCCGAAGGGCCTGTACTGTGCTGTAATGTTCTATGTAATGTTCTATGTTCTATGCTGTTGAAAGTGGGAGACAGGAATATGGGCTAAAAGGTCAAGACAAAGTTACAGATTGAGGGAGATTGAAGATCAAATTCACCATTGAACACAAAGCAAAGGCAAAGGTAACGAAAACAGAAGCTGTTGGAAAAGTTCACCAGGTCTGGCAGCCTCTGTGGAGGCAAAAAAAACAGAGTTAAAGGTCCAGGTCCGGTGACCCTTCCACAGAACCAAAGGCAGTGGTAATGGTTGTTGAGAAGAGACAAAACATTGGTCCACATTCAATACTGAGTTCAACAGCTTTAGGCCCATTAACACAGTCCTCTGATTGGATATACTTTTCCCTAGTGATTGCATCCTGTCTTCATGCTTTATTTCCTTTTCAATCAGATCTTCAATCTACCATTAACACCTGCTCCTGAGCAATGCTTTGTCTCTCCTCTGGAACCTTTACCACTCTCTTTCCCCTTTTATTCGTTGGCACATTTTGATCTGCAAACCCCCTCACTCTATAATTTACGCTAATAATCCCTTGTGTTCCATATATTTCTCTATCCCCTTTCGACAGGATCATATCCATCAAATTTCCATTTCACTTCAATTGCAAAACTTTTCACTGTGCTCAAAACACTCACTTCCTCTTTCCACAGCGGTGGTGGGCTGGGGGGGCGGGGGTGGTGGAGGCGGGGGTCGGTGCCTAGGGAGGGGCCGCATTTTCCGGGGGTGGGGTGCGGGGAACTGTGTCGGTGCTGACGGTGATGGTTCAGAATTTGAAAATAAGAGACCTGGCGTTTGCGTGGGAAAGCACCTATCTTCACCTCCCCTGGCGCTCTTTCCTCGGTGTGAGCGTGGTCGTGTTCGTGGTCTGGCTTTAGAACATAAGAACAAGGAGCAGGAGTAGGCCGTCCGGCCCTTCGAGCCTGCTCCGCCATTCAATAAGATCATGGCTGATCTTTTCGTGGACTCAGATCCATTTACCCGCTTTCTCACCGTGTCCCTTATTTCCTTTATTGTTCAAATAAATATCTGCCTTATCTTTAAATACGTTTACTGAAGTAGCATCAACTAATTCACTGGGCAAGGAATTCCATAGATTCACAACCCTCTGGGTGAAGAAGTTCCTTCTCAATTCAGTCTTTCCCCTGCCTGCGCTGATTGGAGCAACTGCACGTCATGGGCATCGCCCCGGTCCTCACGGGCGACACTCTGTCATTCGTAGGCGGGGTTCATGCACAGACCTTGTCATCTGATTGGTTAAACTATCGCGCCCGCCCCCTTTTGCTCACGTGGGGTTTGGACACGGACTCGTGGTCACATGGTTCGTAGTGACTAATCAGTTGCCGAACATCTGGTCTTTCTTCGTCCATCGATCGATACTTTTAACCATTTGCACACCTGAGTTTGGAAGGCTGTTTCTGGGTATACCATCTTTGTTGAGCCTTGCACGAAGTCTTCCGTGAAGCTTGTTCCTCAGTCTTGGCTCTGTATGTTACACTATCTGTTGGGGCCATGATATGGTGGCTCTGAGGGCAGGTTGAGTTGAGTTGATGAGTGGGTAAGTACGTAGCAGATGAACCATCTCTCGGATAAATGTGAAGTTATCTACTTGAGGGGCAAAAACTGAAAAGACGTTTATTATCTGAAGGGTGATAGATTGGGAAAGGGAGGGGTGCACTGAGACCTTAGTGTCCTTGTACCTGTCGCTGAAAGCAAGTATGACGCTGACCTTGACCCTGACCCTTACCCTGCCCCTATTGCAGGTGGTGAACAAGGCAGATGGTTTGTTGGCTGCCTTATTGAGGGGATTCATGGATTGGTTACAGTGACAGTGAGTAAAAGATGTACCAGAGTGATTTCTGTGATGGTGGTATTGAGAGATGAAGGGAGACTGGATCAGTTCGGGCTATATTTGTGGGAGTTTAAAAGAACAACGGGCATCTGATGGAATCATATAAATTTAAAGAGGACTGGAAAAGGTAGATGCAGTAAGGATGTCCTCAATGACTTCGGAGTCCAGAAATAGGGCTTAGAGTCAAGGAGGTAAAAGAGATCATTTCGGAAATGAGGAGAATTGTCTTCACCCAGACAGAGGTCAGCCTGTGGAATTCTGTCTGGGAACTGTTGAGGTCAAACCATTGACTAATTTTCAAAGGGAAATTGGATATGGTGCTTAGGACAAAAGAGAACAAAGACAGTGGGGAGAAACAGGGTGAGTTCAATAATCAGCCATGATGATGTTGAAAGGTGGAAAAGGCTCGAAGTGCTTACTCCTATTCTTCTATGTTTCTATGAACCAAAGGAGACAAGATTGACTGGAATGACCCCATGGGTGAGGACTTCAGGGTTTTTAAAATTCATTTGTGAGATGTAAAGATCGCTGGCTGGTCCAGCTTTATTGGCTGCCATTAGTTGCCCCATGAGAAGGTGGTGTTGAGCTGCCTTCTTGAACCACTCCAGTCCTCGTGCTGACAGTTGACCCACAATCATTAGAATCCCTCCAGTGTGGAAACAGTCCATTTGGCCCAACAAGTCCATAATGACTCCAAAAAGCATTCCACCAGACTGACCCCCCAACCCTATCCCTGTAACCCTTCACTTCCCATGGATAATTCACATATCTAGTCATCCCTGGACACAATGGGCAATTTAACGTGGTCAATTCACCTCATCCACACATCGTTAGTCTGTCGGAGGAACCCGGAGCATCTGGAGGAAACCCACAAAGACATGGGAAGAATGTGCAAAATCCCACATACAGTTACCTGAGACTGAATTGAACCCAGTTCTCTGGTGCTGTGAGGCAGCAGTGCTAACCATTGGCCACCATGCTTTTCGTAAGGACAATATTGTTAGGAAGGAAGGTCCAGGGTTTTGACACAGCGACAGTGGAGGAATGGTGGCATATTTAAAGTTTGGAAGGGATCTTGCAGGGACCGGTATTCCCATGTATCTGCTGCCCTTGTCCTTCTAGATGGAAGTAGTCACGTGTTTGGAAAGTGCTGTCTGAGGATTTTTGGTGGAATTTCTGCAGTGTACCTTGTAGATGGTAAACACTGCTGCTACGAAGTGTTGGTGGTGGAGGGAGTGAATGCATGTGGATGTGATGCCAATCAAGTGGGCTGCTTTATCCTGAACAGTGCTGAGTTTCTTGTGTTGCTGGAGCTGCACCTGTCCAGGCAATTGGGGAATATTCCATCATACGCCTGATTTGTGTCTTAATGTGGAAAGATTCAGAAGCGCAGGTTGTCCTTAGACTTCTGAATGATGAAAAGTCTGCCGAGTGATTACCTATCTTGGAACTTGCCGAACTGTTCAGTTGTTGAGGCATTTGCACCATGTCCTTGGATTTGGACTAGTTGTTGCCCTGTAAATTTGATGTTTCAGTTCCATATGCATTCATTATGTTGCTTCCTCTCCATGTCCTGCTCGGACAGGTGCAACAGTATCCCACAACATGAGAAGACGGTTGCTGCATCTTTCCTCGTCCTCTGCACCACCAAACACCATTCTGACAGTGTTAGCCTCATACATAACTCCCCCAATTTGGATGGTTTTCCCAACGCACATTTATCCCTTAACCTCTTCCACACCCCCACCCCGCCATTCCCATGGGGAGTTGGTCACTTGACTAACTGATTCATTCTCTTTAACATTCAGCCAGTGAAGGAAACAGAAGATCATCATTAACCTAGCCCCACCCACCACACACACACTCCCATGCTGGTACCGAGTGGTGGTGAATGAGCCATCTTTCAAAAAGAACCTTCTTCAACAAGACCATGCCTGCAATCACGAGAACAGATAAATTTTGTGTTTTATTTACAGAAGAGGGTATTTTTCTTCTGTATGTCCTGGGGCTGACATGTTTCTGTTAACTTGTGTTTTAATGACATTGATTATCTAATGGTTGCCCCTCTCTGCTCCAGTCCTATTAATTAGGATATTTGAAGATTACAATTTTAGTTTGTCTGCAACATTTGTAATTTCTGTCAGATTTTCACTCTCTCTTTCTCCCTCTTGGTGGATGACTGTCTTCCTTCACAGTTGCATTTAATATATTTCCAAGTCAGGATGGTGAATGGTTGGAGGGGAACTTGAAGGTGACATTTCTAATATGCTACCCTTGTTTTTCCAGACGGAAGTGGTCGCGGATTTGCCTGAGGATCTTTAGTGAAATTCTGCAGTGCGTCTTGTAGATAGCGTACGCTGCTGCTGCTGACTATCGGTGGGAGAGTGAGTGGATATTTGTGGATGTAGTGCCAGTCAAGCGTGCTGCTTTGTCCTCGATGGTTTGAAGCTTCTTTTGTTGTTCGGGCTGCACTCATCCAGGCAAGTGGGGACTATTCCATCACATCCTGACTTGACCTTTGTAGATGGTGGACAGGCTTTGAGGAGTCAGGAGGAGAATTACTCCCTGTGGTATTCCTAGCTTGTGACCTGCTTTTGCACTGTGTTTACGCGGTGAGTGCAGTTGAGTTTCTTGTCAATGATGACCCTCAGGATGTTGATAGTGGGGATTCAGTGATGGCAACACTGTAGAATGCCAAGTGGCAGTGGTTAGGTTGTCTCTTATTGGTGACGTTTGTGTTGTGTGACGCAAATGTTATTTGCACTTGTTGGCCCAAGCCAGGTTTTGCTGCATTTGAACAAGGACTGCTTCAGTATCTGAGAGCTGCGAATGGTTCTGAACATTGTGCAATCATCAGTGAACGACCCCTCATTGTAAAGGGTTCAGAATTGAGGGTATGCCACATAATTAGACATTCAGTACTGAGGGCGTGCCCCATTGTCAGAGGGTCAACATTGAGGCAGTGCCACATCCTAAAGGGGTTAGAACTGAAGGAATGCCACTTGATTACGGGACCCGTGCTGAGGTATTGCAGCACTTAGAGAAGGTCGAACTGAGGGAATGCTTTATTGACAGAGTTTCAGTCTTGAGGTTTTGGAGTACAGTCAGAGGTTCAGTCCTGAGGGGGCACCTCATTGCCAGAGGGCTAATACTGAGTCAGTTCATCAATGTAATGGGGTCAGAATTGAGGGAGAGCGAAATGATTAAAGGGTCAGGACTAACAATACAGGACTGTCAGTGAGTCAGATCTGTAGGAGTCAGAGGGTCAATACGGAGGCAGTGCCTCATAGTGTAGGTGTTGGAATTGAGGGAGTGCCAACTGATTAGAGAGTGAGTCCAGAGGCATTGTGTCACGGTCAATGGGTTAGAACTGAGGGAGTGCCACATCTTAAGAGGGTTGGTACTGAGGTATTTGCAGGAGTGTGGGAGTGCCTCGTTCTCAGAGGATATTACTGAGAAAGTGCCTTATTGTCAGTGGAACATGGAGTCATAGAATCGCTGATGTACAGTATGAAAGCAGACACTTTGGTCCAAATGGTCCATACTGACCAGATAACCTAAATTAATCTGTTCCGTTTGGCCATATCCCTCAACCCTTCCTATTCGTAGACCCATTCACTTGCCTCTGAAATGTTGTTATTGTGCCATCCTTCACCAATTCCACTGGCAGCTTATTGCATACATGTGCCACCCTCTGCATGAAAATGTTGACCCTTAGGCCCCTTTTAAAACTTCCCCTCTAAAAATAAACACATGACCTCTATTTTTGGACTCCCCTCGCTTGGGGAAAAGACCCTGCTGTTCACCCTTTCCTGGTCTCAAGATTTTATAAACCTCTATAAGGTCCTGCTCGCCGTCTGACACTCCAGGAAGAATGGCCATGGCCTATTCAGCCACTCCTTATTGCTCAAACACTCCAACCCGCTGGTCACAGGCCTTCAATCTGAAAAGTAACCCTCGACCACCACCCTCTCTCCGACCTTCCAGTCATTTTTTGTATCCAGATGGTTCGTTCTCCCTGTATTCCATGTGATCTAACCTTGTTAATCAGTCTTCCATGCGAACTTTGTCAAAACACTGAATCAAGAGTGGCACCATTGAATCAAGGTTCTCAATCCTATTTTGACTGCAGTCCTTTGAAAATTTCCGTTCTCTTTCCCGGTAGCCCTGCAAAAACATTCCTTTTGTGAAGACATTCCAACCCTCGAGGCAGCTGCTCTGTTGGCTGAAGTATATGATAAAAGGCTGTACACACAAAGCACTTCCACTTGGCATTTCTGAGGCCCAGAAGGTTGCGTTCATTACTCAGATACTTGGCAATTGTGGGCTCAGGTGTCATTACAGAGTATGATCTCGTCTGACATTATCAAGGAATTGCTGCGTTGCTGGATATATGATGCAATGAGATTCAGAAATGAATATTATAAAGCCTGTGGCATTATTCGAAGAAAGAATGCCTTCCTCTTTGTCCAGTACAATATTTCAGTAATGGTGAATGGATACTTTTCAGGCTGGGAAGCAGGTTTGTAGTGGAATTCTCCAGGGGCTTCTACTGGGACGTTTGTCGTTCCTGATAGATAATTAATTATCTTGATCGTGGCGTGCACGGGACAACTTCCAAGTTTACAGATGCCATGAAACTTGAGAATTGTAAATTGTGAGAAGAGTAGTGTGGAACTCCAAAAGTGCATTGAAAATTTGACGGAGTGGGCAAATAGGTGGAAGATGAGGTACAATGCAGAGAAGTGTAAGGTGATGCACTTTGTCTTTCAAGTGCTTTTCCTACCAATGTAAAATAGGAGTGTGGACGTGCACAGTTGAAATGATGTTAGCTGTAAGCTGGAGAGATCAATAAATAAAGCATACAGCCTTTTTTAATAGGGGTATAGAGTTTACGAGTAAGAAGTTGATGATATTGAACTTCTGCAAGGTAAGTTAAATCTCAGCTGGAGTATTGTGCGCAGTTGTGGCCTGCACATTATCGGAAAAAGGGAAATGCATTGATGTGTTGATTATTACTAGAATGGTTCCAGGCAGGAAAAGCTTCAGCTACAAGAATAGATTGAAGAATTTGGGGCTGTTCTCTCTCAACAGCAGGCTGAGAGGAGATGGAATTCAGGTTTTTCGAAATCGTGAGTGGGCTAAACAGAGTAGAAATGGAGAAGATGTTCCTGCTCGCAGAAGAGCTTTTTCACCCAGTGTGTAGTTCGGTTATGGAGTGCACTGCTGTAAATGTGATGAATGAGTTTCAATGGAGACGAAATGAGGGCATTGGATGAAAATTGTGTGCAGGTGACAGCCGGAGAAAGGATTTGCATGAGATGATAGAGACAACTCAGTATGATGGGCCAAATGGCCTCCTTCCCCTTCCGTAATTTTGCGATTTGGTGTGTCCAAAAATTACCTGAAATTTATTACAAACACCAATAAAAGAGCACTGTTACTACTTAACCATCTTTCAAAGGATTACTTTGACTTCAATATGGTTTTGTGGACTGTCCGAAGACATATAACATCGGGTTCAAAATGACACAGACACAGAGGGTCAATACTGAAGCAGTACCTCATTTTAACAGGGTTAGAATTGAGGATGTGCCTCTTGATTGGACAGCCAGTACTGAGATTTTGCAGGTCTATCACAGTGTAAATATTGAATGAATGCCTCATTGTCAGAGCGTCAGAACTGTGGGAGTGCATTATTGTCAGAGGGTCAGAACTGAGGCAGTGCCTCATTATGCAGATGTCAGAATTGAAGCAGTGTCACATGATGGGAGGGTCAGTCCTGAGGTATGACAGTACTGTCAGTGGTTTAGAACTGTGGGAATGCTTCCTTATCATATGGTCAGTACTGAGCAGGTGCATTAATATCATTAGTTCAGTCCCGATAGAATGCCTCATCATCGGGCGTGTTTACTGAGTCAATGCCTGTTGGTCAAAGGTACAGTACAGAGGGTGAGCATCATTGTTGGAGGGTCAATACAGACACAGTACCTGATTGTAAGGGGGTCAGATTGGAGTGTGCCACATGTTTAGATGGTAAATTCTGTGGTCGTGCAGCACTCTAAGTGGGTAAATTATGAGGCATTGCCTCATTGTAAGAGGGTAAGAATTGAAGGCGTCGCACACGTTTAGATGATCAGTTCGGAGGTATTGCAGATCTATCAGAAGTTTAGTCCTGAGGGTCTGCCTCGTTGTCAGCAGTTCAGTCTGGAGGAAGTGCTTCACTGTCAGAGCATTGGTACTGAGCGAGTGCCTCATTGTGAGAGTCAGAATCAAGGGAGTGCACACATTTTAGACAGTCAGTACATGCAGTCAGCACTGTCAGTGGGTGAGTACGAATGGTCCATTCTGAAGTAGTGCCTCAATGTAATGGCATCAGAATGAATGGAGGCCACATGATTAGCGGTTTAGCCCTAAAAAATGGAAGCACTGTCAGATCTCATTGCCGTGATATTGAGGTGTCCATGTTGGACTGAAGGAGGAGTGAGGCTCCAAAAGCTTGTGTTTTCAAATAAACCTGTTGGACTATAACCTGGTGTCGTATGACTTCAGACCTCGTTGCCATAGCGTCAGAACTGTGGGAGTGCATTATAGTCACTGGGTCAGAACTGAGGGAGTGCTTCATTGTCAGAGGGTCAATATTGTGACAGTGCCTCATTGAAATGAAGTCAAGCTTGAGGGTGTGCCTCACGATTACAGCGTCAGTACTGAGGAACTGCAGCTCTGTCAGAGGATCAGTTCTGAGGTAGGACTGGGATGTCAGTCCAGAGGCTCACTGGTCTATAGTTCCCTGGCTCTGCCTCAGCCTCAGTATTGACCCTCTGACAATTATGCACTCCCGCTGATCTTACCCTCCAACAGCGCTGAAATGCCACAGTCCTGATTCTCTCATCGGAATCATAGAATCCCCACAGTGGAAAACAGGCCATGAAACCCAAGTCCACACTGAACCTTCTAAGCACATCTGACCCATCCCCTTAACTTGTCCCTGTAACCCTGCATTTCCCGTCTGAGAATAAGGATCTCCCTCAGTATTCTCACATGATGCCCTCCCTCAGAATGGACTCTTTGACAATGAAGCACACCCTTAGGAATGAATCTCTGATAAGACACTCTCTCAGTATTGATCTCTGATCATGAGGCTCTCGCTCAGTACTGGCCCCCTGACAATTCTGATCCCATTACAAAGATGCAATGCCTCACCAATGACCCTCTGACAAAGGAGCAGTGTGTCAGATCTGACCATCTGACAAGGAGGCACTCCTTCAGTCTGACCCTGTCTCACTGCTGCAGAAGTGATCTTTTGCTAATGAGGTACTGCCTCGGTTCTGAACCTGATAGAGCTGAAATACCTCAGTACTTACCGTCAGTCTCTGGCAAACCCTCCATTCTGACACCATTACACTGAAGCACAGCCTCAGTGCTGACCCATTGACAAAGAGTCTCTGTCTCAGAACTGACCAGCTGACAATATGCCAGTGCCCGAGGTACTGACACAATAATAATGAAGCCCTCCCTCAGGACAGACCCGCGAAATGTGAGGTCGCCCTCAATTCTGATGCCCTTACATTGAGGCACTGCCCCAGTTCTGACCCCTGCATCATTAGGAACTGGCTCTGTCTGACAGTAATGCACTCCTGCAGTAGTGACCCTCTGACAATGAAGCTCCCCCTCTGTACTGAAGCTCTGACAGTGCTTCAATCCCTCAGTAATGCCTCTCTGACAATGAAACAGTTCATCATTTCTGACACTGTCACAGTGCTGCAATGTCTTCGTGACCCTGTAATCGTTTCGCACTACCTCACTTTTGATGCCTTTATCGTGAGGCAATGCCTCAGCACTGATCCTCTGGTACAGCTGCAATACCTTAGCCCTGACCCTCTCTGTGTCGCAAACCCTCAATTCCCACACCGTTACACTGAGGAACTGCCTCACAACACAAATTCTGACAATGAGTCATTCCCATACGACGAACCGTCTGACAAATGACCAATGCCTCAGAACTGACACACTGACAATAAGGCTGTCCCTTCGTACTGACGCGCTAATCATAATATCAGTCATGACCCTCTAATTGTGTGGCGTTCCTTCAATTCAGACACCTTTCGAAAGAATCACTGCCTCCGTACTGATGCTGTGACAGTGCTTCAACAACTCAGTGCTGACCTGCTAATCATGAAGCCATCCCACAGTTTTGATCCCGTTACATAGAGGCCCTCGCTCAATCCTGAACCTCTGACGGTACTAGACTATCTCAGCACTGGTCCTGCAAACGTGTTGCACTACCTTATTTCTCACCCCATTATATTGAGACTGTGCACCCCACTGGACCCTCTAACAGTGAGACAGTCCCTTAGCAGTGACACTACTGTGAAGCACTGTCAATGGCCCTCTGACAATGAAGCTGTCAATTCTGACCCCTTTACATTGAGGCACTGCGTGAGTATTGACCATTGAGGCACATCCTTAGTAGTTACATTCGGACAGGTTAGGGTTAAGGCCAGATGAGGGTCAGGGTGGGGCTCAGGTTAGGGTTAGGGCTGAGGCTAGGTTTAGAGTTGAGGTCAGGGTTGAGGCTGTTTTTGGGGGCTGGGACCAGGACCAGGACAAGTTCAGTCGGTTGAGTGGGGAGGGGGTGGTGGCATGGCCGAGTGGCGGGGAACAGGATAGTCGGGGCCAGGAGAGGGACAGGCTGTGATTAGGGCGAAGGATGGGGGCCGGTCAGGCTGGGGGTGGGGTAAGAGTTAGGTAGGGGCTCTGTTCTTGGACAGGCAGGAGTTAGGTTCGGGGCTGCGGGTTGGGTGCTGGGACATTAACCAGATTGGGGTCGGGTCGGGGTCGGGGTCGCTGTCGGGCTCAGGCTCAGGACGGTGGTTGTGGTTAGGGTCAGGGTCAGGGCTGCGACAGGCTGCGGGGTGTGTTGGGCTGTGGGGTTCTGATGGCTAGGTCTGGGTCCAGGTCGCTGGCATCTGCGCAGGGTTGGGTCGGGTCGGGGCTGGGGTTTAGGGTCGGTGTCCGGTGGCCGCGGCCGGGAATGTCTGGGGTTAGGGTTGGGGTCGGGGACTGGGGGCTGCTGCCAGGACAGTCTGGGGTTAGGTTTGGTTCGGGAACTGGGGGCCGCTGCCGGGACAGTCTGGGGTTAGGGTTGGGGTCGGGGACAAGCTGCGGCAGGGTCGGGACTGCGATAGGCTGGTGGCTGGGGTCTGGGGCCGGGTTTAGGGTTATGGCTGGGACAGAAGCTGAAGGCTGGGGTCTGGGGCTGCTGCGTAGGGCCGAGGCGAAGGCGTGGTTTACAGTGATGGTCTGGTCTGGGGCCCTGGATTGGGTCTGGCAAGGCTGGACCTGGATGGGGGTCCGGGGCCGGGTTTAGAGTCAGGGTTCAGGTTGGGGGAAAGGTTTTGGTTAGGTTTGGGGCCGGGGTCGGAGGGCTGTGGCTAAGGATAGGTTTATGGTGATGGTATAGGCTGGGGCTGCTGATTGGGTCGGGCTGGGCTGGGCCAGGGCTGCGACAAGCTGTTGGCCGGGATTCGGCTGGGGGCTGAAGGCTCGGGTCTGGGGTAAGGGGCCAGATTTAGTGTTAGGATTGGGGCTAAGTTTTTGGTTAGGTTTAGGGCCGGGACAGGCTCGGGTGGGGATGGGTATTGGGGGCTTGCGTTCTGGGTCACGACAGGCTGGGATTCGTGTCGGGGGCTGGGGGCCATGGCCGGGTCCGGAACTGTTTGGGTTTCAGGCCGAGAGCCGGGACATGCTGCGGGCCGGGGTTAGTGTCAGTTCCGCGGGCTGGGGGCGGAGCTGGGACAGGCTGGGGACGGAGGCTGGTGCCGGGACAACCCCCAGTAAAGAAACAATAAAAGTCAGAGCCCGCTGTAAATAAAGTGTAAAGTATACAGCTCCCTGTAAATAAACCCTGTAAATCCTCCCTAAAATCCCCCTAAACCCTCAAACAGACGACTGCAAACAAAACCCTAAAACTCAGAGCCTCCAGTTAATGAAAGCTAAAACACGAGGCCCACTGTAAATCAACACTAAATAACAGAGGCCCCAGTAAAGCACTGCGAGATAGTCAGATTCAGATAGTACCTCATAGTCAGCAAGTCAGATCTGATGCAGTGCCTGTTTGTCAGACAGTCAGCAATGCGGAAGCACAGTGTTGTCGAACGGTCATTACTGAGGCAATGCCACACGATTACAGGATCAGTCCTGAGGGAATGCCACGCTAATAGAGGATCAAATCTGGGTTATTGCAGCACTGAGAGGGTTGGAGTGAGACAGCACCTCAGTGTCGGCAGTGTACTGAAGTTCTGAGGAAGGGTCTGTGAACCTGAAATGTTAACTCTATTTTCTCCTTCACAGATGTTGCCAGACCTGCTGAGCTTTTCCAGCAAACCTGACTGCCCTGCTCGACCCATTGTATCCGCCTGCTCCTGCCCCACCGAACTTATCTCCACCTATCTCGACTCCATTTTCTCCCCCTTGGTCCAGGAATTCCCGAACTACGTCCGTGACACCACCCGCGCCCTCCACCTCCTCCAGAACTTCCAATTCCCCGGTCCCCAACACTTCATCTTTACCATGGACATCCAGTCCCGATACACCTGCATTCCCCATACAGATGGCCTCCAGGTCCTCCGCTTCTTCCTGTCCCGCAGGCCCGACCAATCCCCTTCCACTGACACCCTCATCCGCTTAACCAAACTCGTCCTCACCCTCAACAACTTCTCGTTCAATTCCTCCCACTTCCTACAGAGAAACGGGGTGGCCATGGGTACACACATGGCCCAAGCTATGCCTGCCTCTTTGTAGGTTACATGGAACAATCCTTCTTCCGTAGCGACACAGGCCCGACACACCACCTCTTCCTCCGTTAAATTGATGACTGTATCGGCGCCGCCTCATGCTCCCACGAGGAGCTCAAACAGTTCATCCACTTCACCAACACTTTCCAAACCGACATTAAGTTAACCTGGACCATCTGTAATACCTCTCTCTCCTTCCTGGCCCTCTCTGTTTCCATCTCTGGCAACTACCTAGAAACTGATATCCATTTCAAGACCAGCGACTCCCACAGCTACCAGAAAACTCCACCTCCCACCCACCTTCCTGCAAAAATGCCATCCCCTATTCCCAATTCCTTTACCTCCGCCGCATCTGCTCCCAGGATGAGGTATTTCACTCCCGTACATATCAGATGTCGTCGTTTATCAAGAACCACAACTTCCCCCCCCTGTGGTTGAGAGCACCCTCGACCATGTCTCCCGCAATTCCCGCAACTCAGCCCTCACATCCCCTCCCCGCAATAACAACCAAAACAGAATCCCCCTCGTCCTCACGTACCAGCCCACCAACGTCCTGATCCAACGCATCATCCTCCGACACTTCCGCCATCTGCAATCCGACCACACCACCGAAGACATTTTTCCTTCCCCACCCTTATCAGCTTTCCGGAGGGACCACTCTGTCCGTGACTCCCTTGTCCGCTCCACACTCCCCTCCAGCCCCCAAACACCCGGCACATTTCCCTGCAACCGCAGGAAGTGCTACACCTGCCCCTACAGCTCCCCTCTCACCCCTATCCCAGGCCACAATAAGACTTTCCACATCAAGCAGATGTTCACCTGCATATCTGCTAATGTGGTATACTGCATCCGCTGTTCCCGTTGTGGCCGCCTCTGCATTGTGGAAACCAAGCGAATGCTTGGGGACCGCTTTGAAGAACACCTACGCTCAGTTTGCACTAAACAACTGCACCTCCCAGTCGCGAACCATTTCAACTCACCCTCCGATTCCTCAGACGACATGTCCATACTGGGCCTCCTGCAGTGTCACAACGATGCCACCCAAAGGTTGCTACATAAGATAAAGTTGCACGATATTACAGGTAATGTATTGGCATGGATAGAGGATGATTGACTAGTAGAAAATAAAAAGTATGGGTAAATGGGTGTTTTTCTGGTTGGCGGTCAGTGGCTCGTGGTGTGCCTCAGGGATCAGTGCTGGGACTGCAATTGTTTACAATTTACATAGATGATTTGGAGTTGGGGACTACGTGTGGTGTGTCAAAATTTGCAGATGACACTGAGATGAGCGGTATAGCAAAGTGTGCAGAAGACACTGAACGTCTGCAGAGGAATATATAGTCTCAGCAAGTGGGCAAAGGTCTGGCAGATGGAGTACAATGTCGATAAGTGTGAGGTCATCCATTTTGGTGGAAATAACAACAAAATGGACAATGGTTTAAATGGTAAAAAAAAAAATGCAGCATGCTGCTGTGCAGACGGACTTGGTTGTCCTTGTGCATGAATCGCTAAAAGTAGTATTGCAGGTGCCAGCAGGTAATTAAAAAGACAAATAGAATTTTGTCTGTCATTGCTAGAGGGATGGAGTTTAAAAGCAGGGAGGTAATGCTGCAGCTGTTTCGGGTCCTGGTGAGGCCGCACATGGAATATTGTATGCAGTTTTGGTCTCCTTATTTGGAGAGGGATATACTAGCACTGGACGGAGTGCAGAGGAGATTCACTCTGTTGATTCTCGAGTTGAGAGTGTTGGAATACGAGGAGAGACTGAGCAGGCTGTGATTATACACATTGGAATTCAGAAGAATGAGGGGAGATTTTATAGAAACATACAAGATTATGGCTAGGGAATAGATAAGGTGGAGGCAGGGAGGTTGTTTCCACCAGCAAGTGAAACTAGGACCAGGGGGCATAGCCTCAAAATAAAAGGAAGCAGATGTAGGACTGAGGACAGGAGGAACTTGTTCACCAAAAGGGTTGTGAATCTATGGAATTCCCAGTCCAGTGAAGCGGTTGAAGCGACCTCGCTGAATTTTTTCTTAGGTAAGGCTAGATCTACTTATGAAAAGTAAATGAATTAAGGCTTATGGTGAGCGGGCGGGTAAATGGAGCTGAGTCTCAAAAAGATCAGCCATGATCTTATCGAATAGCGGGGCAGACTCAAAGGTCCAGATGGCCTACTCCTGCTCTTAGTTCTTATGTTCTTATGTTATAATGTTATAGTGCCTCACAAAAACCACAGAAAAGGATATTTTCAGACGATTGACCCTACATTACTAAAGACGCGCTCGCCAGAGGTTCTGAGGAAGGATCATCTGATCCGAAACGTTAACTCTGTTTTTTTTCCCCTCACAGATGCTGCTCGACCTGTTGAGCTTTTCCAGCAACTTTGTATTTTTTCCTGATTTGCAGCATTCGCAGTTCTTCCGGTTTTTACTGTGTGTTTTGATATTTATTTACAGGGGGCTCTTTATTTATAGCGAGCTCTGTCTTTTAGGGTTTATTTGTAAGGGGCCCTGTTTTCCGGATAATTTACAGGTCGGCTCAAAGTTGGGGTGTATTGAAAGGTGCTCTGCGTTTTCGAATTTATTTAGAGGGAGCCCTGTGTTTTACATTCTACTTCCTCGGGCATCTGTTTTACAGGTCATTTAAAGGGGTCTGTGTATTCGAGTGTATAAATACAGGGGGTTCTGTTTTAGGGATTATTTGAATTAAGCCCCTTGTTTTACTGGTTATTGAAAGCGGTCTCTGTCTGAGGGCTTGTTTACAGGCGTCTCTGAGGGTTTATTTACTGGAGGCACAGTTTTAGGGAGGATTTGCAGGGTACACTGTGTTTCAGGGTTTATTTACAAGGAGCTCTATATTTGACATGTAATTTATATGGGGCTCTGTCTTTCATTGTTTCTTACTGGGGCCTCTGTTTTACATTTTATTTCCTGACTAACCTTTCTTAGATTATATGTAAAGGGGTCTCTGTGCTTGAGAGTGTAGTTACAGGTAGCTCTGTTTTTATCGTTTGTTTAAATGAGGCTCTGCGTCAGAGATTATTTACAGAAAACGTTGTGTTTCAAGGTTAATTGTATATAAACCCTAAAGTACAGACATCCCTGGAAATGAAGCTATCTGTTTTAGGGTTTATTTACACAGGGTTATGTGCCGGGGGATCTGTGGTTTTCATTTTACTTCGTGAGGGACCTTTCTTCGGGTTTATTTAAAGGCTCTCCGTGACTGACAGTGTATTTACAGGGGCCTTTTTTTAACGTTTGTTTAAATGAGGTCTGCGTCGGAGATTATTTCCAGGAGACATTGTGTTTCAGGATTCATTTACAGGGATATCTGTGGTTTTGGGTGTACATACACGATGCTGTGTGTTTTTGGCATCATTTATGGTGAGCTCCGTTTTAAAGGACATTGAAAGGGGTCTCTGTTTTAGGGTTTGTTTGCAGGAGGCTGTTAATTTTTAGGTAGCTTTGTCTTTTTAGGGTTATTTGTAAGGGGCCCTGTCTTACGGATAATTTACAAGTGGGCTAAGTGTTGGGGTGTAATTAAGGTGCTCAGTGTTTTCGGATTTATTTAGAAGGAGCCCTGTGTTGTACCTTTTCCTTCCTGGGCAATGTGTGTTAGAGTTCATTAAAAGGGGTCTGTGCATTTGAGAGTATAATTACAGGGGCCTCTGTTGTTGAAGGTTGTTTAAGTAGGACTGTGTGTTTTAGGGGTCATTTACAGTGTAGTCCGCGTTTTACGGGTCATTGAAAGGAGTCTCTGTGTTTGAGGGCCTCTGTGCCGGCGGTTCCGTGTTTGAGAGCCATGAGTACGGCTGAAACTGGGTTCAATTTGAGCCTGAGTCTATGGTTAGTGTAGGATGAGGCTTGCGTTAGGGCTGAGGGTTATGGTTTGAGTTAGGCTTTGGGCTGAAGTTAGGCTTCGGGCTGACGCGAGGGTTAGCGTTCGGGTTGAACCAGGGTTAAGGTTAGGGATATTTCTGAGAGTAGGGAGAAAGAAAGCAGCTTCGCATACTCAGAGCCGGAGGGAGAGCAACTGCGTATTCTACAGGAGACTCGGGATGTATTGTAAACTTAACAGGTCAAACTGTATTACAGATTCATATGATCCCATTACCAGGAGGCACTGCCACAGAACTGACCCGCTAACAATGAGGAATTTGCCTGGTCCAGGCAAGTATTGAAGGACTGTCAGAGGGACAGAACTGCTGGAGAGCATTATAATCAGAGAGTCAATACTGAGGTCGCGCCTCATTGTAAGAAGGTCAGACCTGAAGAAGTGCCTCACATTTATAATGTCTGTAATGAGGTAATGCAGCAGTACCAGAGGGTCAGAACCGTTGGGGTGCATTATTGTGAGACGGTCAATACTGAGATTTTGTCTTATTCTCAAGGGGTTAGACTTGTGGGAGTGCCACACGATTACAGCATTGTGACAATGTCAGACTGAGGCACTCCCTCATTGTCAGATAGTCAGTATTGTCAGAGCTTCAGTGCTGAAGCAGTGCCTCATTGTCAAATGGTACGCATTGAGGTATTGCAGCAGTGTCAGTGGGTCAGAACTGTAAGAGTGTATCAGTCATAGTGTCAAGACTGAGGCTGAGCCTTATTCTAAATTTTTATTGGAGGAGTCCTACTTAACTAAATTACATAATTTTAAAAAATGGGGCATTGGCTGAATGTGATCGTCTGACAATTGTGCACTTCTTCAGTACTGACACTACGTCAAAGAGGGACAGCCTCAAGCAGACACTCTGACAATGATGCATTCTCTCAGGACAATAATCTTTAATTGTAAACTAAACTGTAATCCTATTTGACCTCTTAAATTTACAATATATCCCGAGTCTCCTGTAGAATACGCAGTTGCTCTCCCTCTGCTTCTGTCTCTGAGTATGCGAAGCTGCTTTCTTTCTACCTGCCCCAGAAATAACCCTACCCCAAACCTTAACCCGAAATTCAGCCCTAACGCTCACCCTTGCGTAATCTCTGAGCCTAACCTCAGGCCAAACCCTAACCCTCACCTTCGGATCAGGCCTAACACAAACCATAACCCTCAGCCCCAGCGCTGACCCTAACCTCACCTCAAACGCTAGCCTCAGCCCTGCACAAAAGCCCTCAAACACAGAGCCCCCTGTAAATATACCCTCAGAAACCCCTTTCAATAACCCGTAAAACGCAGAGCTCACAGTAAATATCCCTTAAAACACAGAGCCCCATGTAAACCGATCTTAAAAACAAAGCCTCCTGTAATTATACCCTCAAAAACACGGACCCCTTTAAATGAACTCGAACACACATCACCCAGGAAGTAGAAGGTAAAACACAAGGTTCCCTCTAAATAAATCCGAAATCACTGAGCACCTGGAATTACACCCCGACACTCAGCCCACCTGTAAATTATCCCTAAGACGGGGCCCCTTACAAATAAACTTTGAAAAGATAGATGTACCTATAATTAACAGTCCCCGGTAAATAAACCCGAAGACAGAGACGCCTTTCAGTAACCTGTAAAACACAGATCGCTGTTAATAATCCCTAAAACACAGAGCATCATGGACAGATAACCTAAACACAGATATCCCTGTAAATGAAATCTGAAACACACAGCCTCCTGTATATATTCTCCGACGCAGAGTCTTATTTGAAAAAATGCTAAAAACAGAGCCCCCTGTAAATACACCCTTAAGCACAGAAACCCCTTTATATATAACCGAAGAAAGGTCGCTCAGGAAATGAATTATAGAAGACACAGCCCCCAGTAAGAATACATAAAAGACCGAGTCCCCGGTAAATAAAGTGTAAAATATAGAGCTCCCAGTAAATAAACCCTGAAACAGTGCCCCCTGCAAATCCTCCCTAAAACTAAGCCTCCTGTAAATAAACATTCAGAGGCGTCCATAAATCACAGAGACTCCAATTACTAAAGCCTAAAACACATGGTCACTGTAAATCAACACTAAATAACACAGCCCCCAGTATAGCACGGCGAATTGTTCGGATTGAGATCGTACATCATAGTCTGAGGCAATGCCTCTTTGACAAAGAGTCAGTAATGTAGAGGTGCAGTGTTGTCTGATGGTCATTGTTGAGGTAGCGCCTCGTTGTAAAAGGGGCAGAATTGAGGGAGCGCCTCATTGTACGAGGGTCAGGACTGAGGGAGCGCCTCATTGTCAGCGGGTCAGGACTGAGGGAGCGCCTCATTGTCAGCGGGTCAGGACTGAGGGAGCGCCTCATTGTCAGCGGGTCAGGACTGAGGCAGTGCCTCAATGTCAGCGGGTCAGGACTGAGGGAGCGCCTCATTGTCAGCGGGCCTGTACTGAGGGAGCGCCTCATTGTCAGCGGGTCGGGACTGAGTCAGCGCCTCATTGTCAGCGGGTCAGGGCTGAGGGAGCTCCTCATTGTCAGCGGGTCAGGACTGGGGGAGCGCCTCATTGTCAGCAGATCAGGACTGAGGGACAGCCTCATTGTCAGCGGGTCAGGACTGAGGTATTTAAAGTCCGGCAATGAAGGGTGTGCGTCCTTTTATTCCTTTAATGTTAGAGAATGCCAGCAAGATTATCAACTCTACATGATTGACTGGGTTGGGAATTACTTAATGACAGCAGAAAGTTTAGTGGCCTGATTACCGCGGCTGGCTCTTGAGATTTCACTGTTGCCGGTTTACTCATTCTTTCATTCAATTTCACGGAAGCGATATTTTGAGAGTAGCTTTCTTAAAGGGAACGCGGAACCCTTTCATTCTGTATCTAACAGAGACGTGGTAACGCAGAAAATTTGTTTGATATCCCGCAAGATATTCAAGTCCTGGGAGACGTTTGTTGAGGGCTAATTAATATTATAATTTTTCATCGTTTCGGGTGACACGATGGATGGGATCGTAGTGTTCTGAATAGATTAGAAAATTAACACATACTCAGGGGTTGACTCTGATGCAGACACAAGATTGGACACTGTTGGCAACAAGGGTTCAAACTGTGAAAAGGCAGTAATGGGTTGGAAGGAACATTTTAATTTCATCTCCCTTTATTAGTGAAAAATACGGCAAGATGGCAGTTTTATGAATGAATGAATGAAATGCGGTAATAGTAAACACAGTACGCCAATGAGTGGTCAGTAAAGTTATGAATGAATGAGAGCGCGAGAGTGGTCATATGGAGCGCTTGTGGGTGCATTGGTAAAGAGGATCTTTAGTACAACAGTAGAAAGGCTTATGATATAGTGTCACACAAAAACCACAGAAAAAGATATTTTAAGGCGATTGACCCTGTATTACTAAAGACACGCCAGCCAGACTCCGGAAGCCTTGTTAAGTGCTAACCGATATGAAGAAACAGGGCAGACCACAGGATATTCAGCAGCAAAGGTGATAAGAGAAGCAACTTATGGGTACCGCGTGTTTGAATCCGACTGGTAAATATGTGATACACAACCATTTGATCTAACTGACTGCCGAGTTAATTGAAAACCGAAGGAACTGCAGATGCTGTAAATCAGGAACAAAAACAAAATTGCTGGAAAAGCTCAGCAGGCCTGGCAGCATTTGTGAAGGCAAAAACAGTTAACGGTTAGTGTTTGTGTACAGGGTGCTCTGTGTTTTGCATTATTTACAGGGGGCTCTTTTTTTAGGCTTTCTTTACAGAGGTCTCTGTGTTTTATGGTTTCTTACTGGGTTCTCTGTCTTTTACATTTTACTTCCCGAGGGACCTTTCTTAGGTTATATACACTGTGTATTTACAGGGGGCTGTTTTTCGCGTTTGTATAAACGAGATTCTGCTTCGGAGATTACTTACAGAAGGCATGGTGTTTTTTACGATTCATTTACAGGGATGGCTATGTCTTAGGGATTATTTATAGTGAGCTCTGTGTTTTACAGTTAATGGAAAGGGGTCTCTGTCTTCGGGTTTCTGTACCGGAGGCTCTGCGTCTCCTGTTACGAGTCGGTCTGAAGCTCGTTCGGTTTAGGACTTAGGCTATGGTTAGTGAAGGGATGCGGCTTGCGTTATCGGGCTGAGGGTAGATGTTAGGGCTGAGGAGAGAGATGGAAGTATGGTAAGGTTCAGCGTTAGGACTGAGGGTTATGGTTTGGGTTAGGCCTGAGGTCAGGATTTGGGCTGAGGTTGGACTTAGGGTTCACATGAGGGTGAGCATTCGGGCTGAATCTAGGGTTAGTGTTACGGCTAGCGTTATTTATGAGGGTCGTATGGAAGAAAGCAGCTTCGCATACACAGAGACAAAGCTAGAGGGAGAGCAACTGCGTATTCTACAGATTAGTTTACAATTGAAGATTATTGTCCTGAGGGAATGATTCATTGTCAGAGGGTCTGCCTGAGGCTGTCCCACTTTGTTGTAGGTCAGTACTGAAGGAGTGCAACATTGTCAGAGGATGAAATTCAGGACTTTACCATTTACTGTATAAATCCTACCTTGGTTTGACTTTCCAAAGTGCACACCTGTATCTGTACACAATTGTATTTACCAATCCTCAGCCCACTTCCCCATCTGATCGAGAAGCCTCTGTAAATTTTGATAACTTTCTTTGCTATCAATGACATCTCCTACTTTTGCATTATCCACAAACTTACTCATCATTCCTTGTACATTCACATCCAGATCATTCACATAAGTAACAAATAACAAAGGTCCCAGCACCGACCCCTAAGGCACACAACTTCTGCAATACCTCCATTGTGGACCCTTTGACGATGATGCACTGGTTCAGTACTGAAGCTCTGACAGTACTGATTATCTGACAATGAGGCACTCCCTCAGTCTGACATTCTCACAGTGCTGCAATCTTGTGGCACTCCAACAAATCTGACCCCTTTAGAATGAGACACTGCCTCATGGTTGACCCTCTCACAATAATGCACTCAACAGTTCTGACCCTCTGGTGGTGCTGCATTACCTCAATACAGACCTTATACATGTGAGGCACTTCCTCAGTTCTCGCCCGCTTACAAGGAGGCACTACCTCATCATTATCCCTCTAACAGTGCTTCAGTACTGGCCTGGAACAGCTAACAGGGTCTCATTTTCCTCATTGGTAGCAGGAACTGCAGATGCTGGAGAATCTGAGATAACAAGGTGTAGAGCTGGATGAACACAGCAGGCCAAGCAGCATCAGAGGAGCAAGAAGGCTGATATTTCGGGCCTGGACCTTTCTTCAGAAATGGGGGAGGGGAAGCCTGTTCTGAATTAAATAGGGAGATAGGGAGAGGCGGATAGAAGATGGATAGAGAAGAAGATAGGTGGAGAGGAGACAGACTTGTCAAAGAGGCGGGAAAGGAGCCAGTAAAGGTGAGTGTAGGTGTGGAGTTAGAGAGGAGATAGGTCAGTCCAGGGAGGATGGACAGTTCAAGGGGGCGGGATGAGATTAGTAGGTTGGAGATTGGAGTAGGGCTTGAGGTGGGAAGAAGGACAGGTTAGGGATATGGGGACGAGCTGGGCTGGTTTTGGGATGCGGTAGGGAGAGGGGAGATTTTGAAGCTTGTGAAGTCCACATTGATACCATTGGGCTGCAGGGTTCCCAAGCAGAATATGAGTTGCTGTTCCAGCAACCTGCGTGTGGCATCGTTGTGGCACTGCAGGAAGCTCAGGATGGACATGTCGTCTGAGGAATGGGAGGGGAAGTTGAAATGGTTCGCGACTGGGAGGCGCAGTTGTTTAGTGCGAACCGAGAGTAGGTGTTCTGCAAAGCAATCCCCAAGCCTCCGCTTGGTTTCCCCAATGTAGAGATGGCCACAACGGGAACAGCGGATGCAGTATACCACATTAGCAGATGTGCAGATGAACATCCGCTTTATGTGGAAAGTCTTCTTGGGGTCTGGGTTGGGGTTGAGGGGGGTGGTGTAGGGGCAGGTGTCGCACTTCCTGCGTTTGCAGGCAAAAGTGCCGGGTTGGTGGGGCTGGAGGGTAGTGTGGAGTGGACAAGGGAGTCACGGAGAGAGTGGTCCCTCCGGGAAACTGATCAGGGTGGGGAGGGGAAAATGCCATTGGTGATGGGGTCGGATTGCAAATGGCGGAAGTGTCGGAGATGCTGCGAGACCTGCTGAGCTTTTCTGATGTGCTTATCTCGCTGAAATAAGTATTTTAGCCAAACCAGCATCAAAAGTTGAGAGTGTTGCTGAAATTGAGATTTTGGTCTTCTGATATGCTTATCTCGCTGAAATAAGCATGTTCGGCGAACGAACATAAAAAATTGCGTCATTTGGTGAAGTTCAGATTTTTGGTTTCTGAGGAGCTTAACTCGCTGAAATAAGCATTTTAATTTAACCAACATTAAAAGTTTGGTCATCTGGTGTTTTTGTTTTTGTTTTTGCTCCTGATTTTGCTGCATCCGCAGTTCCTTTAGTTTTTACTGTGTTTTACTGTTTATATGGAGGGGGCTCTGTATTTCAGGGTTAATACACTGGGGGTCCTGAGTTTTAGGTTTTAATTATCCGGGGCTGATGAAGCTGTTTTGACTAACGTGCTTATTTCAGGGAGGTAAGTATATCAGAAGACTAAAATCTCAACTTCACCAGATGACCGAACTTTTGATGTTGGTTAAATTAAAATGCTTATTTCAGCGAGGTAAGCTCATCAGAAGCCAAAAATCTGAACTACACCAAATGACACAATTTTTTTATGTTCGTTTGACTAACATGCTTACTTCAGCGAGATAAGCATATCAGAAGACTAAAATCTCAACTTCACCAAAGACCTAAGTTTTGATGCTGATTTGAATAAAATGATTATTTCAGTGAGATAAGCACTTCATTAAACCAATATGTGAACTTCACAAAATGACTCAAGTTTTCTGTTGGTTTGACGAACATGATTATTTCAGTGAGATAAGCACTTCAGAAATGAAATATCTCAATTTCACCATCGGACTTAATTTTCAATGCAGTTTTGAATAACATGCTTATTTAACTCAGATAAGCACTTCAGAAGACCAATATCTCACTTCAACAAAAGTGTTAGTTTGAAAGATATACTTATTTCATGAGGTAAGCACTTCAGAAGATCAAAATCTCAACTTCACCAAATGACTCAACTTTTGATGTTGTTTTGATGAACATGCTTGTTTCAGCGAGTTAAGCACTTCAGAACACCAAAACCTGAACTCCACCAAATGACTGTAGTTTTGGATGATGGTTTGACGAACATGCTTATTTGAGAGAAATAAGCATTTCAGAAGTCAAAAATCTCAACTTCACCAAATGACTCAACTTTTGATGTTGTTTTGACGAAATGCTTATTTCAGTGAGATAAGCATACCAGAAGACTATAAACTCAATTTCACCAAAGGACATAACGTTTGATGCTAGTTTGACAAAAAAATGCTTATTTCAGTGAGATGAGCACTACAGGAGTCAAAAATCTCAACTTCATTGAATGACTTAGTTATTGATGCTTTTTTGACTAACACGCTTATTTCACTCAGATAATCACATCGGAAGACCTCTTTCTGAACTTCACCAAATGAGTTGGTTTTTGATGTTGGTTTGAATGACATGTTGATTTCTTTGAGATAAGCTCGTCAGAAGATTAAAATCTCAACTTCACCAGTTGATTCAACTTTTGATGTTGTTATGACTAACGTGCTTACTTCAGTTAGATAAGCATATCAGAAATCAAAATCGGAACTTCACCAAAACACTCAACTTTTGATGTTGGTTAGACTAACATGCTTATTTGAGTGAGATAAACAAAGTCAAAAATCTCAACTTCACCAAATGACATAATTTTTTATGCTGTTTTGACTAACATGCTTATTACACTCAGATAAGCCCTTACGAAGACCAAAATCTGAAATACAACAAATGACCCAAGTTTTGATGTTGGTTTGACTAACGTGCTTATTTCAGAGAAATAAGTATATCAAGAAACTAAAATCTCAACTTCACCAAATGACTCAACTTTTGATGCTGGTTGGAATAAAATGCTTATTTCAGCGAGGTAAGCTCTTCAGTAGCCCAAAATCTGAACTTCACTAAATGACTCAAGTTTTGATGTTGGTTTGACCTCAGAAATCAAAAATCTCAACGTCACCAAATGACAAAATACAGAGCCCCATCGATATAAACATTAAAACACAGTAAAAACTAAAGGAACTGCGGATGCTGCAAAATCAGGAACAAAAAGATCGTTGCTGGAAAAACTCAACAGGTCTGGCAGCATCTCCGACACTTCCGCCATCTGCAATCCGACTCCACCACCAAAGGTATTTTTCATCCCCACCCTTATCAGTTTTCCGGAGGGACCACTCTCTCCGTGACTCCCTTGTCCACTCCACACTACCCTCCAGCCCCACCAAACCCGGCACTTTTGCCAGCAAACCACAGGAATTGTGACATCTGCCCTTACATCTCCCCCCTCAACCTGCATATCTGCTGATGTTGCATTATGCATCCTCTGTTCCCTTTGTGGCCTCCTCTACATCGGGGAAACCAAGCGGAGGCTTAGTGATCGCTTTGCAGAACACCTACTCTCAGTTCGCACTAAACAACTGTGCCTCCCAGTTGCGAACCATTTCAACTCCTCCTGCCATTCCTCAGACGACATGTCCATCCTGGGCCTCCTGCAGTGCCACAACGATGCCACCCGAAGGTCGCTGGAACAGCAACTCATATTTCGCTTGGGAACCCTGCAGCCCAATGGTATCAGTGTGGACTTCACAAGCTTCAAAATCTCCCCTCCACCTATCGCATCCCAAAACCAGCCCAGCTCCTCCCCGCCTCCCTAACCTGTCCTTCCTCCCACCTATCCCCTCATCCCACCTCAAGCCCCATCCCCATCTGCTACCTACTAACCTCATCCCGCTCCCTTGAGCTGTCCGTCCTCCCTGGACTGACTTATCTCCTCCCTAACACCCGACCTACACTCATCTTTACTGGCTCCATCCCCGCCTCTTTGACCTGTCTGTCTCCTCTCCACATATGTTCTCCTCTATCCATCTTCTATCCCCCACTCTCTCTCATTATTTATTACAGAACCACCTTCCCCTCCCCCATTTCTGAAGAATGGGCTAGGCCCGAAATGACAGCCTTCCTGCTCCTCTGATGCTGTGTGGCCTGCTGTGTTCATCCAGCTCGACAGCTTGTTGTCTCAGATTCTCCAACTTTTGCAGTTCCTACTATCAATGAGGAAAATGAGACACTGTTAGCTGTTCCAGGCCAGTACTGAAGCACTGTCACAGGGATAGAACTGCTACAGAGTCAGAGAGTCAATAATGAGATAGCGCCTCATTGTAAGTGGGTGAGAACTGAGGAAGTGCCTCACATGTAAAAGGTCTGTATTGAGGTAATGCAGCACCACCAGAGGGTTACAACTGTTGAGTGCATTATTGTGAGAGGGTCCATCTTGAGGCACTGTCTCATTCTGAAGGGGTCAGATTTGTTGGAGTGCCACAAGATTGCAGCACTGTGAGAATGTCAGACTGAGGGAGTGCCTCATTGTCAGATGGTCAGTACTGTCAGAGCTTCAGTACTGAAGTCGTGCCTCATTGTTGAAGGGTCCACAATGGAGGTATTGCAACAGTTGTGTGGCTTAGGGGTCGGTGCTGGGACCTTTGTTATTTGCTACTTATGTGAATGATCTGGATGTGAATGTACAAGGAATGATGAGTAAGTTTGTGGATAATGCAAAAGTAGGAGATGTCATTGTTAGCAAAGAAGGTTATCAAAATTTACAGAGGCTTCTCGATCAGATGGGGAAGTGAGCTGAGGATTGGTAAATACAATTGTATACAGATACAGGTGTGCACTTTGGAAAGTCAAACCAAGGTAGGATTTATACAGTAAATGTTAAAGTCCTGAATTTCACCCTCTGACAATGTTGCCCTCCTTCAGTACTGACCTACAACAAAGTGGGTAGCCTCAGGCAGACCCTCTGACAATGAATCATTCCCTCAGGACAATAATCTTTAATTGTAAACTAATCTGTAATATTATTTGACCTGTTAAGTTTACAATACTTCCCGTGTCTCCTGTAGAATACGCAGTTGCTCTCCCTCAAGCTCTGCCTCTGGGTATGCGACGCTGCTTTCTTCCATACTACCCTCAGGAATAACGCTAGCCGTAACCCTAACCCTAGATTCAGCCCGAACGCGAACCCTCATGTCAACCCTAAATCCAACCTCAGCCCAACTCCTAACCTCAGGCGTCACCCAAACCATAACTCTCAGTCCCAACGCTGACGCTAGCCTTACCTCTAACTCCAGCCTCAGCCCTAAAACAGACCCTCAGCCCTATAACGCAAGCCTCAGCCCTACTCCTAACCGAAGACATAGAGCCTCCGGTACAGAAACCCAAAGACAGAGCCCCCCGTACAGAAACCCGAATACAGAGACACCTTTCAATTAACTGTAAAACACGGAGCTCACTATAAATAATCCCTAAAACATAGACATCCCCGTAATGAACCGTGAAACACAAAGCCTTCTGTAAGTAATCTCCGACGCACAATCTCTTTTAGACAAATGCGAAAAAGAGCCCCCTGTAAATACACTCAAGCACAGAGACCCTTTTACGTATAACGTAAGAAAGGTCCCTCGGGAAGTAAAATGTAAAAGACAGAGAACCTAGTCAGAAACCAGAAAACACAGAGACCTCTGTAAAGAAGCCCTAAAACACAGCCCCCTGTAAATAATGCAAAACATAAAGCACCCTGTCCACAAACCCTAAATGTTAACTGTTTTTGCCTTCACAAATGCTGCCAGACCTGCTGAGCTTTTCCAGCAATTATGTTTTTGTTCCTGATTTACAGCATCTGCAGTTCCTTCGGTTTTCAATTAAGTAGGCAGTCAGTTACATCAAATGGTTGTGTATCACATATTTACCAGTCGGATTCAAACACGTGGTACCCGTGCGCTCATGTCGTCACTTGTTTATCTTATAACCTTTGCCCCTGAATATCCTGTGGTCTGCCCTGTTTGGTCATATCGGTTGGCACTTAACAAGGCTTCCGGAGTCTGGCTGGTGTGTCTTTAGTAATAAAGGGTCAATCGCCTTAAAATATCCTTTTCTGTGGTTTTTGTGTTACACTATATCATAAGCCTCTTTACTGTTGTACTAAAGGTCCTCTTTACCAATGTACCCACAAGCGCTCCATATGAACACTCTCGCGCTCTCATTCATTCATAACTTTACTGACCACTCATTAGCGTACTGTGTTTACTATTACTGCATTTGATTCATTCATTCATAATACTGCCATCTTGCCGTACTTTTCACCAATAAAGGGAGACGAAATTAAAATGTTCCTTCCACCACATTACTGCCTTTTCACAGTTTGAACCCTTGTTGCTAACAGTTCCAAACTTGTACCTACGTCGGAGTCAACCCCTGAGTATGTGTTAATTTTCTAATCTATTCAGAACAATACGATCCCATCCATCGTGTCACCCGAAACGATGAAAAATTATAATATTAATTAGCCCTCAACAAACGTCTCCCAGGACTTGAATATTTTGCGGAACATCGAACAAGTTTTCTGCATTACCACGTCTCTGTTAGATACATATTGAATAGTGTCCGTTTTCCCTTTAAGAAAGCTACTGTCAAAGTAGCGCTTGGGAAATTGAATGAAAGAATGAGTAAACCGGCAACAGTGAAATCTCAAGAGCCAGCCGCGGTAATCAGGCTACTAAACTTTCTGTTGTCATGAAGTAATTCCCAAACCAGTCAAGTCATATAGGGTTGTTAATCTTGCTGGCATTGTCTAACTTTAAAAGAATAAAAGGACCCACACCATTCATTGCCCTACTTCAAGTCCCTCAGTCCTGGCCCGCTGCCAATGAGGCCCTCCCTCAGTCCTGG
>NC_063375.1:3123426-3145352 GCF_021869965.1 Rhincodon typus
CTCCCTCAGTCCTGGCCCGCTGCCAATGAGGCGCTCCCTCAGTCCTGACCCGCTGCCAATGAGGCGTTCTCTCAGTCCTGACCCAAGTACAATGAGGCGCTCCCTCAACAATGGCCATCAGAAAACACCACACCTCCCCATTACCGATTCTTTCTCAAAGATGATGTACTATCTAAATCCGAACAATTTCCCGTTCTGTACTGGGGGCTGCGTTATTTATTGTTGATTTACAGTGGGCTTGTGTTTTAGGATTTATTCATTGGAGACTCTGTGTTTTAGGGTCGCCTCTGAGAGTTTATTTACAGGAGGGTTAGTTTTAGGGAGGATTTGCAGGTGCACTGTTTCAGGGTTTATTTACTGGGAGCTCTATATTTAACACTTTATTTACAGGGGACTCGGTCTTTTGTGGTTTCTTACTGGGGGCTTTGTCTCTTACACTTTATTTCCTGAGTAACCTTTCTTCCGTTATATTTCAAGGGGTCTCAGTGCTTAATGGTGTATTTACAGGGGGCTCTGTTTTTAGCATTTTTTCAAATGAGACTGCGTCGTAGAATATACACAGGAAGCTCTGTTTCAGACTTCATTTACAGGGATGTCTGTGTTTTGGGGCATCTGCACACGATGCTCTGTGTTTTAGGTATTATTTATAATAATCTGTGTTTTACAGGTTACTGAAAGGCGTCTCTGTCTTCGGGTTTATTTACCGAGGACAGTTATTTATAGGTACATCTATCTTTTCAAAGTTGATTTGTGAGGGGCCCTGTCTTGGGGATAATTTACAGGTGGGCTGAGTGTGGGGTGTAATTACAGGTGCTCAGTGTTTTCGGATTTATTTAGAGGCAGCCCTATGTTTTCCCTTCGACTTCCGGGGTGATATGTGTTGGAGTTCATTTAAAGTGGTCCGTGTATTTGAGGGTATAATTACAGGGGGCTTTGTATTTAAGATTGGTTGAAATGGGGCTCTGTGTTTTAAGGGTTATTTACAGTGATGTCCGCGTTTTCTGGGTGATTGAAAGGGATTTCTGAGGGTATATTTACAGGGGGTTCGGTGTTTGAGGGCTTTTGTGCAGGGCTGAGGCGAGCTTTAGAGGTGAGGTTAGGGTCAGCGCTGGGGCTGAGGGTTATGGTTTGTGTTAGGCCTGAGGCGAAGGTTAGAGTTAGGGTTTGGCCTGAGGTTAAGCTCAGAGCTTACGCAAGGGTTAGCGATAGGGCTGAATCTCGGGTTAAGGTTTGGGGTAGGGTTATTTCTGGGGCCAGGGAGAAAGAAAGCAGGTTCGCATACCCAGAGACAGAAGCAGAGGGAGAGCAACTGCGTATTCTACAGGAGACTCGGGATGTATTGTAAACTAATAGTTTTACGGATTAGTTTACAATTAAAGATCATTGCCCTGAGAGAATGCCTCATTTTCAGAGGGTCCTGTTGAGGCTGTCCCTCTATGTTGTAGTGTCAGTATTGGAGGAGTGCACAATTGTCAGAGGGTCACATTTAGCCGATGCCTCATTTTAAAAAAAATATGTCATTTAGTGATGTCGCACTGCCGAAATAAGAATTTAGAATAAGGCTCAGCCACAGTCTTGACCCTATGACTGATACACATCCACAGTTCTGACCCACTGACACTGCTGCAATACCTCAGTGTGGACCATTTGACAATGAGGCACTGCTTCAGTACTGAAGCTTTGACAGTACTGACTATCTGACAATGAGGGAGTGCCTCAGTCTGACATTGTCACAGTGCTGCAATCGTGTGGCACTCCCACAAGTCAAAGCCCTTTGGAATAAGACACTACCTCAGTATTGACCGTCTCACAATAATGAACCCCAACAGTTCTGACCCTCTGGTACTGCTGCATTACCTCATTACAGACATTAAAAATGTGAGGCACTTCCTCAGTTCTGACACGCTTATAATGAGGCGCTACCTCAGTATTGACTCTCTGATTATAATGCTCTCCAGCAGTTCTGTCCCTCTTAGTGCTTCAATACTTTCCTGGACCAGGCAAATTCCTCATTGTTAGCGGGTCAGTTCTGTGGCAGTGCCTCCTGGTCATGGGATCACATGAATCTGTAATACCTTTTGACCTGTTAAGTTTACAATACATCCCAAGTCTCGTGTAGAATACCCAGTTGCTCTCCCTCCTGCTCTGAGTATGCGAAGCTGCTTTCTTTCTCCCTTCTCAGAAATATCCCTAACCTTAACGCCAGATTCAACCCGATCGCTAACCCTCGCGGCAGCCCGAAGCCTAACTTCAGCCCAAAGCCTAACCCAAACCATAACCCTCAGCCCTAACGCTCGCCTCATCCTACACTCACCACAGCCTCAGGCTCGAACTGAACACAGCTTCAGCCGTACTCATGGCCCTCAAACACGGAGCCGCCTGCACAGAGGCCCTCAAACACAGAGACCCCTTTCAATAACACGGAAAACGCGGACATCACTGTAAATAACCCCGAAAACACAGTGTCCTATTTAAACAAACTTCAACAACAGAGGCCCCTGTAATTATACGCTCAAATACACAGACCGCTGTAAATGAACTCTAACTCACATTGCCCAGGAAGTATAAGTTAAAACACAGGGTTCCTTCTAAATAAATCCGAAAACACTGAGCACCTTTAATTACACACCAACACTTAGTCCACTTGTTAAATTATCCGTAAGACAGGGCCCCTTACAAATCACCCTTAAAAGACAAAGCTACCTATAAATAAACAGCCTCCTGTGAACAAACCCTAAAACAAAGACCTCTTTCAATAACCTGTAAAACACGGAGCTCACTATAAATAATACCAAAAACACACAGCATCGTGTATGTACAGCCATAAACACAGACATCCCTGTAAATGAACCCTGAAATATAATGCTTCCTGAAAATAATCTCCGACGCAGAGCCTCTTTTAAACAAACGGTAAAATAGGGCCCTGTAAGTACTCTGTCAATCACAGAGACCCTTGAAATAAACCCGAAGAAAGGTCCCTCACGAAGTAAAATGTAAACCACAGAGCCCCCGGCACGTAACCCCCTGTAAATAAACCCTAAAGCACAGAGCTTCATTTCCAGGGATGTCTGTGTTTTAGGGTTTATATAAAATGAAGCCTGAAACACAAAGCTTTCTGTAAATAATCTCCGACGCAGAGCCTCATTTAATCAAACGATAAAAACAGAGCGAGCTGTAACTGGACTCTCAAGCACAGAGACCTCTTTACATATAACCTCAGAACGTTCGTCGGGAAGTAAAATGTAAAACAGAGCCCCCAGTAAGAAACAATAAAAGACAGAGCCCCATGTAAATTACATGTCAAATATAGACCTCCTTGTAAATAAGCCCTGAAACACAGCGCACCCTGCAAATCCTCCCTAAAACTGTGCCTCCAGTAAATAAAACACTCAGAGACGCCTAAACAAGCCCTCAGACAGAGACCCCTTTCAATAACCAGTAAAACAAGGAGCTTAATTCAAATAATCCCTAAAAGAGAACCTCCTGTAATTATACCCTCAAATACACAGACCCTTTAAATGACCTCTAAAACAGATGCCCTCGGAAGTAGAATGGAAAACACAGGGCTCCCTCTAAATAAATTCGAAAACACAGAGCACCTGTCAATACACCCCAACTTCAAGCCGACCTGTAAATTATACGTAAAACAGGGCCCCTTACAAATAAACCACAAAAGACAGATCGAGCTATAAATAAAGAGCACCCTGTAAATAAATACTAAAACACATAGTAAAAACCGGAAGAACTGCGGCTGCTGCATTTCAGGAAAAAATACGAACTTGCTGGAAAAGCTCAGCAAGTCTGGCAGCATCTGTCAGGGAAAAAACAGAGTTAACGTTTCGGGTCAGGTGATCCTTCCTCAGAACCTCTGGCGAGCGCGTCTTTAGTAATGCAGGGTCAATCGCCTTAAAATATCCTTTTCTGTGGTTTTTGTGAGGCACTATAACATTAAAACATAAGAACATAAGAACTAAGAGCAGGAGTAGGCCATCTGGCCCCTCGAGACTGCCCCGCTATTCAATAAGATCATGGCTGATCTTTTTGAGACTCGGCTCGACTTACCCACCCGCTCACTATAAACCTTAATTCATTTACTGTTCATAAATTTATCGAGCCTTGCCGGAAAAACATTGAGCGAGGTAGCTTCAACCGCTTCACTGGGCAGGGAATTCCACAGATTCACAACCTTTTGGGTGAAGAAGTTCCTCCTGTCCTCAGTCCTACATCTGCTTCCTTTTATTTTGAGGCTATGCCCCCGAGTCCTCGTTTCACCTGCCCGTGGAAACAACCTCCCTGCCTCCACCTTATCTATTCCCTTCATAATCTTGTACGTTTCTATAAGATCTCCCCTCATTCTTCTGAATTCCATTAAGTATAATCCCAGCCTACTCAGTCTCTCCTCTTATTCCAACCCTCTCAACTCTAGAATCAACCGAGTGAATCTCCTTTGCACCCCGTCCAGTACCAGTATATCCCTCCTCAAGTAAGGAGACCAAAACTGCACACAGTACGCCAGGTGCGGCCTCAGAAGAACACTGTACAGCTGCAGCATTACCTCCCTGTTTTTAAACTTCATCCCTCTAGCAATGACAGACTAAATTCTTTTTGCCTTTTTAATTACCTGCTGCTCTTGCAATACTACTTTTAGCGATTCATGCATAAGGACATGGAAGACCCTCTGCACAGCAGCACGCTGCAATTTTTCACCATTTAAACCACAGTCCATTTTATTGTTATTTCTCCCAAAATGGATGACCTCACACTTATCGACATTGTACTCCATCTGCCAGACCTTTGCCCACTCACTTAGACTATATATCCCTCTGCAGACGTTCAGTGTCTTCTGCACACTTTGATCTACCGCTCATCTCAGTGTCACCTGCAAATTTTGATAAAAGCACACTTAGTCCCCAGCTCCAAATCATCTATGTAAATTGTAAACAATTGCAGTCCCAACACTGATCCCTGAGGCACACCACTAGACACTGGCCGCCAACCAGAAAACACACTTTTACCACTACTTTTTGTTTTCTCCTAGTCAAACATCCTCTATCCATGCCAATACATTACCTGTAATATCGTGCAACTTTATCTTATGGAGCAGCCTTTGGTGTGGCACCTTGTCAAATTGCTTCTGGAAATCCACTTACATGACATCCACAGGTTCCCCATTGTCCACCATGCAAGTAATGTCGTCAAAGAATTCCACCAAGTTAGTTAAACATGACCTCCCCTTCATGAACCCATGCTGGGTGTTCCCAATGGGACAATTTATATCCAGCTGTCTTAATATTATCTTCCTTAATGATGGATTCAAGCATTTTCCCCACAACCGAAGTTAAGCTAACTGGCCTATAGTTACCTGCGTTTTGTCTACGTCCTTTTTTAAACAGTGGCATCACATTGGCTTTTTACCAATCTGCGGAACCACCCCAGAGTCCAGTGAATTTTGGTAAATAATTACTAGTGGAAGCCTCTTTACTGTTGTACCAGAGGTCCTCTTTACCAATGCACCCACAAGGGCTCCATATAACAACTCTCGCGCTCTCATTCATTCATAACTTTACTGACCACTTTCGAGCGTACTGTTTTTACTATTACCGCATTTCATTCATTCATAAAACTGCAATCTTGTCATACTTTTCACTATGAAAGGGACACCAAATTAAATTGTTCCTTCCACCCCATTTACTGCCTTTTCACAGTTTTAATCCTCACAGCCTTACTTTGCCAACAGTTGCCAAACCTGTGTCTGCATCAGAGTCGATCCCTGAGTATGTGTTAATTTTCTAATCTATTCAGAACAATACCATCGTGTCAACCGAAGCGATGAAAGAGCAATATATTAATCAGCCCTCAGCAACCGTCTCCCAGGACTTGAATCGCTTGCAGGACATCAAACAAGTTTTCTGCGTTAGCAGAGATAGTAGGAACTGCAGATGCTGGAGAATCTGAGATAACAAGGTGTCGAGCTGGATGAACACAGCAGGGCAAGCAGCAGAGGAGCAGGAAGGCTGACGTTTCGGGCCGACACCCTTCTTCAGAAATGGGGGAGGGGAAGGAGGTTCTGAAATAAATAGGGAGAGTGGGAGAGGCGGATAGAAAATGGATAGAGGAGAAGATAGGTGGAGAGGAGACAGACAGGTCAAAGAGGCGGGGATGGAGGCAGTAAAAGTGAGTGTCAGTGGGGAGTTAGGGAGGAGATAGGTCAGTCCAGGGAGGACGGACAGTTCAAGGGGTGGGATGAGGTTAGTAGGTAGTAAATGGTGGTGGCGTTTGATGTGGGAGGAAGTGATAGCTGGGAGGAAGGACAGGTTAGCAAGGCGGGAACAATGTGGTTTGTTTTTGGGATGCGGTCGGGGGAGGGGAGATTTTGAAGTTTGTGAAGTCCTCATTGATACCATTGGGTTGCAGGGTTCCCAAGCGGGATATGAGATGCAGTTCCAGAAACCTTCTGGTGGCATCGTTGTGGCACTGCAGGAGGCCCAGCATGGACACTTCGTCTGAGGAATGGGAGGGGGAGTTGCAATGGTTCGCGACTCGGAGGTGCAGTTATTTAGTGCAAACCGAGCTTAGGTGTTCTGCAAAGCGGTCCCCAAGCCTACGTTTGGTTTCCACGATGTATAGGCGGCCACAACGGGAATAGCGGATGCAGTATAAGACCTTCGCAGATGCGCAGGTGAACATCTGCTTGATGTGGAAAGTCTTTTTGAGGGCCTCGGATTTGAGTGAGGGGGGAGGTGTAGGGGCAGGTGTAGCACTTCCTGCGGTTGCAGGGAAAATTGCCGGGTGTGGTGGGGCTGGAGGGCAGTGTGGAGCGGACAAGGGAGTCACGGACAGAGTGGTCCATCCGGAAAGCAGATAAGGGTCGGGGGGGGAAAAATGTCTTCGGTGGTGTGGTCGGATTGCAGATGGTGGAAGTGTCGGAGGATGATGCATTGGATCAGGAGGTTGGTGGGCTGGTAGGTGAGGACGAGGGGGATTCTGTTATTGATCCTATTGCAGGGAGCGATTGTGAGGAATGAGTTGCGGGAAATGCGGGAGACACTGAGGGTGGGAAGTTGCAGAGATGTACGAGAGTGGAATGCTTCCTCCTGAGAGCAGATGCAGCGGAGGCGAAGGAATTGGGAATAGGGGATGGCATTTTTGCAGGAAGGTTGTTTGGAGGAGGTGTATTCTAGGTAGCTGGGGGAGTCGGTGGACTTGAAATAGATATCAGTTTCTAGGTGGTTGCCAGAGATGGAAACAGAGAGGTCCAGGAAGGAGAGAGAGAGGTATTAGAGATGGTCCAGGTGAACTTAAGGTTGGGGTGGAAGTTGTTGGTGAAGTGGATGAAATGTTCGAGCTCCTCGTTGGAGCACGAGGCGGCGCCGATACAGTCATCAATGCAACAGAGGAAGATGTTGGGTTTAGGGCCAGTGTAGCTCTGGAAGAGGGATTGTTCCATTTAACCTACAAAGAGGCAGGCATAGCTTTGGCCCATGCGGGTATCCATCGCCACCCACTTTGTCTGTAGGAAGTGGTAGGAATTGAAAGAGAAGTTGTTGAGGGTGAGGACGAATTTGGCGAAGCGGATGAGGGTGTCAGTGGAGGAGGACTGGTCGGGCCTGCGAAACAGGAAGAAGCGGAGGGCCTTTCGGCCATCTGTATGGGGAATGCAGGTGTATAGGGACTGGACATCCATGGTAAAGATGAGGTGTTGGGGACAGGGGAATTGGAAGTTCTGGAGGAGGTGGAGTGCGTGGGTGGTGTCATGGACACAGGAAGGGAGTTCCTGGACTAAGGAGGAGAAAATGGAGTGGAGATAGGTGGAGATAAGTTCGGTGGGGCAGGAGCAGGCGGAGACGATGGGTCGACCAGGGCAGTCAGGTTTGCTGGAAAATGTCAGCAGGTCAGGCAACATCTGTGAAGGAGAAAACAGAGTTAAAGTTTCAGGTCCGGGGACCCTTCCTCAGAACTTCAGTACACTGCCGACACAGAGGTGCTATCTCACTCCAACCCTCTCAGTGCTGCAATAACCCAGATCTGATCCTCCATTCGCTTGGCACTCCCTCAGGACTGATCCTGTAATCGTGTGGCGCTGCCTCAGTAATGACTGTTAGACAACACTGTTTTTCCGCATTACTGACTGTCTGACAGACAGTCAATGCCTCAGATCTGACTTGCTGACTATGAGGTACTATCTGAATCTGACTATCTCGCAATACTTTACTGGGGGCTCTGTTATTCAGTGTTGATTTACAGTGGGCCTTGTGTTTTAGCTTTCATTAACTGGAGTCTGTGCTTTAGGGGTTTATTTTGCAGTCGTCTGTTTGAGAGTTAAGGGGGATTTTATGGAGGATTTACAGTGTTTATTTACATGGAGCTCTATACTTTAGACTTTATTTACAGCGGGCTCTGACTTTTATTGTTTCATTACTGGGGGTTGACCCGGCACCATCCTTCGTCCCCAGCCTGACCCAGCCCCGCCCGCAGCCCGTGGTATTGACCCTAACCCCGACTCGTAGCCTGCCTCAGCTCCCGGTCCAAACCCCAGACAATTCCGGACCCGGCCACGGCCCCCAGCCCCGGACACGAATCCCAGCCTGGCCTGGCCCGGAACTCAAGCCCCCAACCCCCACCCCAACCCTAGCCTGTCCTGGCCCCGAACCTAACCAAAAACTTAGCCCCAATCCGAACCCTAAACCTGACCCCTGACTCCAGAACCGAGCCTTCAGCCCCCAGCTGAATCCAGGCTGACAGCCTGTCGCAGCCCCGCCCTGGCCCGGCCCGGCCTGACCCATTCCACAACCCCAGACCAGACCATCACCGTAAACCTAGCCTTAGCCTCGGCCCTACGCACCGGTCCCAGACCCCAATCTTCAGCCCCTGTCCTAGCCGTAACCCTAAACCCAACCACAGACCCAGCCACCAGCCTGTCGCAGACGCGACCCTGCCACAGCTTGTCCCCGACCCCAACCCTAACCCCAGACTGTCCCGGCTGCGGCCACTGGACACCGACCCGAACTCCCAGCCCTCGGCCTGAAGCCTGTGGCTGCCCCGGCCCAGGCACCCAGCCCCCAGTCCCTACCCCACCCTGCCCAGATGCCAGCGACGTAGACCCAGACCCAGAAACAGCCATCAGCGCCCCCTAACCCAACACTCACCCGCAGCCTGTCGCAGCCCTGACCCTGACCTTAACACCAACCATGGCCCTGAGCCTGACTCCGACCCCGTCCCAGATCCCGAAACCGATCCAGTTAATTTCCCAGCACCCAGTCCGCAGCTCCGATTCTAACCCCTACCTGGCCCAGACCCGAGGCCCTACCTAACTCTAACCCCAGCCCCAGCGCACATCCTTCGCCCTAATTCCAGCCTGTCCCTCTCCTGGCCCGGACTGTCCTGTGCTCCGGCCCTCGGCCATCAAACCACCTCCTCCCTCCTCCCCCCTCCCCCGACTGAGCTTGCCCCGGTCCTGGTCCCAGCCCCAACTGCAGCCTCAAACTCTGACCTTAACTCTGACCCTAGCCTCAGCCCTAACCCGAACACTAGCTCCACCCTGAGCCTCATCTGTCCTTAACCCTAATCTGTCTGAAGGTAACTACTGAGGAAGTGCCTCAATGGTCAATGCTCACGCAGTCCCTCAATGTAAAGGGGTCAGAATTGACAGCCACATTGTCAGAGGGCCGTGACAGTGCTTCACAGTAGTGTCACTGCTGAGGGACAGTCTCATTGTCAGAGTGCGGTCCAGTGGGGTGCACAGTCTCAATATAATGGGGTGAGAAATAAGGGAGTGCAACACGTTTGCAGGAACAGTACTGAGATAGTCTGGTACAGTCAGAGGTTGAGGATTGAACGACGGCCTCTATGTAACGGGATCAAAACTGTGGGATGGCTCCATGATAAGCAGTTCAGCACTGAGCTATTGAAGCACTGTCACATCATCAATACGGAGGCAGTGCTTCTTTTGAAAAGTGTCCGAATTGAAGGGACGCCACACAATTGGAGGGTCATGGCTGTGATATTATGATCAGCGGGTCAGTACTCAGTGACTGCCTTATTGTCAGTGTGTCAGTTCTGAAGCATTGTTCATTTGTCAGAGGGTTTGTCGTACGGGAATGACTCATTGTCAGAATTGGTGTTCTGAGGCTGTTCCTCAGTTTAACGGTGTGGCAATTGAGGGTTTGCGACACAGACAGCGTCGGTGCTCGGGTATTGCAGCTGTATCAGAGGATCAGTGCTGAGGCATTGCCTCACGATAAAGGCATCAAAAGTGAGGTAGTGCGAAACGATTACAGGGTCACTAAGACACTGCAGCACTGCGGCAGTGTCAGAACTGATGGACTGTTTCATAGTCAGAGGGGCATTACTCAGGGATTGAAGCACTGTCAGAGCTTCAGTACAGAGGGAGAGCTTCATTGTCAGAGGGTCACTACTGCAGGAGTGCATTACTGTCAGACAGAGCCATTTCCTAATTATTCAGGGGTCAGAACTGGGTCAGTGCCTCATTGTAAGGGCATCAGAACTGAGGGCGACCTCACATTTAGAGGGTCTGTCCTGAGGGAGGGCTTCATTATTATTGTGTCAGTACCTAGGGCACTGGCATATTGTTAGCTGTTCAGTTCTGAGACAGAGTCTCTTTGTCAGTGGGTCAACACTGAGGCTGTGCTGAAGATTCTTGGTGTCGGAATGGAGCGTTTGCCACAGACTGACGGGAAGTACTGAGGTATTTCAGCTCTATCAGGTTCAGAAGCCAGGCAGTACCTCATTAGCAAAAGATCACTTCCGCAGCAGTCACAGAGGGTCAGACTGAAGGAGTGCCTCCTTGTCAGATGGTCAGTTCTGACACACTGCTCCTTTGTCAGAGGGTCTTTGGTGAGGCAGTGCTTCTTTGTAATGAAAATCAGAATTGTCAGGGGGCCAGTACTGAGATAGAGCCTCATGATCAGAGGTCAATACTGAGAGAGTGTCTTATCAGAAATTCATTCCTAAGGGTGTGCTTCATTGTCAAACAGTCCATTCTGAGGGAGGGCATCATGTGAGAATACTGAGGGAGATCCTTATTCTCAGACGGGAAATGCAGGGTTACAGGGATCGGTTAAGGGGATGTCAGATGCGCTTAGGAGGGTCAGTGTGGACTTGGGCTTAATGGCCTGTTTTACACTGTGGGGATTCTATGATTCTGATGAGAGGATCAGTACTGTGGCATTTCAGCACTGTTGGAGGGTTAGATCAGTGGGAGTGCAAAATTGTCAGAGGGTCAATACTGAGGCTGAGGCAGAGCCAGGGAACTATAGACCAGTGAGCCTCTGGACTGACATTCCAGTCCTACCTCAGAACTGATCCTCTGACAGAGCTGCAGTTCCTCAGTACTGACTCTGTAATCGTGAGGCACACGCTCAATCCTGAACCCATTTCAATGAGGCACTGCCACAATATTGACCCTCTGGCAATGAGGCACTCCCTCAGTACTGACCCAGTGACTACAATGCACTCCCACAGTTCTGACGCGATGGCAACGAAGTCTGAAGTCATACGACACCAGGTTATAGTCCAACAGATTTATTTGAAAACACAAGCTTTTGGAGCCTCACTCCTCCTTCAGTCCAACATCGACACCTCCATATCACGGCAATGAGATCTGACAGTGCTTCCATTCCTTACAGCTAAACCGCTAATCATGTGGCCCTCCATCCATTCTGATGCCATTACATTGAGGCACTGCTTCAGGATGGACCCTTCGTACTCACCCACTGACAGTGCTGACTACATGTACTGACTGTCTAAAACTTGAGCACTCCCTTGATTCTGACTCTCACAATGAGGTACTCGCTCAGTACCAATGCTCTGACAGTGAAGCACTTCCTCCAAACTGAACTGCTGACAACGAGGCAGTCCCTCAGGACTAACCTTCTGATAGATCTGCAATACCTCCGTGTGCGACCCCTTCAATTCTTTTCCTATTACAATGAGACAGTGCCTCATTAATGACCCTCTGACAATGAGGCAATGCCTCAGAACTGACCCACTTATAGTGCTGCACTACCACAGAACTGACCATCTAAGCATGTGGCACACTCCGATCTGACCCCCTTACAATCAGGTACTGCCTCTGTATTGACCCTCCAACAATGATGCCCACCCTCTGTACTGTACCTTTGACAAACAGGCACTGACTCAGTAATGACTCCCGATGATGAGGCATTCCATCGGGACTGAACATATGATATTAAGGCACCTGCTCAGTGCTGACCATATGATAAGGAAGTATTCCCACAGTTCAAAACCACTGACAGTGCTGTAATACCTCAGGAATGACCCTCCCTCATATGACACTGCTTCAATTCTGACATCTGCATAATGCGGCACTGCCTCAGTCCTGACCCTCTGACAATAATGCACTCCCACAGTTCTGACGCTCTGACAATGAGGCATTCATTCAATATTTACACTGTGATAGTCCTGCAAAATCTCAGTACTGGCTGTCCAATTAAGAGGCACATCCTCAATTCTAACCCTGTTAGAATGAGGTACTGCTTCAGCATTGACTGTCTGCGTTTCTGTCATTTTAAGCCCGATGTTATCTGTCTTCGGACAGTCCACAAAACCAGTTTGAAGTCAAAGTAATCCTTTGAAAGATGGTTAAGTAGTAACAGTGCTGTTTTATTGGTGTTTGTAATAAATTTCAGGTAATTTTTGGATACACCAAATCGCAAAATTACAGAAGGGGAAGGAGGCCATTTGGCCCATCATACTGAGTTGTCTCTATCATTTCATGCAAATCCTTTTTCCGCCTATCACCTGCACATCATTTTCATCCAATGCCCTCTGGACGTCTCCATTGAATCTCGTTCATCACATTTACAGCAGTGCACGCCATAACCTGACTACACACTGTGTGATAAAGCTCTTCTACGATGAGGGACATCTTATCCCTATCTACTCTGTTCAGCCCACTCACGATTTGAAAAAACCTCAATTCCACCTCTTCTGAGACTGCTGTTGAGAGAGAACAGCCCCAACCTTTTCAATCTATTCTTGTAGCTGAAGCTTTGCAACCTGGAACCATTCTAGTAATAATCAGCACATCTATGCTTTTGCCTTTTTCCTATAATGTGCAGGCCACAACTGTACACAATACTCCAGCTGAGATTTAACTAACCTTGCAGAAGTTCAATATCATCAACTTCTTACTCGTATACTCTATACACCTATTAATAAAGGCTGTATGCTTAAATTATTGCTCTCTCCATCTGTACTGCTGTCATCATTTGAACTGTGCACGTCCATACTCCTATTTTACATTGGCAGGAAAACATTTGAAAGACAAAGTGCGTCCCCTTACACTTCTCTGCATTGTACCTCATCTTCCACCTATCTGCCCACTCCATCAACTTTTCAATGCACTTTTGGAGTTCCACACTATTCTTCTCACAGTTTACAATTCTCAAGTTTAATGGCATCTGCAAACTTGGAAATTGTCCCCTGCGCACCACGATCAAGATAATTAATTATCTATCAGGAACGACAAACGTCCCAGCAGCAGCCCCTGGAGAATTCCACTACAAACCTGCTTCCCAGCCTGAAAAATATCCATTCACCATTATTGAAATATCGGACCGGACAAAGAGGAAGGCATTCTTTCTTTGAATAATGCCACAGGCTTTTTAATATCCATTTCTGAATCTCATTGCATCATATATCCAGCAACGCAGCAATTCCTTGATAATGTCAGACGATATCATATTCTGTAATAACCAGAATGACACATAAGCCCACAATTGCCAACATCTGAGTCATGAACGCAACCTTCTGGGCCTCAGAAATGCCAAGTGGAAGTGCTTTGTGTGTACAGTCTTTTACCAAATCCTTCAGCCAACAGAGCAGCTGCCTCCAGGGCTGGAATGTCTTCACAAAAGGAATGTTTTTGCAGGGCCACAGGGAAAGAGAAGGGAAGTCTTCAAAGGACTGCAGTCAAAGTAGTTTTGAGAGCCTTGATTCGATGGTGCCACTCTATATTCAGTGGTATGACAAAGTTCGCATGGTAGACTGGTTAACAAGTTTAGATCACATGGAATACAGCAAAACGAGTCATCTGGATACAAAAATTGACCAGAAGGTAGGAGAGAGGGTGGTGGTCGAGGGTTACTTTTCAGATTGAAGGCCTGTGTCCAGCCGGTTGGAGGGTTTGAGATATAAGGAGAGGCTGAATAGGCTAGGACCATTCTTCCTGGAGTGCCAGAGGGCGAGGAGGACCTTATAGAGGTTTATAAAATCATGAGAGCATGGATAGGGTGAACAGCCAGGGTCTATTCCCCAAGGTATGGGAGTCCAAAACTGGAGGTCATGTGTTTATTTTGAGAGGGGAAGTTTTAAAAGGGACCTAAGGGTCAACATTTTCATGCAGAGGGTGGCACATGTATGCAATAAGCTGCCAGTGGAATTGGTGAAGGATGGTACAATAACAACATTTCAGAGGCAAGTGAATGGGTCTACGAATAGGAAGGGTTGAGGGATATGGCCAAACGGAATAGATTATACTTGTTTATCTGGTCAGTATGGACGAGTTGGACCAAAGTGTTTGTTTTCATACTGTACATCTGCGATTCTATGACTCCATGTTCCACTGACAATGAGCCACTTTCTCAGTAATATCCTCTGAGAACGAGGCACTCCCACACTGCTGCAAATACCTCAGTACCAACCCTCTTAAGATGTGGCACTCCCTCAGTTCTAACCCATTGACCATGACACAATGCCTCTGGACTCACTCTCTAATCAGTTGGCACTCCCTCGATTCCGACACCTACACAATGAGGCACTGCCTCCGTATTGACCCTCTGACTCCTACAGATCTGACTCATTGACAGTCCTGTATTGTTAGTCCTGAACCTTTAATCATTTCCCACTCGCTCAATTCTGACCACATTACATTGAAGAACTGACTCAGTATTAACTCTCTGGCAATGAGGTGCCCCCTCAGTACTGAACCTCTGACTGTGCTTCAATACCTCAAGTCTGACCTTCTGTCAATAAAACATTCCCTCAGTTCGACCTTCTCTGAGTGCTGCAATCCCTCAGCACGTGTCCTGTAATCAAGTGGCACTCCTTCAATTCTAACCCCTAGGATGTGGCACTGCCTCAATGTTGACCCTCTGACAATGAGGCACTCCCTCAGTACTGAATGTCTAATTATGTGGCATACCCTCAATTCTGAACACTTTCAATGAGGCGATGTTCACTGATGATTGCACAATGTTCAGAACCATTCGCAGCTCCTCAGATACTGAAGCAGTCCTCGTTCAAATGCAACAAGACCTGGCTTGGGCCAACAAGTGCAAATAACATTTGTATCACACAATGCAACCATCACCAATGAGAGACAATCTAACCACTGCCCCTTTCTACAGTGTTACTATCACTGAATCCCCACTATCAACATCCTGAGGGTCATCATTGACCAGAAACTCAACTGCACTCACCACATAAACACAGTGCAAAAGCAGGTCAGAAGCTCGGAATACCACAGGGAGTAATTCTCCTCCTGACTCCTCAAAGCTTGTACTCCATGTACAAGGGACAAGTCAGGAGTGTGATGGAATATTCCCCACTTGCCTGGATGAGTGCAGCCCCAACCACACAAGCTTTAAAATATCTAGGACAAAGCAGCACGCTTGACTGGCACTGCATCCACAAATATCCACTCACTCTACCACCGACAGTCAGTAGCAGCAGTGTGTGCTATCTACAAGATGCACTGCAGAAATTCACTAAAGATACTCAGACAAACCCACGACCACTTCCGTCTGGAAGAACAACGGGAGCATTTTAGAAACGTCACCTTCAAGTTCCCCTCCAAGCCATTCACCATCGTGACTTGAAAATATATTGAATGCAACTGTGAAGGAAGACAGTCATCCACGAAGAGGGAGAAAGAGAGAGAGAAAATCTGAGAGAAATTACAAATGCTGTCGACAAACTAAATTGTAATCTTCACATATCCTAACTAATAGCACGAAAGCAGAGAGGGGCAACCATTAGATAATCAACATCACGAAAACACAAGTTAACAGAAACATGTCAGCCCCAGGACATAAAGAAGAAAAATACCTTCTTCTGTAAATAATACACAGGATTTATCTGTTCTCGTGATGGCAGGCATGGTCTTGAAGAAGGTTCTTTCTGAAAGATGGCTCCTTCACCACCACTCAGTACCAGCATGGGAGTGTGTGTGTTGTGGGGCTGGGGGGAGGGCTAGGTTAATGATGATCTTCAGTTTCCTTCACTGGCTGAATGTTAAAAAGAATGCATCAGTTAGTCAAGTGACCAACTCCCCATGGGAATGGCGGGGTCGTGTTTTGGAAGAGGTTAAGGGATAAATGTGCGTTGGGAAAACCATCCAAATTGGGGGAGTTATGTATGAGGCCAATACTGTCAGAATGCTGTTGGGTGTGGCAAAGGACGAGGAAAGATACAGCAACCGTCTGCTCATGTTGTGGGATACTGTTGCACCTGTCAGAGCAGGACATGGAGAGGAAGCAAAATAATGAATGCATATAGAACTGAAACATCAAATTTACAGCGCAACAACTGTTCCACCTGCAAGGACTTGGGACAAATGCCTCAACAACTGAACAGACCGCCAAATTCCAGGAGAGGTCGTCACTCGGCAGATTTTTCATCATTCAGAAGGCTGAGGACAACCTCAGCTTCTGAATCTCTCCACATGAAGACACAAGTCAGGCGTGTGATGGAATATTCCCCAATTGCCTGGACAGGTACAGCTCCAACAACACAAGAAGCTCAACACTGTTCAGGACAAAGCAGCCCACTTGATTGGCACCACATCCACAAACATTCACTCCCCCCACCACCAACACTTAGTAGCAGCAGTGTGTACCATCTAGAAGGTACACTGCAGAAATTCCACGAAAAATCCTCAGACAGTACTTTCCAAACACGTGACTCCTTCCATCTAGAAGGACAAGGGCAGCAGATACATGGGAATACCACTCTCTACAAGATTCCCTCCAAACTTTAAATATGTCACCTTCCTTCACTGTCGCTGGGTCAAAACCCTGGACCTCCCTTCCTAACAATATAGTACTTACGAGCAGCACTGTGGCCAGTGGTTAACATTGCTGCCTCACAGCACCAGAGATCTGGGTTCAATTCAGTTTCAGGTGACTGGGTGTGGGCGTTTCCACATTCTTCCCATGTCTTTGTGGGTTTCCTCCAGGTGCTCCGGGTTCCTCCTACAGACTAAAGATGTGTGGATTAGGTGAATTGGCCACGCTAAATTGCCCATTGTGTCCAGGGATGACTCGTTATGTGAATTATCCATGGGAAGTGCAGGGTGACAGGGATAGGTTTGGTGGGGTGTGGGGTTCAGTCTGGTGGAATGCCTTTTAGAGTCATTATGGACTTGTTGGGCCAAATGGCCTGTTTCCACACTGGAGGGATTCTAATGATTGTGGGACAATTGTCAGCACGAGGACTGGAGTGGTTCAAGAAGGCAGCTCAAAACCACCTTCTCATGGGCAACTCGTGGCAGCCAATAAACCTGGACCAGCCAGCGATCTTTACATCTCACAAATGAATTTTAAAAACCCTGAAGTCCTCACCCATGGGGTCATTCCAGTCAATCTGGTGTCCTTTGGTTCATAGAAACATAGAAGAATAGGAGTAAGCACTTCGAGCCTTTTCCAGCTTTCAACATGATCATGGCTGATCATTGAACTCACACTGTTTCGACCCACTGTCTTTGTTCTCTTTAGTCCTAAGCACCATATCCAATTTCCCTTTGAAAATAGTCAATGGTTTGACCTCAACAGTTCCCTTACAGAATTCCACAGGCTGACCTCTGTCTGGGTGAAGACATTTCTCCTCATTTCCTAAATGATCTCTTTTTCCTCCTTGACTCTAAGCCCTATTTCTGGACTCCTAAGTCATTGAGGACATCCTTACTGCATCTATCTTGTCCAGTCCTCTTTAAATTTATAGGCTTCCATCAGATGCCCGTTCTTCTTTTAAACTCCCATGAATATAGCCCTAACTGATCCAGTCTCCCTTCATCTCTCAATACCACCATCCCAGAAATCACTCTGGTAAATCTTTCACTCACTGTCACTATAACCAATCCATGAATCCCCTCAATAAGGCAGTCAACAAACCATCTGCCTTGTTCATCACCTGCAATACGGTCAGTGTCAGGGTCAGGGTCAGGTTCATATTTGCTTTCAGCGACAGGTACAAGGACACTAAGGTCTCAGTACACCCCTCTCTTTCCCAATCTTTCACCCATCAGGTAATAAATGGCTTTTCAGTTTTTGCCCCTAATAGAACATAGAACATAGAACATTGCAGCGCAGTACAAGCCCTTCGGCCCTTGTTGTTGGGCCAACCTGTGAAACCAATCTGAAGCCCATCTAACCTAAACTATTCCATTATCATCCATATAATTATCCAATGACCATTTAAATGCCCTTAAAGTTGTTGAGTCTACTACTTTTGCAGGCAGGGCATTCCACGCCCTTACTACTCTCTGAGTAAAGAACCTACCTCTGACATTTATCCTATATCTATCACCCCTAAATTTAAAGTAGATAACTTCACATTTATCCGAGAGATACGTACTTACCCACTCATCAACTCAACTCAACATGCCCTGAGATCCACCATATCATAGCCCCAACAGACAGGGTAACATACAGAGCCAAGACTGAGGAACAAGCCTCAAAGAAGACTTCATGCAAGGCTCAACAACGATGGTACACCCAGAAAAAGCCTTCCAACCTCAGATGTGCACCAGGTTCAGAGGAGAACGAAAGACGAAGAAAAATCAGGTGTTCGCCAACTAATTAATCACTAGGAACCATGTGACCACGAGTCGGTGTTCAAACCCCACGTGGGCAAAAGGGGGCGAGCGCGACAGTTTAACCATTCAGATTACAAGGTCTGTACATGAGCCCCGCCTACGAACGACAGAGTCTCGCCCGTGAGGACTGGGGCGAAGCCCATGACGTACAGTTGCTCCAATCAGCGGAGGCAGTGGAATGAATGAATTGAGAAGAAACTTCTGCACCCAGCGGGTTGTTAATCTATGGAATTCCTTGCTCAGTGAAGTAGTTGACGCTACTTCAGCAAACGTTTTTAAAGATAAGGTAGATATTATTTTGAACAAGAAAGGAATTAAGGGATACGGTGAGAACGCGGGTAAGTGGATCTGAGTCCACGAAAAGATCAGCCATGATCTTAATAAATTGCGGAGCAGGCTAGAAGGGCCGGACGGCCTACTCCTGCTCCGAGTTCTTGTGTTCTAAAGCCAGACCACGACCACGACCACGCCCACACCGAGGAAAGAGCGCCAGCGGAGGTGAAGATAGGTGCGTGCCCCCGCAAGGGCGAGGTCTCTTGTTTTCAAATTCTGAACCGTCACCGTCAGCACCAACGCCGTTCCCCGCACCCCACCCCCTCGATAATGCGGCCCCTCCCGAGGCACCGATCCCCGCGCCCCACTCTGTGGAAAGAAGAAGTTACTGTTTTGAGTCCAGTGAAACGTTTTGCAATTGAAGTGAAGTGGAAATTTGATGGATATGATTCTGTCAAAAGGGGATAGAGAAATACTTGGAACAGAAGGGATTATTAGCGTAAATTAGAGAGTGAGGGGGTTTGCAGATCAAAGTGTGCCAACGAATAAAAGTGGAAAGAGAATGGTAAAGGTGCAGAGGAGGTGTTAATGGTATAATGAAGATCTGATTGAAAAGGAAATAAAGCATGAAGACAGGATGCAATCACTAGGGAAAAGTATATCCGATCAGAGGACTGTGTTAATGGGTCGAAAGCTGTTGAACTCAGAATTGAATGCAGATCAATGTTTTGTCTCTTCTCAACAACCGTTACCACTGCCTTTGTGTTCTGTAGAAGGGTCACCGGACCTGGAACTTTAACTCTTTTTTTTTTTGCCTCCACAGAGGCTGCCAGACCTGCTGAACTTTTCCAACAGCTTCTGTTTTCATTACCTTTGCCTTTGCTTGTGTTCAATGGTGAATTTGATCTTTAATCTCCCTCACCCTGTAACTTTGTCTTGACATTTTAGCCAACATTCCTGTCTCCCCCTTTCAACAGCATAGAACATAGAACATTACATCGAACATTTCAGCGCAGTCCAGGTCCTTCGGCCCTCGATGTTGCGCCGAACTGTGAAACCAATCTGAAGCCCATCTAACTATCTAAAACACTCTCACATCTTATCTTTTACTGCAATTGAGTTTAAAGGCAGCAACACAAATTTCCAAGTATGCTTCCACCTCCTCGATGTCGTGCTGCTGTCATTCTGCTCAACTTCCTTTCCTCCCTTTCCAGGATCTTAATGTCCTTCCTAAAATATGGTGTTCAGAATTCACTATGTACTCAACTGGAGCTGACAGCACGATTTTATAAAGGTTTAGCATCACTTTCATGCTTTTTTACTCTGATCTTCTAGTACTGAAGCCCAGAGTCCCACTGACAGTGCCTAATATTCTCAATACTGACCCTCTGACAATGAGGCACTCCCTCAGTACTGATCCTCTGACAGTACTGCACTATTTCAGTCCTGATCCTCTAATCATGTGGCATACCCTCAATTCTGACCCGCTTAGAATGAGGGACTGCCTCAGTATTGACCCTCTGACAAAAAGGGACTGCCTCAGAACGGCCCTTCTGGCAGTGCTGCACTACGTCAGTACTGACCCTATAAGCGTGTTGCATTCCCTCAATTCTGACCCTATTACATCCGGGCAGTGCTTCACACCAGAACCTCTGACAATGAGCAATACCTCAGAACAGATCCTCTGACAAAGAGGTACTGCCTCAGAACTGACCGGCTGACAATAAGGTATTCCTTCAGTCCAGACCCTTTGATAATGCGTCCCTCCCTCAATCCTGACACTCTGACAGTGCTGCAGTACCTCATTATTGACCATCTAAACTCCCTCAATTCTAATTCCTTCGCAATTAGGCAATGCCTCAGAACTGACCTGCCGACAATAAGGCATTCCCGTCATTCTGACCTTCTGACTTTGCTGCAGGATCTCAGTACTGACAATCTAACAGTTCTTCAATACCTCAATATTGTGCCCCTGACATTTGACACTCCCTCTATTCTGACTCCATCGCATTGAGGCACTGCATCGGAATGGATCCTGTAACAACGAGTCAAGCCCTTCCTGCTCATCCGCTAACAATGAGACACTGCCTCAGAACTGACCTTGTGATAATAAGGCACTGCCTCTATGCTTATCTGCTGATTACGGGGGCCTTCCTCAGTAATGACCCTGTAAACATGATGAACTCCCTCAATTACGACCCCCTTAAATGAGGCACTGGTTCAGCATGCAACTCTGACAATAATGCACTCCCACAGTTCTGACCCTCTGACACTGCTACAATACCTCAGTACTGACTCGCTAATCGTGTGGCACTGCCCCAGTTTTGGCCATTGAATCAGTATTGACCTTCTGACTATAATGCAACTCACGGTTCTGTCCGTCTGACAGTGCTTCAATACCTCCAATATAACCCACTAATCATATGGCCTCCTCAATCCATCACCATTACATTGAGGCACTGCCTCAGAACAGACACTCTGACAATGAGGCACTCCCTCAGTACTTGCCCTCTGATAGTGCTGCAGTCCTCAGTATTGATCCTTTCAATGTGATCCTCTAAATTCTGATCCCATTACATTGAGGCACTGCCTCACAATGGACCTAGTGACAGCATCTCATTAGGTAAATGAAGTGTAGACTGGGTGACCGCTTTGCAGAACACCTGCAGACACTCTGATAAAGAGGCACTGCCTCAGAACGGACACTCTGACAATGTGGCAGTATTTCAGGGCTGACCCTCCAGTCGTGAGGTACTGCCTCAGAACTGACCCTCTGGTGGAGCTGAATTACCTCAGT
>NC_063375.1:3145752-3176879 GCF_021869965.1 Rhincodon typus
CCATTTGGCCCAACAAGTCCATAATGACTCCAAAAAGCATTCCACCAGACTGACCCCCACTCCCCCCTACCCTATCCCTCTAACCCTGCACTTCCCATGGATAATTCAGATAACTCGTCATCCCTGGACACAACGGGCAATTTAGCGTGTCCAATTCACTTAATCCAGACATCTTTAGTCTGTAGGAGGAACCCGGAGCACCTGGAGGAAACCCACAAAGAAATGGAAAGAATGTGCAAACGCTCACACCCAGTCACCTGAGACTGAATTGAACCCAGATCTCTGGTGCTGTGAGGCAGCAGTGCTAACCACTGGCCACTGTGCTGCTCGTAAGGACAATATTGTGAGGAAGGGAGGTCCAGGGTTTTGACACAGCGACAGTGAAGGGATGGTGACATATTTAAAGTCTGGAGGGGGTCTTATAGGGAGTGGTATTCCCATGTATCTGCTGCCCTTGTCCTTCCAGATGGAAGGGGTCACGTGTTTGGAAAGTACTGTCTGAGGATTTTTCGTGGAATTTCTGCAGTGTACCTTGTACATGGTACACACTGCTGCTACTAAGTGTTGGTAGTGGAGGGAGTGAATGTCTGTGGATGTGGTGCCAATCAAGTGGGCTGCTTTGTCCTGAACAGTGTTGAGCTTCTTGTGTTGTTGGAGCTGCACCTGTCCAGGCAATTGGGGAATATTCCATCACACGCCTGACTTGTGTCTTAATGTGGTGAGATTCAGAAGCTGAGGTTGTCCTTAGCCTTCTGAATGATGAAAACTCTGCCGAGTGACTACCTCTCCTGGAATTTGCCGGTCTGTTCAGTTGTTGAGGCATTTGCACCAAATCCTTGGAGGTGGAACAGTTGTTGCCCTGTAAATTTGATGTTTCAGTTTCACATGCATTCATAATGTTGCTTCCTCTCCACGTCCGGCTCTGACAGGTGCAACAGTATCCCACAAAATGAGCATACGGTTGCTGCATCTTTCCTCGTCCTCTGCACCACCCAACAGCATTCTGACAGTATTAGCCCCATACCTAACTCCCCCAATTTGGATGGTTTTCCCAACGCACATTTATCCCTTCACCTCTTCCACCCCCAGTCCCCGCCATTCCCATGGGGAGTTGGTCACTTGACTAACTGATGCATTCTTTTTAACATGCAGCCAGTGAATGAAACAGAAGATCATCATTAACCTATCCCCCCCCCGACCACAAACACACACACACTCCCATGCTGGTATTGAGTGGTGTTGAAGGAGGCATCTTTCTGAAAGAACCTTCTTAAACAAGACCATGCCTGCCATCACGAGAACAGATAAATATTGTGTATTATTTACAGAAGAGGGGATTTTTCTTCTGTATGTCCTGGGGCTGACATGTTTCTGTTAACTTGTGTTTTAGTGACATTGATTATCTAATGGTTGCCATTTTCTGCTCCAGTGCTATTAATTAGGATATTTGAATATTACAATTTTAGTTAGTCCACAGCATTTGTAATTTCTTTCAGGTTTTCTCTCTCTCTTTCTCCCTCTTGTTGGATGACTGCCTTCCTTCACAGTTGCATTCAATATATTTCCAAGTCAGGATGGTGAATGGCTTGGAGGGGAACTTGAAGGTGGCATTTCTAATATGCTACCCTTGTTCTTCGAGATGGAAGTGGTCGTGGGCTTGTCTGAGGATCTTTAGTGAATTTCTGCAGTGCATCTTGTCGATAGCATACACTGCTGCTACTGACTGTCGGTGGTAGAGTGAGTGGATATTTGTGGATGTCGTGCCAGTGAAGCGTGCTGCTTTGTCCTAAATGGTTCAAAGCTTCTTTTGTTGTTGGGCACTTTCTCAGTAATATCGTCTGGACACGAGGCACTCCCACACTGCTGCAAATATGTCAGTACCAACCCTCTTGATATGTGGCACTCCCTCAGTTCTAACCCACTGACCATGACACATTGTCTCTGGACTCACACTCTCATCAGTTGGCACTCCCTCAATTCCAACACCTACACAATGAGGCACTGCCTCCGTATCATCCAGGCAAGTAGGGACTATTCCATCGCACTCCTGACTTGTGCCTTGTAGATGGTGGACAGGCTTTGAGGAGTCGGGAGGAGAATTTCTCCCTTTGGTATTCCTTGCTTATGACCAGCTCTTGCACTGTTTTTATGTGGTGAGTGCAGTTGAGTTTCTGATCAATGATGACCCTCAGCATGTTGATAGTCGGGATTCAGTGATGGTAAAACTGTAGAATGCCAAGTGGCAGTCGTTAGATTATGTCTTATTGGTGATGGTTGTATTGTGTGACACAAATGTTATTTGCACTTGTTGCCCCAAGCCAGGTCTTGTTGCATTTGAACAAGGACTGCTTCAGTATCTGAGGAGCTGTGAATGGTTCTGAACATTGTGCAATCATCAGTGAACATCCCCTCATTGTAAAGGGTTCAGAATTGAGGGTATGCCACACAATTAGACATTCAGTACTGAGGGGTTGCCTCATTGTCAGAAGGTCAACATTGAGGCAGTGCCACATCCTAAAGGGGTTAGAACTGAAGGAGTGCCACTTGATTACGGGACCCGTGCTGAGGTATTGCAGCACTTAGAGAAGGTCGAACTGAGGGAATGCTTTATTGACAGAGAGTCAGTTTTGAGGTATTGAAGCACAGTCAGAGATTCAGTACTGAGGTGGCCCCTCATTGCCAGAGGGTTAATACTGAGTCAGTTCCTCAATGTAAATAGGGTCAGAATTGAGGGTGTGCAAATGATATATGGGTCAGGACTAACAATACAGGACTGTCAGTGAGTCAGATCTGCAGGAGTCAGAGTGTCAATACCGAGGCAGTGCCTCATTGTGCAGGTGTTGGAATTGAGGGAGTGCCAACTGATTCGAGAGTGAGTCCAGAAACAATGTGTCACGGTCATTGGGTTAGAACTGAGGGAGTGCCACATCTTCAGAGGGTTGGTACTGAGGTATTTGCAGCCGTGTGGGATTGCTTCGTGCTCAGACGATATTACGGAGAAAGTGCCTTATTGTCAGTGGAACATGGAGTCATAGAATCGCAGATGTACAGTATGAAAACTGGCACTTTGGTCCAACTCGTCCATACTGACCAGGAACGTAATCTATTCCGTTTGACCATATCCCTCAACCCTTCCTATTCGTAGACCCATTCACTTGCCTCTGAAATGTTGTTATTGTGCCATCCTTCACCAATTCCACTGGCAGCTAATTGCATACATGTGCCATCCTCTGCACGAAAATTTTGCCCCTAAGGTCCCTTTTAATACTTCCCCTTTCAAAATAAACACATGACCTCTAGTTTTGGACTGCCCTACTTTGGGGAAAAGACCCTGGCTGTTCACCCTATCCATGCTCTCATGATTTTATAAACCTCGATAAGGTCCTCCTCGCCCTCTGACACTCCAGGAAGAATGGCCCGAGCCTATTCAGCTTCTCCTTGTCGCTCAAATCCTCCAACCCGCTGGACACAGGCCTTCAATCTGAAAAGTAACCATCGACCACCACTCTCTCTCCTACCTTCTAGTCAATTTTTGTATCCAGATGGCTCGTTCTTTCTGTATTCCACGTGATCTCACCTTGTTAACCAGTCTGCCATGCGAACTTTGTCAAAACACTGAATCAAGAGTGGCACCATAGAATCAAGGTTCTCAAACCGACTTTGACTGCAGTCCTTTGAAGACTTCCCTTCTCTTTCCCGGTAGCCCTGCAAAAACAGTCCTTTTTTGAAGCCATTCCAGCCCTGGAGGCAGCTGCTCCGTTGGGTGAAGGATTTGATAAAAAGACTGTACACACAACGCACTTCCACTTGGCTTCTCCGAGGCCCAGAAGGTTGCGTTCATGACTCAGATGTTTGGCAATTGTGGGCTTAGGTGTCATTTTGCTTATTGCAGATTATGATCTCGTCTGACATTATCAAGGAATTGCTGCGTTGCTGGATATATGATGCAATGTGATTCAGAAATGGATATTAAAAAGCCTGTGGCATTATTCAAAGAAAGAATGCCTTCCTCTTTGTCCAGTCCAATATTTCAATAATGGTGAATGGATATTTTTCAGGCTGGGAAGCAGGTTTGTCGTGGAATTCTCCAGGGGCTTATCCTGGGACATTTGTCGTTCCTGATAGATAATTAATTATCTTGATCATGGTGTGCAGGGGACAAATTCCAAGTTTGCAGATGCAATTAAACTTGAGAATTGTAAATTGTGAGAAGAATAGTGTGGAACTCCAAAAGTGCATTGAAAAGTTGATGGAGTGGGCAAATAGGTGGAAGATGAGGTACAATGCAGAGAAGTGAAAGGTGATGCAATTTGTCTTTCAAGCGTTTTTCCTACCAATGTAAAATAGGAGTATGGACGTGCACAGTTGAAATGATGGTAGCACTACAGCTGGGGAGAGCAATAAATAAAGCATACAGCCTTTATTAATAGGGGTATAGAGTATACGGGTAAGAAGTTGATGATATTGAACTTCTGAAAGGTAAGTTAAATCTCAGCTGGAGTATTATGCACAGTTGTGGCCTGCACATTATAGGAAAAAGGCAAATGCATTGATGTGCTGATTGTTACAGGAATGTTTCCAGGTGGGAAAAGCTTCAGCTACAAGAAAAAAATTGAAGAGTTTGGGACTGTTGTCTCTCAACAGCAGGCTGAGAGGAGATGGTATTGAGGTTTTTTGACATCGTGAGAGGGCTAAACAGAGTAGATAGGGAGAATATGTCCCTGCTCTTCGAAGAACTTTTTTACACAGTTTGTAGTTAGGTTATGGAGAGTACTGCTGTAAATGTGATGAATGACGTTCAATGGAGACGTACAGAGGGCATTGGATAAAAATGGTGTGCAGGTGATCAGCGGAAAAAGGATTTGCATGAGATGATAGAGACAACTCAGTATGATGGGCCAAATGGTCTCCTTCCCCTTCTGTAATTTTGCGATTTGGTGTATCCAAATTTACCTGAATTTTATTACAAACACCAAAAAAAGCAGCACTGTTACTACTTAACCATCTTTCAAAGGATTACTTTGAATTCAAAATGGTTTTGTGGACTCTCCGAAGACAGATAACATCGGGTTTAAAATGACACAAACGCAGAGAGTCAACACTGAAACAGTACCTCATTTTAACAGGGTTAGAATTGCAGATGTGCCTCTTGATTGGACAGCCAGTACTGAGATTTTGCAGGTCTATCACAGTGTAAATATTGAATGAATGCCTCATTGTCAGAGCGTCAGAATAGTGGGAGTGCATTATTGTCAGAGGGTCAGAACTGAGGCAGTGCCTCATTATGCAGATGTCAGAATTGAAGCCGTGCCACATGGTGGGAGGGTCAGTCCTGAGATATTACAGCACTGTAATCGTTTTAGAACTGTGGAAAGGCTTCCTTATCATATGGTCAGCACTGAGCAGGTGTCTTAATATCATATGTTCAGTCCCGATAGAATGCCTCATCATCAGGAGTTATTACTGAGTCAGTGCCTGTTTGTCAAAGGTACAGTACAAAGATTGTGCATCATTGTCAGACGGTCAATACAGAAACAGTACCTCATTGTAAGGGGATCAGATCGGAGTGTGCCACATTCTTCGGTGGTCAGTTCTGTCGTAGTGCAGCACTCTAAATGGGTCAGTTCTGAGGCATTGCCTCATTGTCAGAGGGTTATTACTGAGGCACTGTCTCATCGTAAGAGGGCAAGAATTGAAGGGGTCGCAAACGTTTAGATGATCAGTACGGAGGTATTGCAGATCTGTCAGAAGATTAGTCCTGAAGGACTGCCTCGTTGTCAGCAATTCAGTTTGGAGGAAGTGCTTCACTGTCAGAGTATTGGTACTGAGCGAGTACCTCATTGTGAGAGTCAGAATCAAGGGAGGACTCACATTTTGGACAGTCAGTACATGTAGTCAGTACTCTCAGTGGATGAGTACGAAGGGTCCATTCTGAGGCAGTGCCTCAATGGAGTAGGATCAGAATGGATGCAGGGCCACCTGATTAGCGGTTTAGCCCGAAGGAATGGAAGCACTGTCAGATCTCATTGCCGTGATATGGAGGTGTCGATGTTGGACTGAAGGAGGAGTGAGGCTCCAAAAGCTTGTGTTTTCAAATAAACCTGTTGGACGATAACCTGGTATGACTTCAGACCTCGTTGCCATCGCGTCAGAACTTTGGGAGTGCATTATAGTCACTGGGTCAGCACTGAGGGAGTGTCTCATTGTCAGAGGGTCAATATTGTGGCAGTGCCTCATTGAAATGGGGTCAGGATTGAGGGTGTGACTCACGATTACAGAATCAGTACTGAGGAACTGCAGCTCTGTCAGAGGATCAGTTCTGAGGTAGGACTGGAATGTCAGTCCAGAGGCTCACTGATCTATAGTTCTCTGGCTCTGCCTCAGCCTCAGTATTGACCCTCTGACAATTATGCACTCCCACTGATCTTACCCTCCAACAACGCCGAAATGCCACAGTACTGATCCTCTCATCAGAATCATAGAATCCCCACATTGTAAATCAGACCATTAAGCCCAAGTGCACACTGACCCTCCTAAGCGCATCTGACCCATCCCCTTAACTGATCTCTGTAACCCTGCATTTCCCGTCTGAGAATTAGGATCTCCCTCAGTACTCTCACATGATGCCCTCCCTCAGAATGGACTCTTTGACAATGAAGCACACCCTTAGGAATGAATCTCTGATAAGACACTCTCTCAGTATTGACTTCTGATCATGAGTCTCTCGCTCAGTACTGAAACCCTGACAATTTTGATCCCATTACAAAGAGGCAATGCCTCACCAAAGATCCTCTGACAAAGGAGCAGTGTGTCAGAACTGACCATCTGACAAGGAGGCACTCCTTCAGTCTGACCCTCTGTCACTGCTGCAAAAGTGAATTTTTGCTAATGAGATACTGCCTGGGTTCTGATCCTGAAAGAGCTGAAATACCTCAGTACTTACCGTCAGTCTCTGGCCAACCCTCCATTCTGACACCATTACACTGAAGCACAGCCTCAGTGCTGACCCACTGACAAAGAGACTCTGTCTCAGAACTGACCAGCTGACAATATGCCAGTGCCCTAGGTACTGACACAATAATAATGAAGGGCTCCCTCAAGACTGACCCTCTAAATGTGAGGTCGCCCTCAATTCTGATGCCCTTACAATGAGGAACTGACCTAGTTCTGACCCCTGCATAATTAGGAAATGGCTCTGTCTGACAGTAATGCACCCCTGCAGCAGTGACCCTCTGACAATGAAGCACTCCCTCTGTACTGAAGCTCTGACAGTGCTTCAATCCCTGAGTAATGCCCCTCTTACAATGAAACAGTCAATCAGTTCTGACACTGTCACAGTGCTGCAATGATTTAGTGACGCTGTAATCGTTTTGCACTACCTCACTTTTGATGCCTTTATCGTGAGGCAATGCCTCAACACTGATCCTCTGATACAGCTGCAGTACCTTCGCACTGACCCTCTTTTTGTAGTAAACCCTCAAGTCCCACACCGTTACAATGAGGATCTGCCTCACAACACAAACTCTGGCAATGAGTCATTCCCATACGACGAACCCTCTGACAAATGAACAATGCCTCAGAACCGACACACTGATAACAAGGCAGTCCCTTCGTACTGACCCGCTTATCATAATATCATAGTCATGACCCTCTAATTGTGCGGCGTCCCGTCAATTCGGACACCTTTCGAAAGAAGCACTGACTCCGTACTGATGCTGTGACAGTGCTTCAATAGCTCAGTGCTGACCTGCTAATCATGGAGCCATCTCACAGTTCTGATCCCGTTCCATAGAGGCCCTCGCTCAATCCTCACCCTCTGACTGTACTAGACTATCTCAGTACTAGTCCTGAAAACGTGTTGCATTCCCTTTTTTCTCACCCCATTATACTGAGACTGTGCACCCCACGGGACCCCACTCTAACAGTGAGACAGTCCCTCAGCAGTGACACTACGATGAAGCACTGTCACTGACTCTCTGACAATGATGCTGTCAATTCTGACCCCTTTACCTTGAGGCACTGCGCGAGTATTGACCATTAAGGGACTTCCTCAGTAGTTACCTTCAGACAGGTTAGGGTTAAGGCCAGATGAGTGTCAGGGTGGGTCTGGGGTTAGGGCTCGTGCTGAGGCTAGGGTTAGAGTTGAGGTCAGGGTTGCGGCTGCAGTTGGGGCTGGGACCAGGACCGGGACCAGCTCAGTCGGGGGAGGGGAGAAGGGTTGGTAGGATGGCTGAGGGCTGGGGCACGGGACAGTCGAGGCCAGGAGAGGGACAGGCTGGGATTAGGGCGAAGGATGGGGGCCGGGTCAGGCTGGGCTGGGTTTAAAGTTAGGTAGGGTGTCGGGTCTGGGACAGGAAGATGTTAGGTCTGGGGCTGCGGGCTGGTTGCTGGGACCTTAACCGGGTCGGGGTCGGGGTCGGGGTCGGGGTCCGGCTCCGAGCCGTGGTTGGGGTTACGGTCAGTGTCAGGGCTGCGACAGGCTGCGGGGGAGTGTTGGGCTGGGGGTCGCTGATGGCTGGGTCTGGGTCTTGGTCTATGTCGCTGGCATTTGGGCAGGGTGGGGTAGGGTCAGGGCTGGGTGCCTGGGACGGGACCGTGACAGGCATCGGGCCGAGGGCTGGGGGTTAGGGTCGGTGTCCGGTGGCCGCGACTGGGACAGTCTGGGGTTAGGTTTGGGGTCGGGGACTGGGGGCCGCGGCCGGGATAGACTCGGGTTAGGGTTGGGTTCGGAGACAAGCTGCGGCAGGGTCGGGCTGCGACAGGCTGGTGGCTGGGGTCTGGGGCCGGCTTTAGATTTACAGCTGGGACAGGGGCTGAAGGCTGGGGTCTGGGGCCGCTGCGTAGGGCCGAGGCTAAGTCTAGGTTTATGGTGATGGTCTGGTCTGGGGCCCTGGGTTGTGTCGGGCTGGGTGGGGCCGAGCTGGGTGTCTGGGGCCGGGTTTAGAGTCAGGGTCCAGGTTGGGGCGAAGGTTTTGGTTAAGTTTGGGGCCGGGGTCGGAAGGCTGAGCCTAAGGCTCGGTTTCTGGTGATGGTCTGGGCTGGGCCCCTGGACTGTGTCGGGCGGGCTGGGCAGGGGCTGCGACAGGCTATCGGCCGGCATTCGGCTGGGAGCAGAAGGCTCGGGTCTGGAGTCAGGGGCCAGGTTTAGGTTTAGGACTGGGACTAAGTTTTTGTTTAAGTTTGGGGCCAGGACAGGCTAGGGTGGGGGCTGGGGGCTTGGGTTCCGGGCCAGGACAGGTTGGGAAACGTGTCGGGGTTTGGGGGACACGGCGGGGTCTGGAACAGTCTGGGGATAGGGCCGGGAGCTGGGACAGGCTGCGGTCCGTGGTTAGGGTGAGTTCGGGGGGCTGGGGGCGGGGTTGGGACAGGCTGGGTACGGAGGCTGGGGCCGGAACAACCCCCAGTAAAGAAACCATAAAAGTCAGAGCCCGCTGTCAATAAAGTCTAAAGTATAGAGCTCCCTGTAAATAAACACTGTAAATCCTCCCTAAAATCCCCCTAAAACCTCAAACAGACGACTGCAAAATAAAGCCCGAAAACACAGAGCCTCCAGTTAATGAAAGCTAAAACATAAGGCCCACTGTAAATCAACACTAATTAACAGAGCACCCAGCAAAGCACTGCGAGATAGTTAGATTCAGATAGTACCTCATAGTCAGCATGTCAGATCTGAGGCATTGCCTGTTTATCAGACAGTCAGTAATGGTGAAGCACAGTGTTATCTAACGGTCATTACTGAGGCAGCGCCACACGATTACAGGATCAGTCCTGAGGGAGTGCCAAGCGAATAGAGGATCAAATCTGGGTTATTGCAGCACTGAGAGGGTTGGCGTGAGATAGCACCTCTGTGTCAGCAGTGTACTGAAGTTCTGAGGAAAGGTCCCCGGACCTGAAACTTTAACTCTGTTTTCTCCTTCACAGATATTGCCTGGCCTGCTGAGCTTTTCCAGCACACCTGACTGCCCTGGTCGACCCGTTGTCTCCGCCTGCTCCTGCCCCACCGAACTTATCTCCACCTATCTCGACTCCATTTTCTCTCCCTCAGTCGAGAAACTCCCTACCATCATCCGTGACACCACCCAAGCCCTCCTCGTCGCCCTGAACTTCCAATTCCCCGGTCCCCAACACCTCATCTTTACCATGGACGTCAAGTCCCTATACACCTGCATTCCCCACACAGATGGCCTTCCACTTCTTCCTGTCCCGCAGGCCCGAACAGTCCCACTCCACTGACAACCTCATCCGCTTAGCCGAACTCGTCCTCACCCTCAACAACTTCTCTTTCAATTCCTCCCACTTCCTACAGACAAAAGAGGTGGCCATGGGGACCCGTATGGGCCAAAGCTATGCCTGCCTCTTTGCAGGTTACATGGAACAATCCGTCTTCCGTAGCTACAATGGCCCTAAACCCCACCTCTTCCTCAGTTGCATTGATGACTGTATCGGCGCCGCCTCATGCTCCCACAAGGAGCTCGAACAGTTCATCCACTTCACCAACACCTTCCACCCCAACCTTAAGTTCACCTGGACCATCTCTAATACCTCTCTTTCCTTCCTGGACCTCTCTGTTTCCATCTCTGGCAAACACCTAGAAACTGATATCCATTTCAAGCCCACCGACTGCCACAGCGACCTGGAATTCACATCCTCCCACAGACCTTCCTGCTTAAATTCCATCCCTTATTCCCAATTCCTTCACCTCTGCCGCATCTGCTCCCAGGATGATGATTTCCACTCCTGTACATCTCAGGTGTCCTCGTTTTCCAAGGACCACACCCTCCCCCCCATCAGTGGTCGATAACGCCCTCGACGTTGTCTCCCGCATTTCCCACAACTCATACCTCACACTCCTCCCCGCAATAACAACCAGAACAAAATCCCCCTCGTCCTCAGGAACCAGCCCACCAACCTCCTGATTCAACGCATCATCCTCCGACACTTCCGCCATCTGCAATCCGACCACACCACCAAAGACATTTTTCCCTCCCCACCCTTATCTGCTTTCCAGAGGGACCACTCTGTCCATGACTCCCTTGTCTGCTCCACACTCCCCTCCAGCCCAACCACACCCGGCACTTTTCCTTGCATCCGCAGGAAGTGCTACACCTGCCCCTACACCTCCCCACTCAACCCCATCCCAGGCCCCAAGAAGACTTTCCACATCAAGCAGATGTTCACCTGCACATCTGCCAATGTGGTATACTGCATCCGCTGTTCCCGTTGTGGCCTCCTCTACATCGGGGAAACCAAGCGGAGGCTTGGGGACCGCTTTGCAGAACACCTACGCTCGGTTCGCAATAAACAACTGCACCTCCCAGTCGCGAACCATTTCCACTCCCCCTCCCATTCCTCAGACGACACGTCTATGCTGGGCCTTCTGCAGTGCCACAACGATGCCACCCTAAGGTTGCTGGAACAGCAACTCATATTCCACTTGTGAGCCCTGCAGCCCAATGGAATGACTATGGACTTCACAAGCTTCAAAATCCCGCCACCCCCTACAGCATCCCAAAACCAGCCCAGCTCGTCACCGCCTCACGATCCTGTCCTTCCTCCCACCTATCACTTGCTCCCACATCAAACGCCACACCCATTTCCTACCTTCTAACCTCATCCCGCCCCCTCGACCTGTCCGTCCTCCCTGGACTGACCTATCTCCTTCCTAACTCCCCACCTACACTCACCTTTACTGGCTCCATCCCCGCCTCTTTGACCTGTCTGTCTCCTCTCCACCTATCTTCTCCTCTGTCCATTTTCTATCCGCCTCCCCCACTCTCCCTATTTATTTCAGAGCCTCCCCCATTTCTGAAGAAGGGTCTCGGCCCGAAACGTCAGCCTTCCTGCTCCTCTGCTGCTTGGCCTGCTGTGTTCATCCAGCTGTACACCTTGTTATCTCAGATTCTCCAGCATCTGCAGTTCCTACTATCTCTGCTAACGCAGAAAACTTGTTTGATGTCCTGCAAGATATTCAAGTCCTGGGAGACGGTTGCTGAGGGCTGATTAATATTATGCTCTTTCATCGCTTCGGTTGACACGATGGTATTGTTCTGAATAGATTAGAAAATTAACACATACTCAGGGATAGACTCTGATGTAGTCACAGGTTTGGCAACTGTCAGCAAAATAAGGCCTTGAGGATTAAAACTGTGAAAAGGCAGTAAATGGGGTGGAAGGAACATTTTAATTTGGTGTCCCTTTAATAGTGAAAGGTATGACAAGATCGCAGTTTTATGAATGAATGAAATGCGGTAATAGTAAACATAGTACGCCAGTAAGTGGTCAGTAAATTTATGAATGAATGAGATCGCGAGAGTGGTAATATGGAGCGCTTGTGGGTGCATTGGTAAAGAGGACCTTTAGTACAACAGTAAAGAGGCTTCCACTAGTAATTATTTACCAAAATTCACTGGACTCTGGGTGGTTCCCGCAGATGGGAAAACAGCCAATGTGACGCCACTGTTTAAAAAAGGAAGTAGACAAAAAACAGGTCACTATAGGCCAGTTAGCTCAAATTCGGTTGTGGGGAAAATGCTTGAATCCATCACTAAGGAAGATAATAGCAAGACAACTGTATATAAATTGTCCCATTGGAAACACCCAGCATGGGTTCATGAAGGGGAGGTCATGTTTAACTAACTTGGTGGAATTCTTTGACGACATTACTTGCATGATGGACAATGGAGAACCTGTGGATGTCATGTATCTGGATTTCCAGAAGGCATTTGACAAGGTGCCACACCAAAGGCAGCTACATAAGATAAAGTTGCACGATATTACAGGTAATGTATTGGCATGGATAGAGGATGATTAACTAGTAGAAAGTAAAGAGTAAGGGTAAATGGGTGTTTATATGGTTGGCGGTCAGTGGCTAGTGGTGTGCCTCAGGGATCAGTGTTGGGACTGCAATTGTTTACAATTTACATAGATGATTTGGAGTTGGGTACTAAGTGTGGTGTGTCAAAATTTGCAGATGACACTGAGATGAGCGGTAGAGCAAAGTGTGCAGAAGACACTGAAAGTCTGCAGAGGGATATATAGTCTAAGTGAGTGGGCAAAGGTCTGGCAGATGGAGTACAATGTCGATAAATGTGAGGTCATCCATTTTGGTAGGAATAACAACAAAATGGATTATGATTTAAATGGTAAGAAATTGCAGCATGCTGCTGTGCAGAAGGACTTGTGTGTCCTTTGCGCATGAATTGCTAAAAGTCGTATTGCAAGTGCAGCAGGTAATTAAAAAGGCAAATAGAATTTTGTCTGTCATTGCTGAGGGATGGAGTTTAAAAACAGGGAAGTAATGCTGCAGCTGTATAGGGTCCTGGTGAGGCCGCATCTGGAGTCCTGTGTGCAGTTTTGGTCTCCTTACTTTAGAAGGGATACACGAGCACTGGACGGGATGCAGAGGAGATTCACTCGGTTGATTTTACAGTTGAGAGGGTTGGAATATGAGGACAGACTGAGCAGGCTGGGATTATACTCATTGGAATCCAGAAGAATGAGGGGAGATCTTATAGAAACATACAAGATTATGAAGGCAATAGATAAGGTGGAGGCAGGGAGGTTGTTTCCACTGGCAGGTGAAACCAGGACGAGGGGGCATAGCCTCAAAATAAAAGGAAGCAGATGTAGGACTGAGGTCAGGAGGAACTTCTTCACCCAAAGGGTTGTGAATCTGTGGAATTCCCTGCCCAGTGAAGCGGTTGAAGCTACCTCGCTGAATATTTTTAAGGCAAGGCTGGATAAATTCATGAACAGTAAAGGAATTAAGGTTTATGGTGAGCGGGCGGATAAGTGGAGCTGAGTCTCAAAAAGATCAGCCACGATCTTTTTGAATAGCGGGGCAGGCTCGAGCGGCCAGATGGCCTACTCCTGCTCTTAGTTCTTGTGTTCATATGTTATAATGTTATAGTGCCTCACAAAAAACACAGAAAAGGATATTTTAAGGCGATTGACCCTGCATTACTAAAGACGCGCTGGCCAGAGGTTCTGAGGAAGGATCACCTGACCCGAAACGTTAACTTTTTTTTTCCATCACAGGTGCTGCCAGACTTGCTGAGCATTTCCAGCCACTTTGTATTTTTTCCTAATTTGCAGCATCCGCAGTTCTTCCGGTTTTCACTACGTGTTTTGGTATTTATTTTTACAGGGGGCTCTTCATTTATAGCTAGCTCTGTCTTTTATGGTTAATTTGTAAGGGGCCCTGTTTTACGGATAATTTACAGGTCGGCTCAATGTTGGGGTGTATTGACAGGTGCTCTGTGTTTTCGACTTTATTTAGAAGGAGCCATGTGTTCTACATTCTTCTTCCTGGGCAATGTGTGTTAGAGTTCATTTAAAGGGGCCTGTGTATTTGAGCGTGTAATTGCCGGGGGCTCTGTTGTTGAAGTTTGTTTAAATAGGACTCTGTGTTTTAGGGGTTATTTACAGTGAAGTCCGCGTTTAACGGGTCATTGAAAGGAGTCCTCTGTGTTTGAGGGCCTCTGTGCAGGTGGCTCCTTGTTTGAGGGCCAGGAGCACGGCTGAAGCTGAGTTCGGTTTGGGCCTGAGGCTATGGTCAGTGTAGGATGAGGCGAGCGTTAGGGCTGAGGGTTATGGTTTGGGTTAATCTTGGGGCTGACGTTAGGCTTCGGGCTGATGCGAGGTTTAGCGTTCGGGCTGAATCTAGGGTTAATGTTAGGGATATTTCTGAGAGAAGGGAGAAAGAAAGCAGCTTCGCATCCCAGAGCCGGAGGGAGAGCAACTGCGTATTCTGCAGGATACTCGTGATGTATTGTAAACTTAACAGGTCAAATAGTATTACAGATTCATATGATCCCATTACCAGAAGGCACTGCCACAGAACTGACCCGCTAACAATGAGGAATTTGCCTGGTCCAGGCAAATATTGAAGCACTGTCAGAGGGACAGAACTGCTGGAGAGCATTATAATCAGAGAGTCAATACTGAGGTAGTGCCTCATTGTACCAGAGTCAGAACTGAGGAAGTGCTTCACATTTATAGGGTCTGTAATGATAATTGCAGCAGTACCAGAGGGTCAGAACTGTTGGGGTGCATTAGTGTGAGACGGTCAATACTGAGGTAGTGTCTTATTCTCAAGGGGTTAGACTTGTGGGAGTGCCATACGATTGCAGCACTGTGACAATGTCAGACTGAGGCACTCCCTCATTGTCAGATAGTCAGTACCGTCAGAGCTTCAGTACTGAAGCGGTGCCTCATTGTCAAATGGTCCGCACTGAGGTATTGCAGCAGTGTCAGTGGGTCAGAACTGAGGGAGTGTATCAGTCATAGGGTCAAGACTGAGGCTGAGCCTTATTCTAAACTCTTATTGGGGGAGTGCTACATAACTAAATTCCATATTTTTTAAAAATGAGGCATCGGCTGAATGTGATCCTCTGACAATTGTGCACTCCAGTACTGACACTACAACACAGAAGGACAGCCTCAAGCGGACCCTCTGCCAATGAGGCATTCTCTCAGGAAAATAATTTTTAATTGTAAACTAATCTGTAATACTATTTGACCTGTTAAGTATACAATACATCCCGAGTCTCCTGTAGAATACGCAGTTGCTCTTCCTCTGCTTCCGTCTCTGGGTATGCGAAGCTGATTTCTTTCTCCCTGCCCCCAGAAATAACCCTGCCCCAAACCTTAACCCGAGATTCAGCCCTAACGCTAACCCTTGCGTAAGCTCTGTGCCTAACCTCAGGCGAAACGCTAACCATAACCTTCGCCTCAGGCCTAACACAAACCATAACCCTCAGCCCCAGCGCTGACGCTAACCTCACCTCGAACGCCAGCCTCAGCCCTGCACAAAAGCCCTCAAACACCGAGCCCCCTGTAAATATACCCTCAGAAACCCCTTTCAATAACCCGTAAAATGCGGAGCTCACAGTACATAGCCCCTAAAACACAGAGCCCCATTTAAACCAATCTTAAAAACACAGCCCCTTGTAATTATACCCTCAAACACACGGACTCCTTTAAATGAATTCTAACACACATCACCCAGGAAGTAGAAGGTGAAACACCGGGCTCCCGTTAAATAAATCCGAAAGCACTGAGCACCTGTAATTACACCCCACACTCAGCCCACCTGTAAATTATCCGTAAGACAGGGCCCCTTACAAATAAAAAAAGATAGACGTACCTATAAATAACAGTCCCTGGTAAATAAACCCGAAGACAGAGACGCCTTTCGGTAACCTGTAAAACACAGATCACTACAAATAATCCCTGAAACACAGAGCATCGTGTGCAGATACCCGAAAACACAGATATCCCTGTAAATGAACTCTGAAACACACAGCCTCCTGCATATATTCTCTGATGCAGAGTCTTATTTGAAAAAATGCTAAAAACGGAGCCCCCTGTAAATACACACTAAGCACAGAGACCCCTTTATATATAACCTAAGAAAGGTCCCTCAGGAAATAAATAGTAAAAGACACAGCCCCCAGTAAGAAACCATAAAAGACCGAGTCCCCTGTAAATGAAGTGTAAAATATCGAGCTCCCAGTAAATAAACCCTGAAACAGTGCCCCCTGCAAATCTTCCCTAAAACTAACCCTCCTGTAAATAAACTCCCGGAGGCGACCCTAAAACACAGAGCCTCCAATTGATAGAGCCTAAAACAAAAGCCCACTGTAAATCAACACTAAATAACACAGCCCCCAGTACAGCACGGCGAATTGTTCGGATTGCGATGGTACATCATTGTCTGCGGCAATGCCTCTTTGACAAAGATTCAGTAATGGTAAGGTGTAGTGTTGTCTGATGGTCATTGTTGAGGGAGCGCCTCACTGTAATAGGGTCAGAATTGAGGGAGCGCCTCATCATACTAGGGTCAGGACTGAGGGAGAGCCTCATTGTCAGCGGGTCAGGACTGAGGGAGAGCCTCATTGTCAGCAGGTCAGGACTGAGGGAGCGCCTCAATGTCAGCGGGTCAGGACTGAAGAAGCGCTTCATTGTCAGCGGGTCAGGACTAAGGGAACGCCTCATTGTCAGCGGGTCAGGACTCGGGGAGCGCCTCATTGTCAGCGGGTCAGGACTGGGGGAGCGCCTCATTGTCAGCAGGTCAGGACTGAGTGAGCGCCTCATTGTCAGCGGGTCAGGACTGAGGTAATTGAAGTAGGGTATTGAAGGGTGTGGGTCCTTTTATTCTTTTAAACTTAGAGAATGCCAGAAAGATTATCAACCCTATATGATTTGACTGGGTTGGGAATTACTTAATGACAGCAGAGAGTTTAGTCGCCTGATTACTGCGGCTGGCTCTCGAGATTTCACGATTGCCGGTTTACTCATTCTTTCATTCAATTTCACGGAAACGCTATTTTGAGAGCAGCTTCCTTAAAGGGAACGCGGACCCTATTCAATATGTATCTAACAGAGACATCTTAACGCAGAAAATTTGTTTGATGTCCCAACTAAGATATTCGAGTCATGGGAGACGCTTGTTGAGGGCTGATTAATATCATAATTTTTCATAGTTTCGGGCGACACGATGGATGGGATCGTATTGTTCTCAATAGATTACAAAATTAACACATACTCTGATGGAGAAACAAGTTTGGACAATGTTAGCAACAAGGGTTCAAACTGTGAAAAAGCAGTAATGGGGAGGAAGGAACATTGTAATTTCGTCTCCCTTTATTAGTGAAAAGTACGGCAAGATGGCAGTTTTCTGAATTAATGAATGAAATGCGGTAATAGTAAACACAGTACGCTAATGAGTGGTCAGTAAAGTTATGAATGAATGAGAGCGCGAGAGTGGTCATATGGAGTGCTTGTGGGTACATTGGTAAAGAGGACCTTTAGTACAACAGTAAAGAGGCACAAAAACCACAGAAAAGGATATTTTAAGGCGATTGACCCTGTATTACGAAAGACATGCCAGCCATACTCCGGAAGCCTTGTTAAGTGCTAACTGATATGAGTAAACAGGGCAGACCACAGGATATTCAGGGGCAAAAGTTATAAGATAAGCAAGTGACCACATGAGCGAACGGGTACCGCGTGTTTGAATCCGACTGGTAAATATGTGATACCCAACCATTTGATCTAACTGACTGCCTAGTTAATTGAAAACCGAAGGAACTGCAGATGCTGTAAATCAGGAACAAAAACAATATTGCTGGAAAAGCTCAGCAGGTCATAAACTGTTAACGTTTAGTATTTGTTTACAGGGTGCTCTGTGTTTTGGATTATTTACAGGGGGCTCTGTTTTAGGGTTTCTTTCCAGAGGTCTCTGTGTTTTATGGTTTCTTACTGGGTTCTCTGTCTTTTACATTTTACTTCCCGAGGGACATTTCTTAGGTTATATTTAAAAGGTTCTCTGTGCTTGAGTGTATTTACAAGGGGCTCTTTTTCGCGTTTGTTTAAACGAGATTCTGCGTCGGAGATTACCTACAGCAGGCTTTGTGTTTCACGGTTCATTTACAGGGATGGCTATGTTTTAGAAATTATTTATAGTGAGCTCCGTGTTTTACAGTTAGTTGAAAGGGGTCTCTGTCTTCGGGTTTCTGTACGGGGGGCTCTGTGACTTCGGGTTTCTGTACCGGAGGCTCTATATCTTCGGTTAGGAGTAGGGCTGAAGCTAGGTTCGGTGTAGGACCAAGGCTATCGTTAGTGTAGGGATGAGGCTTGCATGAAAGGGCTGAGCGTAGATGTTAGGGCTGAGGCTCGAGTTAGAGGTAAGGTTACGGTCAGCGTTGGGACTGAGGGTTATGGTTTGGTTTAGACCTGTGGTTAGGATTTGGGCTGAGGTTGGACTTAAGGTTTACATGAGGGTTAGCTTTCGGGCTGAATCTAGGGTTAGGGTTATGGAAGAAAGCAGCTTCGCATTCCCAAAGGCAGAGCTCGAGGGAGAGCAACTGTGTATTCTACAGAAGACACGGGAAGTATTGTAAACTTAACAGGTCAAATAATATTACAGATTAGTTTACAATTGAAGATTATTGTCCTGAGGGAATGATTCATTGTCAGAGGGTCTGCCTGAGGCTGTCCCACTTTGTTGTAGGTCAGTACTGAAGGAGTGCAACATTGTCAGAGGATGAAATTCAGGACTTTACCATTTACTGTATAAATCCTACCTTGGTTTGACTTTCCAAAGTGCACACCTGTATCTGTATACAATTGTATTTACCAATCCTCAGCTCACTTCCCCAACTGATCGAGAAGCCTCTGTAAATTTTGATAACCTTCTTTGCTATCAATGACATCTACTTTTGCATTATGCACAAACCTACTCACCATGCCTTGTACATTCACATCCAGATCATTCACATAAGTAACAAATAACAAAGGCCCAGCACCGACCCCTGTGGCACACAACTGCTGCAATACCTCCAGTGTGGACCCTTTGACAATGAGACACTGCTTCAGTACTGAAGCTCTGACAGTACTGATTATCTGACAATGAGACACTCCCTCAGTCTGACATTCTCACAGTGCTGCAAAATTGTGGCACTCCAACAAGTCTGACCCATTTAGAATGAGACACTGCCTCAAGATTGACCCTCTCACAATAATGCACCCAACAGTTCTGACCCTCTCTTGCTGCTGCATTACCCGAATACAGACCGTATACATGTGAGGCACTTGCTCAGTTCTCACCTGCTTACAATGAGGCGCTACCTCATTATTGACTTTCTGACTCTCCAGCAGTTCTCTCCCTCTGAAAGTGCTTCAGCACTGGCCTGGAACAGCAAACAGGGTCTCATTTTCCTCATTGATAGTAGGAACTGCAGATGCTGTAGAATCTGAGATAACAAGGTGTACAGCTGGATGAAAACAGCAGGCCAAGCAGCATCAGAGGAGCAGGAAGGCTGACATTTCGGGTCGAGACCCTTCTTCAGAAATGGGGGAGGGTAAGGGGGTTCTGAAATAAATAGGGAGACAGGGAGAGGCGGATAGAAGATGGATAGAGGAGAAGATAGGTAGAGAGGAGACAGACAGGTCAAAGAGGCGGGGATGGAGCCAGTAAAGGTGAGTGTAGGTGGGGAGTTAGGGAGGAGACAAGTCAGTCCAGGGAGGACGGACAGGTCAAGGGAGCGGGATGAGGTTAGTAGGTAGCAGATGGGGATGGGGCTTGAGGTGGGAGGAGGGGATAGGTGGGAGGAAGGACAGCTTAGGGAGGCGGGGAGGAGCTGGGCTGGTTTTGGGATGCGATAGGGGGAGGGGAGATTTTGAAGCTTGTGAAGTCCACATTGATACCATTGGGCTGCAGGATTCCCAAGTGGAATATGAGTTGCTGTTCCCGAAACCTTCATGTGGCATCGTTACGGCACTGCAGGAGGCCCAGGATGGACATGTCGTCTGAGAAATGGCAGGGGGAGTTGAAATGGTTCACGACTGGGAGGCGCAGTTGTTTAATGCAAACCGAGCGTAGGTGTTCTGCAAAGCGGTCACTAAGACACCGCTTGTTTTCCCCGAAGTAGAGGCGGCCACAATGGGAATAGCGGATGCAGTATACCACATTAGCAGATGTGCAGGTGAACATCTGCTTGATGTGGAAAGTCTTCTTGGGGCCTGGGTTGGGGTTGAGCGGGGAGGTGTAGAGGCAGGTGTCGCAATTCCTGCGTTTGCAGGGAAAAATGCCGGATGTGGTGAGGCTGGAGGGGAGTGTGGAGCAGAGAAGGGAGTCACGGAGAGAATGGTCCCTCCCTAAAACAGTTAAGGGTGGGGAGGGAAAAATGCCTTTGGTGGTGTGGTCGGATTGCAGATGGCGGAAGAGTCGGAGATGCTGCCAGACCTGCTGAGCTTTTCCAGCAACTATGCTTTTGTTCCTGATTTTGCTGCATCCGCAGTTCTTTTAGTTTTGCCTGTGTTTTAGTGTTTGTATCGAGGGCGCTCTGTATTTCAGGATTTATACACTGGGGATCCTGTGTTTCAGGGTTTCTTTACCAGGGGCTGATGAAGTTGTTTTGATTAACGTGCTTATTTCAGAGAGATAAGCATATCAGAAGTCTAAAATCTCACCTTCACCAGATGACTTAACTTTTGATGCTGGTTAAATTAAAATGCTTATTTCAGCGAGATAAGCATATCAGCAGACTAAAACTTCAACTTCACCAAAGTACCCAACCTTTGATGCTGATGTCAGTAACATGCTTATTTCAGTGAGATAAGCACTTCAGAAGTCAAAAATCTCAACTTCACCACATGACTTCAATGTTGATGCTGTTTTGACTAACATGCTTATTTCACTCAGATAAGCACTTCGCAAGACCAACATCTCACTTCACCAAAAATGTAGGATTTTGATGTTGGTTTGAATGACATGCATATTTCATGAGGTAGGCACTTCAGAAGATCAAAATCTCAACTTCACAAAATGACTCAACTTTTGATGTTGTTTTGACTAACATGCTTATTTCAGCGAGTTAAGCACTTCAAAAGGCTAAAATCTCAACTTCATCAAATGACACAAATTTTGATGCTGGTTGGTTTAAAATGCTTATTTCAGCGAGTTAAGCTCTTCAGAACACCAGAACCTGAATTCCACCAATTGACTCTAGTTTTGATGATGCTTTGACGAACATGCTTATTTGAGTGAGATAAGCATTTCAGAAGTCAAAAATCTCAACTTCAACAATTGACTCAACTTTTGATGTTGTTTTGACTAACGTGCTTATTTCAGCGTGATAAGCATATCAGAAGACTGAAACCTCAACTGCACCAAATGAGTTAATTTTTGAGACTGGTGTGACAAAAAAATGCTTATTTCAGTGAGATGAGCACGACAGAAGTCAAAAATGTCAACTTCATCAACTGACTTGATTTTTGATGCGGGTTAGACTGAAATGCTTATTTCAGTGAGTTAAGCAGTTGAGAAGACGAAAATCTGAATTCACCAAATGATTCAATTTTTCATGTTGTTTTGACTAACATGCTTATTTGAGTGAGGACAGGACTTCAGAAGTCAAAGATGTCAACTTCACTACATGACTCAACATTGGATGTTGTTTTGAATAACATGCTTATTTCAGCGAGTTAAGCAGTTCAGAAGGCAAAAATATCAACTTCAACGAATGACTTAATTTTTAATGCTAGTTGGATTAAAATGCTTATTTCAGCGACTTAACCACTTTACAAGTTAAAAATCTGAACTTCACCAAATGACTCAATTTTTGTTGTTAGATTGACTAACACGCTCATTTCAGCGAGTTAAGCACTTGACAAGATCAAAATCACAACTTCACCATATGACACAACTTTTGATGTTGTTTTGACTAACGTGCTTATTTCAGAGACGTAAGCATAGCAGAAGACCAAAATCTCAACTTCAGCAAGACACTCAACTTTTTATGCTGTTTTGACAACATGCTTATTTCAGTGAGATAAGCACTTCTGAAGACCAATATCTGAACTTCACTAAATGACTCAAATTTTGATGTTGGATTGGCGAGCAGGCTTCCTCCAGTGAAGTAACCACTTCAGAAGTGAAGAATCTCGACTTCACCAAATGACACAACTTATGATGTTGTTTTGAGTAACATGCTTACTTGAGTTAGATAAGCACTTCAGACGGCCAAAATAAGAACTGCAAAACATGTCTCAAGTTTTGATGTTGGTTGGACTAACATGCTTACTTTATTGAAATAAGCACTTCAGAAGATCAAAATCTCAACTTAGCAAATGACACACTTTTTGATGCTGTTATGACTAACATGCTTTTTTCAGCGAGTTAAACACTTCAGAAGGCTAAAATCTCGACTTCACCAAATGACTCAACTTTCGATGCTGGTTGGATTAAAATGCTTCTTTCAGCGAGTTAAACACTTCAGAAGTCCAAAATCTGAACTTCATCAAATGACTCAAGTTTCGATGTTTGTTTGACTAATATGCTGATTTGAGAGGGACATGCACTTCAGAATTCAAAAATCTCAAATTCATCAAATGAGTTGGTTTTTGATGTTGGTTTGAATGACACGTTGATTTCTTTAAGATAAGCACGTCAGAAGATCAAAATCTCAGCTTCACCAAATGACCGAATTTTTGAGGCTGGTTGGATTAAGATGCTTATTTCAGCGAGTTGAGCACTTCAGTAGACATAAATCTGAACTTCACCAAATGACTCAACTTTTGGTATTGTTTTGACTAACGTGCTTATTTCAGTTAGATAAGCATATCAGAAGTCGATAATCGCAACTTCACCAAATACTCAACTTTTGATGCTGGTATGACTGAAATGCTTATTTCAGTGAGATAAGCACTTCAGAAGTCAAAAATCTCAACTTCACCAAATGACTTAATTTTTAATGCTGTTTTGACTAACATGCTTATTTCAGTGAGATCAGCACTTCAGAAAACCAAAATCTGAACTTCACCAAATGCCTCAACTTTTGATGTTGTTTGCACGAAAATGCTTATTTCAGCGAGTTAAGCTCTTCAGAACCCCAAAACCTGAACTTCACCAAATGACTCTACTTTTGATGATTGTTTGACTAACATGCTTATTTGAGTCAGATAAGCATTTCAGATGTCAAAAATCTCAACTTCACCAAATGACTCAAATTTTTATGTTGTTTTGACTCACGCGCTTATTTCAGCGATATTAGCATAGCAGAAGACCAAAATCTCAACTTCAACAAGACACTCAATTTTTTATGCTGTTTTGACAACATGCTTACTTCTGTGAGATAAGCACTTCGGAAGACCAAAATCTGAAATTCACTAAATGACTCAAATTTTGATGTTGGATTGACTAACATGCTTATTTCAGTGAGATAAGCACTTCAGAAAACCAAAATCTGAACTTCACCAAATGACTCAAGTTTTGAAGTTGGTTTGACTAACATGATTATGTTGTTTTGACTCACGTGCTTATTTCAGCGATATTAGCATAGCAGAAGACCAAAATCTCAACTTCAACAAGACACTCAATTTTTTATGCTGTTTTGACAACATGCTTACTTCTGTGAGATAAGCACTTCGGAAGACCAAAATCTGAAATTCACTAAATGACTCAAATTTTGATGTTGGATTGACTAACATGCTTATTTCAGTGAGATAAGCACTTCAGAAAACCAAAATCTGAACTTCACCAAATGACTCAAGTTTTGAAGTTGGTTTGATGAACATGATTATTTCACTTAGATAAGCACATCAGAAAACTAACATCTGAACTTCACCAAATGAGTTAGTTTTTGATGTTGGTTTGAATAACATGCTTATTTCATTGAGATAAGCATGTCAGAAGATCAAAATCTCAACTGCACCAAATGACTCAACTTTTAGTGTTGTTTTGACTAACATGCATATTTGAGTGAGACAAGCACTTCTGAAGGCAAAAATCTCAACTGTGCCAAATGACCGAATTTTTGATGCTGGTTGGATTAAAATGCTTATTTCAGCAAGTTAAACACTTCAGTAGACATAAGTCTGAACTTCACCAAATGACTCAACTTTTGGTATTGTTTTGACTAACGTGCTTATTTCAGTTAGATAAGCATATCAGAAGTCGATAATCGCAACTTCACCAAATACTCAACTTTTGATGCTGGTATGAAAGAAATGCCTATTTCAGTGAGATAAGCACTTCAGAAGTCAAAAATCTCAACGTCACCAAATGACTTAATTTTTCATGCTGTTTCGACTAACATGCTTATTTCAGTGAGATAAGCACTTCAGAAAACCAAAATCTGAACTTCACCAAATGACTCAACTTTTGATGTTGTTTAGACTAAAATGCTTATTTCAGCGAGTTAAGCTCTTCAGAACCCCTCAACCTGAACTTCACCAAATGACTCTACTTTTGATGATTGTTTGACTAACATGCTTATTTGAGTGAGATAAGCATTTCAGATGTCAAAAATCTCAAATTCACCAAATGACTCAAGTTTTGAAGTTGGTTTGACTAACATGATTATTTGAGTGCGATAAGCACATCAGAAGTCAAAATTCTCAACTTCACCAAATAACAACTTTGGACGCTGGTTGGACTAAAATGGTTATTTCAGTGATATAAGCATTTCAGAAATCAAAAATCTCAACTTCACCATCTGACTTTGTTTTTGATGCAGTTTTGACGAAGATGCTTATTTGACTCAGATAAGCTCTTCAGAAGACCACTATCTCACTTCACCAAAAATGTTAGTTTTTGATGTTGTCTTGAATGACATGCTTATTTCATGAGGTAAGCACTTCAGAAGAACAAAATCTCAACTTCACCAAATGACTCAACTTTTGATGCTGGTTAATTTAAAATGTTTATTTTAGCGAGTTAAGCTCTTCAGAACACCAAAACCTGAACTTCACCAAATGACTCTACTTTTGATGATTGTTTGATTAACATGCTTATTTGAGTGAGACAAGCATTTCAGAAGTCAAAAATCTCAACTTCACCAAATGACTCAACTTTTGATGTTGTTTTGACAAATGTGCTTATTTCAGCGAGATAAGCATATCAGAAGACTAAAATCTCAAATGCACCAAATGACTTAATTTTTGATGCTGTTTTGACCAAAAATGGTTCTTTCAGTGAGATGAGCACCACACAAGTCAAAAATCTTAAGTTCATCAAATGAGTTATTTTTTGATGTTTGTTTGACTAACATGCTATTTTCAGTGAGATAAGCACGTCAAAAGACCAAAATCTCAACTTCAACAAATGACTCACTTTTTGATGTTGTTTTGACTAACATGCACATTTGAGTGAAATAAGCACTTCTGAAGGCAAAAACCTCAACTTCACCAAATGACTTAATTTTTGATATTGGTTGGATTAAGATCATTATTTCAGCTAGTTAAGCACATCAGTAGGCATAAATCTGAGCTTCACCAAATGACTCAATTTTTGATGTTGTTTTGACTGACATGCTTATTTCAGCGAGTTAAGCACTTCAGAAGATCAAAATCTCAACTTCACCGAATGACTCAACTTTCGATGGTGATTTGACTGAAATGCTTATTTCAGTGAGACAAGCACTTCAGAAAACCAAAATCTGAACTTCACCAAATGACTCCAGTTTTGATGTTGGTTTGAGTAACATGATTATTTGAGTGAGATAAGCACTTCAGAAGTTAAAAATCTCTACTTCACCAAATGATTTAATTTTTAATGCTGTTTTGTCTAACATGCTTATTTCAGTAAGATAAGCAATTCAGAAAACGAAAATCAAAACTTCGCCAAATGACTCACCTTTTGATGTTGTTTTGACTAACGTGCTCATTTCAGCGAGATAAGCATATCAGAAAACTAAAAGCTCAACTTCACCAAAGAACATAACTTTTGATTCTGGTTTGACAAAAAAAAATGGTTATTTCAGTGAGATGAGCACTATTTAAGTCAAACATCTCAAATTCATCAAATGACTTGATTTTTGATGCTGGTTAGACTAAAATGCTTATTTCAGAGAGGTAAGCATTTGAGAAGTCTATAATCTGAACTTCACCAAATGACTCTACTTTTGATGATTGTTTGACTAACATGCTTATTTGAGTGAGATAAGCATTTCAGATGTCAAAAATATCAACCTCACCAAATGACTCAACTTTGTATGTTGTTTTGACTCACGTGCTTATTTCAGCGAGATAAGCATCGCAGAAGACCAAAATCTCAACTTCAACAAGACACTCAACTTTTCATGCTGTTTTGACAACATGCTTATTTCTGTGAGATAAGCACTTCGGAAGACCAAAATCTGAATTTCACTAAATGACTCAAATTTTGATGTTGGATTGACTAACAGACTTATTTCATTGAGATAAGCATGTCAGAAGATCAAAATCTCAACTGCACCAAATGACTCAACTTTGGATTCAGAGAGGTAAGCATTGAGAAGTCTATAATCTGAACTTCACCAAATGACTCAATTTTTAATGTTGTTTTGACTAACATGCTTATTTCAGTGAGATAATCACTTCAGGTATCAAAAATCTCAACATCACCAAATCACTCAACTTTTGATGTTGTTTTGACAAATGTGCTTATTTCTTCGAGATAAGCATATCAGAAGACTAAAATCTCGACTTCACTAAATGACCTAACTTTTGATGCTGGTTTGAATACCATTGTTATTTCAGCGGAATACGCATATCAGAAGACCAAAATCTCAAATTCAACAATTGACTCACCTTTTGATGCAGGTTTGACAAACATGCTTATTTCAGTGATAGAAGCAGTTCAGAAGTCAAAATTCTCAACTTCATCAAATTACTCAACTTTTGATATTGTTTTGAATAACATGTTGATTTCAGCGAGTTAAGCAGTTCAGAAGGCAAAAATCTCAACTTCACCAAATGATTTAATGTTTAATGCTGTTTGGATTAAAATGCTTATTTCAGCGAGATAAGCCATTCAGAAGACAATAATCTGAGCTTCACCAAATGACTGAACTTTTGATATTAGTTCAGTGAGATAAGCACGTCAGAAGTCAAAAATCTCAACTTCACCAAAGGAACTAAGTTTGGACACTGGTTGGTCTAAAATGGTTATTTCAGTGATATAAGCACTTCAGAAATCAAAAATCTCAACTTCACCATCTGACTTAATTTTTGATGCACTTTTGACTAACATGCTTATTTAACTCAGATATGCACTTCAGAAGACCAGTATCTCACTTCACCAAATGAGTTAGTTTTTGATGTTGGTATGAATGACATGCTTATTTCATGAGGTAAGCACTTCAGAAAATCAAAATCTCAACTTCACCAAATGACTCAACTTTTGATGTTGGTTGGTTTAAAATGCTTATTTCAGCGAGTTCAGCTCCAGAACACCAAAACCTGAACTTCAATTTTATGCTGTTTTGACAACATGCTTATTTCTGTGAGATAAGCACTTCAGAAGACCAAAATCTGAAATTCACTAAATGTCTCAAATATTGATGTTGGATTGACTAACAGGCTTCCTCCAGTGACATAAGCACTTCAGAAGAGAAGAATCTCGACTGCACCAAATGACTCAACTTATGATTTTTTTTGAGTAATATGCATATTTGAGTGAGATAAGCACTTCAGAAGGCCAAAATAAGAACTTCACCAAATGACTCAACTTTTGATGATGTTTAGACTAAAATGCTTATTTCAGCGAGTTAAGCTCTTCAGAACACCAAAACCTGAACTTCACCAAATGACTCTACTTTTGATGATTGTTTGACTAACATGCTTATTTGAGTGAGATAAGCATTTCAGATGTCAAAAATATCAACCTCACCAAATGACTCAACTTTGTATGTTGTTTTGACTCACGTGCTTATTTCAGCGAGATAAGCATAACAGAAGACCAAAATCTCAACTTCAACAAGACACTCAACTTTTTATGCTGTTTTGACAACATGCTTATTTCTGTGAGATAAGCACTTCGGAAGACCAAAATCTGATATTCACTAACTGACTCAAATATTGATGTTGGATTGACTAACAGGCTTCCTCCAGTGAAATAAGCACTTCAGAAGAGAAGAATCTCGATTGCACCAAATGACTCAACTTATGACGTTGTTTTGAGGAATATGCATATTTGCGCGAGATAAGCACTTCAGAAGGCCAAAATAAGAACTTCACCAAATGACTCAAGCTAATATGTTGTTTAGACTAAAATGCTTACTTGAGTGACATAAGCACCTCAGATGTCCAAAATTTCAACTTCACCAAATGGCTTGACTTTTCATTCTGGTTAGTCTAAAATGCTTTTTTCTGCGAGGTAATCAATTCAGAAGATTAAAATCTGAACTTCATCAAATGACACAATATTTTTATGTTCGTTTGACTAACATGCTTATTTCAGCGAGATAAGCATTTCAGAAGTCAAAAATGTCAACTTCACCAAATGACGCAACTTTTGATGTTGTTTTTACTATCGTACTTATTTCAGCGAGATAAGCATAACAGAAGACTAAAATCTCAAATGCACCAAATGACTAAATTTTTGATGCTGTTTTGACCAAAATGGTTATTTCAATGACATGAGCACTACACAAGTTAAAAATCTCAAGTTCATCAAATGGATTATTTTTTAATGTTTTTTTGACTAACATGCCATTTTCAGTGAGATAAGCACGTCAAAAGATCAAAATCTCAACTTCACAAATGATTCAACTTTTGCTGTTGTTTTGACTAACATGCATATTTGAGTGAGATAAGCACTTCTGAAGGCAAAAATCTCAATTTCACAAAATGACTTAATTTTTGATATTGGTTGGATTAAGATCATTATTTCAGCTACTTAAGCACATCAGTAGACATAAATCTGAACTTCACCAAATGACTCAATTTTTGATGTTGTTTTGACAAACATGCTTATTTCACTCAGATAAGCACATCAGAAGACCAATATCTGAACTTCACCAAATGAGTTAGTTTTTGATGTTGGCTTGAATGACATGCTTATTTCATTGAGATAAACACATCAGGAGATCAAAATCTCAACTTCACCAAATGACTTCGTTTTTGATGCTGGTAGGATTAAAATGCTTTTTTCAGCAAGTTAAGCACTTCAGTGGACATAAATCTGAACTTCACCAAACGACTCAATTTTTGATCTTGTTTTGACTAACGTGCCTATTTCAGTTAGATAAGCATAACAGATGTCCAAAATCGCAACTTCACCAAAACACTCAACTTTTGATGCTGGTATGACTAAAATGCTTATTTCTGTGAGATAAGCACTTCAGGAAACCTAAATCTGAACTTCGGCAAATGACTCAAGTTTTCATGTTGGTTTGACTAACATGTTTACTGGAGTGAGATAAGCACTTCAGATGGCAAAAATCTCAACTTCACCAAATGACTTTTTTTTTGATTCTGGTTAGTCTAAAATGCTTAGTTCTGCAAGGTAAGCGCTTCTGAAGATTGCAATCTGAACTTCATCAAATGACACAATTTTTTTATGTTCGTTTGACTAACATGCTTATTTCATCGAGTTAAGGACTTAAGAAGATCAAAATCTCAACTTCACCAAATGACTCAACTTTTGATGTTGTTTGAGTAACGTGCATATTTGAGTGAGATCAGCACACCAGAAGCTCAAAATCTCAACTTCACCAAAGGACATAACTTTCGATGCTGGTTTGACTAAAATGTTTATTTCAGTGAGATGAGCACTACAGAAGTCAAAAATCTCAAATTCATCAAATGATTTTATTTTTGATGCTGGTTAGACTAAAATATTTATTTCAGTGAGTTATGCACTTGAGAAGACTAAAATTTGAACTTCACCAAATGACTCAATTTTTAAGGTTGTTTTGACTAACATGTTTATTTGAGTGAACTAAGCACTTCAGAAGTCAAAAATCTCAACTTCAGCAAATCATTCACCGTATGATGTTGTTTGAGTAATATGCATATTTGAGTAAGATAAGTCTTTCAGAAGGCCAAAATAAGAAATTCACCACATGACCAAGTTTTAATGCTGTTTTGACTAACATGCTTATTTCAGTGAGATAAACACTTCAGAAAACCAAAATCTCAACTTCACCAAATGACATGATTTTTGATTCTGGTTTGTCTAAAATGCTTATTTCTGAGGTAAGCACTTCTGAAGATTAAAATCTGAACTTCCTCAAATGGCACAATTTTTTTATGTCGTTTTGAGTAACATGCATATTTGAGTGAGATAAGCATTTCAGAAGGCCAAAATAACGACTTCAAAAAATGACTCAAGTTTTGATGCTGGTTAGACTAACATGCTTACTTGAGTCAGATAAGCACTTCTGATGTCAAAAATCTGAACTTCACCAAATGACTCAAGTTTTGATGTTGGTTAGACTAACATGCTTATTTGAGTGAGATAAGCACTTCAGAAGTCAAAAATCTGAATTTCTCCAATGGATCTAACTTTTGATTGTGATTTGATTGAAATGCTTGTTTCAATGAGATAAGAACTTCAGAAGTCAAAAATCTCAAATTCACCAAATGACTTAATTTCTGATGCTGGTTGGAATAAAATCTTTATTTAAGCAAGTTAAGCACATCAGTAGACATAAATCTGAACTTCACCAAATGACTCAAGTTTGATATTGTTTTGACTAACATGTTTATTTCACTCAGATAAGTACATCAGAAGACCAATATCTGAACTTCACTTTTGATGTTGTTTTGACTGACATGCTTATTTCAGCGAGTTAAGCACTTCAGAAGGCTAAAATCTCAACTTCACCAAATGACTCAACTTCTGATGCTGGTTGCAT
>NC_063375.1:3176889-3189821 GCF_021869965.1 Rhincodon typus
GAGTTGAGCACAACAGAAGTCCAAAACCTGAACTTCACAAACTGACTCAAGTTTCGATGTTTGTTTGACGAACATGCTTATTTGAGGGAGATAAGCACTTCAGGATTCAAAAATCTCAACTTCATCAAATGACTTAATTATTGATGCTCTTTTGACTAACACACTTATTTCACTCAGATAATCACATCGGAAGACCAATATCTCAACTTCACCAAATGAGTTGGTTTTTGATGTTGGTTTGAATGACATAAAAATTCCTCAGATAAGCACGTCTGAAGCTCAAAATCTCAACTTCACCAAATCACTCAACTTTATATATTGTTTTGACTAACATGCATATTTGAATGAGACACGCACTTCTGAAGGTAAAAATCTCAACTTCACCAAATGACTTAAATTTTGATGCTGTTTGGATTAAAATGCTTATTTCAGCAAGTTATGCACATCAGTAGACATAAATCTGAACTTCACCAAATGACTCAATTATTGATGTTGTTTTGACTAACGTGCTTATTTCAGGTAGATAAGCATATCAGAAGTCCAAAATCGCAATTTCACCAAAACACTCAACTTTTGATGCTGGTATGACTGAAATGCTTATTTAAGTGAGATAAACACTTCAGAAGTCAAAAATCTCAACTTCACCAAATGACTTAATTTTTTATGCTGTTTTGACTAACATGCTTATTTCACACAGATAAGCACTGCAGAAGACCCAAATCTGAACTTCAACACATGACTCAAGTTTTGATGTTGGTTTGACTAACATGCTTACTTGAGTGAAATAAGCACTTCAGAACAGCAGCATCTCGACTTCATCAAATGACTCACCATTTGATGTTGTTTTGAGTAATATGCATATTTGAGTGAGATAAGCCCTTCAGAAGGCCAAAATAAGAACTTCACCAAAACACTCAAGTTTTGATGTTGGTCAGACGAACATGCTGACTTGAGTGAGGTAAGCACTTCAGATGTCAAAAATCTCAACTTCACCACATTTGATATTTGATTCTGGTTAGTCTAAAATGCTTATTTCTGCGAGGGAAGCACTTCTGAAGATTAAAATCTGAACTTCATCAATTGACACAATTTTTTTATGTTCGTTTGACTAACATGCTTATTTCAGTGAGTTGAGCTCTTCAGAAGATCAAAATCTGAACTTCACCAAATGACTCAAGTTTTGATGTTGTTTTGAGTAGACATGCATATTTGAGTGAGATAGGCATTTTAGAAGGCCAAAATAACAACTTCAAAAAATGGCTCAAGTTTTGATACTGGTGAGACTAACATGCTTACTTGAGTGAGATTATCACTTCAGAAGTCAAAAATCTCAATTTAACCAAATGACGTAATTTTTAATGCTGTTTGGATTAAAATGCTTATTTCAGCAAGATAAGCAAATCAGTAGACATAAATCTGAACTTCACCAAATGATTCAATTTTTGATGTTGTTTTGACTAACATGCTTTTTTCAGTAAGATAAGCATACCAGAAGCCCAAAATTCAAACTTCACCAGAACACTCAACTTATGATGCTGGTATGACTAAAATGATTATTTGATTGAGAGAAGCATTTCAGAAGTCAAATGTCTCAACTTCACCAAAAGACTCAATTTTGATTTTGTTTTGACTAACGTGCTTATTTCAGCGAGATAAGCATATCAGAAGACTAAAATCTCAACTTCACCAAAGGACATAACTTTTGATGCTGTTTTGACTAAAAATGCTTACTTCAGTGAGATGAGCACTATACAACTCAAAAATCTCAACCTCATCAAATGACTTGATTTTTGATGCTGATTAGACTAAAATGCTTATTTCAGTGAGGTAAGCAATTGAGATGACGAAAATCTGAACTTCACCAAATGACTCAAGTTTTGATGCTGGTTGGACTAACATGCTTACTTGAGTGAGATAAGCACTTCAGAAGTCAAAAATCTCAACTTCATCAAATGACTTAATTTTTAATGCTGTTTTGACTAACATGCTTATTTCAGTGAGATAAGTCCTTCAGAACGCTAAAATCTCAACTTCCGCAAAGACTCAACTTGTGATGCTGTTTGGAATAAATGTTTATTTCAGCGAGTTAAGCTCTTCAGTAGACCAAAACCTGAACTTCACCAAATGACTGTAGTTTTGATGATGGTTTGACTAACATGCTTATTTGATTGAGAGAAGCATTTCAGAAGTCAATAATCTCAACTTCACCAAATGACTCAGCTTTTGATGATGTTTTGATTAACGTGCTTATTTCAGTGAGATAAGCATATCAGAAGACTGAAATTTCAACTTCACCAAAGGACATAACTTTTGATGCTGGTTATAAAAAATATGGTTATTTCAGTGAGATGAGCACTACACAAGTCAAAAATCTCAACTTCGTCAAATGGCTTGATTTTGATGTTCTTTAGACTAAAATGCTTATTTCAGTGAGGTAAGCAATGGAGAAGACTAAAATCTGAACTTCACCAAATGACTCAATTTTTAATGTTGTTTGACTAACATACTTACTTCAGCGAGATAAGCAAATCGGAAGATTAAAGTTTCAACTTCACCAAATGACCTAACTTTTGATGCTGGTTTGAATAATATTGTTATTTCAGCGAGATACGCATATCAGAAGACCAAAACCTCAAATTCAACAAATGGCTCAACTTTTGATGTTAGTTTGGCTAACATGCTCATTTCAGCGTGTTAAACACTTCAGAAGATGAAAATCTCATCTTCACCAACTGACACAACTTTTGATGTTGTTTTGACCAACGTGCTTATTTCAGCGAGATAAGCAGTTCAGAAGACCAAAATCTCAACTTCAACAAGACACTCAACAGTTTATGCTGTTTTGACAACATGCTTATTTCAGTGAGATCAGTACTTCTGAAGACCGAAATCTGAACTTCACTAAATGTCTCAAATTTTGATCCTGGATTGACTAACAGGCTTCCACCAGTGAAATACGCACTTCAGAAGTGAAGAATCTCGACTTCACCAAAAGATTCAACTTATGCTGTTGTTTTGAGTAACATGCATATTTGAGAGAGATATGCTCTTCCAAACTCTAAACTTCACAAAATGACTCAACTTTTGATGTTGTTTTGACTAACATGCATATTTGAGTGAGATAAGCACATCTGAAGGCAAAAATCTCATCTTCACCAAATGATTTAATTTTTGATGCTGGTTGGATTAAAATGTCTTCAGAACACCAAAACCTGAACTTCACCAAGTGACTCAACTTTTGAAATTTTTTTGACTAACGTGCTTGTTTCAGAGAGATAAGCATATCAGAAGACTAAAATCTCAACTTCACCAAAGGACATAACTTTTGATGCTGCTTGTAGAAAATATGGTTATTTCAGTGAGATGAGCACTACACAAGTCAAAAATCTCAACCTCATCAAATGACTTGAATTTTGATGCTGGTTAGACTCAAATGCTTATTTCAGTGAGGTAAGCAATCGAGAAGACTAAAATCTGAACTAAATGACTCTAGTTTTGATGATGGTTTGACTAACATGCTTATTCGAGTGAGATAAACATTTCAGAAGTCAAAAATCTCAACTTCACCAAATGATCTAACTTTTGATGCTGATTGGATTAAAATTCTTAATTCAGCGAGATAAGCACTTCAGAAGATCAAAATCTCAACTCCAGCAAATGACACTACTTTTGATCTTGTTTTCACTAACGTGCTAATTTCAGCGAGATAAGCATAGCAGAAAACCAAAATCTCAACTTCAACAAGACACTGAAATTTTGATGCTGTTTTGACTACAAAGCTTATTTCAGTGGAAAAGCACTTCAGAAAACCAAAATCTGAACTTCACTAAATGACTCAAATTTTGATGTTGGATTGATTCACAGGCTTCCTCCAGTGAAATAAGCACTTCAGAAGTGAAGAATCTCGACTTCACCAAATGACTCACGTTTTGATGTTGGTTTGACTGACATGATTATTTGAGTGAGATAAGCACTTCAGAAGTCAAAAATATCAACTTCACCATCTGAATTAATTTTTGATGCTGTTTTGACTGACATGCTTATTTAACTCAGATAAGCACTTCCGAAGACAAATATCTCAATTCAACAAAAATGTTAGTTTTTGATGTTAGTTTGAATGACATGCTTATTTTTCTGAGATAAGCTCTTCAGAAGTGCTTAACTCGCTGAAATAAGCATGTTGTCAAAATAGCATAAAAAATTGAGTGTCTTGTTGAAGTTGAGATTTTGGTCTTCTGCTATGCTTATCTCGCTGAAATAAGCACGTTAGTCAAAACAACATCAAAAGTTGTGTCATTTGATGAAGTTGCGATTTTGATCTTCTGAAGTGCTTATCTCAATGAAATAAGCATTGCATTCAAACCAGCATCAAAAACTAACAGTTTTGTTGAAGTGAGATATTGGTCTTCTGAACTGCTTATCTGAGTTAAATAAGCATGTTAGTCAAAACAGCATCAAAAATTAATTCAGATGGTGAAGTTGAGATTTTTTGATTTCTGAAGTGCTTATCTCACTGAAATAAGCATGTTAGTCAAATCAGCATGAAAAATTAAGTCATTTGGCGAAGGTGAGATTTTTGACTTCTGAAGTGCTTATCTGATTAAAATAAGCTTGTTAGTCAAAACAGCAGCAACATTGAAGTCATGTGGTGAGGATGAGATTTTTGGCTTTTGAAGTGCTTATCTCACTGAAATAAGCATTTTAGTCAAATCAGCATCAAAAGTTAGATCCTTTGGCGTAGTTCAGATTTTCGTCTTCTGATATGCTTATCTCGCTGAAATAAGCATGTTAGTCAAAAGAACATAAAAAATTTGTGGTATTTGATGAAGTTCAGATTTTAATCTTCTGAAGAGCTTAACTCTCAGAAATATGCATCTCAGTCTAACCAAAATCCAAAATCAAGTCATTTGGTGAAGTTCAGATTTTGGCTTCTGAGGTGCTTAACTCGCTGAAATAAGCATTTTATTTAACCAGCATCAAAAGTTAGGTCATCTGGTGAAGGTGAGATTTTAGTCTTCTGATAGCTTAATTCGCTGAAATTAGCACGTTATTCAAAATAACATCAAAAGTTGAGTCATGTGGTGAAGTTGAGATTTTTGATTTCTGAAGTGCTTTTCTCACTGAAAAAAACATGTAGGTCAAACCAACATCAAAACTTGAGTCATTTGGTGAAGTCGAGATTCTTCACTTCTGAAGTGTTTATTTCACTGGAGGAAGCTTGTTAGTCAAACCAACATAAAATTTGAGTAATTTAGTGAAGTTAAAATTTTGGTCTTCTGAAGTGCTTTTCCCACTGAAATAAGCTTTTTATTCAAAACAAACATCAAAAGTTGAGTGTCTTGTTGAAGTTGAGATTTTGGTAGTCTGCTATGCTTATCTCGCTGCAATAAGCACATTATTCCAAACAAGATCAAACGTACTGTCATTTGGTGAATTTGAGATTTTGATCTTCTGAAGTGCTTCACTCGCTTAAACGAGCATATTAGTCAAACTAACATCAAAAATTGAGTCATTTGGTGAAGTTCAGATTTTTGTCTGCTGAAGTGCTTATCTCGCTGAAATAAGCATTTTAATCAAACCAGCATTACAAATTAAGTCATTTGGTAAAGTTGAGATTTTTTGTTTTCTGAACTGCTTAACTCGCTGAAGTAAGCATGTTATTCAAAACAACATCAAAAGTTGAGTCATTCGGTGAAGTAAAGATTTTTGACTTCAGAAGTGCTGATCTCACTCAAATAAGCATGTTAGTCAAAACAACATTAAAAATTAAAAATTTGGTGAAGTTCAGATTTTTGACTTCTGAAGTGCTTATCTCACTCAAATAAGCATGTTAGTCTCACCAACATCAAAGCTTGAGTCAGTTGTTGAATTTCAGATTTTGGTGTTCTGAAGTGCTTATCTGAGTGAAATAAGCATGTTAGTCAAAACAGCATAAAAAATTCAGCCATTTGGTGAAGTTCAGATTTTGGTCTTCTGAAGTGCTTATCACACTCAAATACGCATGTTAGTCTAACCAACATCCAAGCTTGAGTCAGTTGTTGAATTTCAGATTTTGGTCTTCTGAAGTGCTTATGTCATTCAAATATGCATGTTATTCAAAACAACATCAAACTTTGACTCATTTGATGAAGTTGAGATTTTGATCTTCTGAAGTACTCAACTCGATGAAATGAGCATGTTAGTCAGATTAACATCTAAAGTTGTGTCATTTAGTGAAGTTGAGATATTTGACTGCTGAAATGTTTATCTCACTCAAATATGCATGTTAGTCAAACCAACATCAAAACTTGAGTCATTTGGTGAAGTTCAGATTTTGGTCTTCTGAAGTGCTCATCTGAGTGAAATAAGCATGTCAGTCAAAACAGCGTCAAAAGTTGAGTGTTTTGATGAAGTTGTGATGTTGGACTTCTGATATGCTTATCTAACAGAAATAAATACGTTAGTCAAAAAAACATCAAAAATTGAGTCATTTGTTGAAGTTGAGATTTTTGCCTTCAGAGGTGCTTACCTCACTCAAATATACAGGTTAGTCAAAACAACATCAAAAGTTGATTCATTTGGTGAAGTTTAGATTTTGACCTTCTGACGTGCTTATCTCAAAGAAATCAACATGTCATTCAAACCTACATCAAAAACCAACTCATTTGGGGAAGTTGAGATATTCGTCTTCCGATGTGATTATCTGATTGAAATAAGCGTGTTAGTCTGAACAGCATCAATAATTAAGTCATTTGGTGACGTTGAGATTTTTGAATTCTGAAGTGCTTATCTGACTCAAATAAGCATGTTAGTCAAACAAACATCGAAACTTGAGTCATTTTGTGAAGATCAGTTTTTGGATTTCTGAAGTGCTTAACTCGCTGAAAGAAGCATTTTAATCCAACAAACATCAAAATTTGTGTCATTTGGTGAAGTCGAGATTCTTCACTTCTGAAGTGCTTATTACACTGGAGGAAGCCTGTTAATCAATCCAACATCAAAATTTGAGTCATTTAGTGAAGTTCAGATTTTGGTCAAAACAGCATAAAAAGTTGAGTGTCTTGTTGAAGTTGAGATTTTGGTCTTAGAACAGAAGAACATAAGAACTAGGAGCAGGAATAGGCCGTCTGGGCCTTCGAGCCTGCTCCGCCATTCAATAAGATCATGGCTGATCTTTTCGTTGACTCAGATCCACTTACCCGCGTTCTCACCGTAACCCTTATTTCCTTTATTGTTTAAAAAACATCTACCTTTTCTTTAAATCGTTTACTGAAGTAAAGTCAACTACTTCACTGGGCAAGGAATTCCATAGATTAACAGCCCTCTGGGTGAAGAAATTCCTTCTCAATTCAGTCCTAACTCTGCTCCCTCTAATCTTGAGGCTATGCCCTCTTGTCCGAGCTTCACCTGCCAGTGGAAACATTCTCTCTACTTCTATCTTATCGGTTCCCTTCATAATTTTGTATGTTTCTATAAGATCCCCCCCTCAATCTTCTGAATTCCAATGAATATAGTGCCAATCTACTCAGTCCCTCCTCATAAACCAACCCCCTCAACTCCAGAATCAACCTAGTGAACGTCCTTTGCACACCCTCCAGTGCCAATACATCCTTTCTGAAGTAAGGAGACCAAAACTGCACACAGTACTCCAGGTGTGGCCTCACCAGCACCTTGTACAGCTGCAACATAACCTCTCAGCTTTTAATTCCAATCCCTTTAGCAATGAAGGACAAAATTCAATTTGCCTTCCTAAATACTTGTTGTACCTGCAGACCTACTTTCTGTGATTCATGCACAAGGACACCCAGGTCACTCTGCATAGCAGCATGCTGCAACTTTTTTACAATTCTGCTATGCTTATCTCGCTGTAATAAGCACGTGAGTCAAAACAAAATCAAAAGTTGTCTCATTTGTTCAAGTTGAGATTTTGATCTTCGGAATTGCTTATCTCAATGAAATTATCATGTCATTCAAACCAACATCAAAAACTAACTCATTTGGTGAAGTTCAGATGTTGGTCTTCTGATGTGCATATCTGAGTGAAATAAGCATATTAGATAAAACAGCAAAAATTAAGTCATTTGTAGACCTTGAGATTTTTGGCTTTCTGAAGTGCTTATCTCACTCAAATATGCACGTTAGTCTAACCAACATCAAAACTTGAGTCATTTGGTGAAGTCGAGATTCTTCATTTCTGAAGTGCTTATTTCACGGGAGGTAGCCTGTCTGTCAATCCAACATCAAAATTTGAGTCATTTAGTGAAGTTCAGATTTTGGTCTTCTGAAGTGCTTGTCCCACTGAAATAAGCATGTTAGTCCAAACAACAGCAGTTGAGAGTCTTGTTGAAGTTGAGATTTGGTCTTCTGCTATGCTTATCACACTGAAATCAGCACGTTAGTCAAAACAATATCAAAAGTTGTGACATTTGCTGAAGTTGAGATTTTGATCTTCTGAAGTGCTTAAGTCGCTGAAGTGAGCATGTTAGTCAAACTAACATCAAAAATTGAGTCATTTGGTGAAGTTCATGATTTTTGTGTTCTGAAGTGCTTATCTGAGTGAAATAAGCATTTTAGTCAAATCAACATCAAAAGTTGGGTCCTTTGGTGAAGTTGATATTTTAGTCTTCTGATACGCTTCTCTCGCTGAAATAATCATTTTAGTCAAACCAGCATCAAAAGTTGAGTGTTTTGCTGAAGTTGCGATTTTGGTCTTCTGATATGCTTATTTAACTGAAATCAGCATGTTAGTCAAAAGAACATCAAAAGATGAGTCATTTGGTGAAGTTGAAATTTTGATCTTCTGAACTGTTTACCTCATGAAATAAGCATGTCATTCAAACCAACATCAAAAACTAACATTTTTGGTGAAGTGAGATATTGGTCTTCTGAAGTGTTTATCTGAGTTAATTAAGCATGTTAGTCAAAACTGCATCAAGAATTAAGTCAGATGATGAAGTTGAGATTTCTGTCTTCTTAAGTGCTTATCTCACTCGAAAAGTCATGATGGTCAAACCAACATCAAGTCTTGAGTCATTTTGTGAAGTTCAGATTTTGGTTACCTGAAGTGCTAAACTCGCTGAAATGAGCATGTTAGTCAAACCAACATCAAAAATTGAGTCATTTGCTGAAGTTAATGATTTTTGTCTTCTGAAGTGCTTATCCCACTGAAATAAGTATGTTAGTCAAAACAGCATCAACATTTAAGTCATTTGGCGAAGTTGAGATTTTTAACTTCTGAAGTTCTTATCTCACTGATGTAAGCATTTTACTCAAATCAACATCGAATGTTAGGTCCATTGGTAAAGTTGAGATTTTAGTCTTCTGATCTGCTTATCTCGCTGAAATAAATATTTTAGACAAAACAGCATCAAAAGATGAGTCTCTTCGTGAAATTGAGATTTTGGTTTTCTGATATGCTTATCTCACTGAATTAAGCACGTTAGTCAAAACAACATCAAAAGTTGTGTCATTTGGGGAAGTTGAGACTTTGATCTTCTGAAGTGGTTAACTCGCTGAAATAGGCATGTTAGTCAAAACAATATCAAAAGTTTTGGCATTTGGTGAAGTTGAGATTTTGATCTTCTGAAGTGCTTAACTCGCTGAAATGAGCATGTTAGTCAAACGAACATCAACATTTGAGTCATTTGGTGAAGTTCAGATTTTTATCTTCTGAAGTGCTTATCTCGTGGAATAAGAATTTTAATACAAACATCATCAAAAATTATGTCATTTGGTGAAGTTGAGATTGTTGCCTTCTGAAGTGCTTATCTCACTCAAATAAGTATGTTAGTCAAACCAACATCAAAACTCGAGTCATTTGTTGAAGTTCAGATTTTGGTCCTCTGAAGTGCTTTTCTGAGTGAAATGAGCATGTTAGTCAAAACAGCATCAACGTTTAAGTCATTTGGTGAAGTTGAGATGTTTGACTTCTGAAGTTCTTATCTGACAGAAAAAAGCATTTTAGTCAAATCAACATCAAAAGTTAGGTCCTTTGGTGAAGTTGAGATTTTAGTCTTCTGATATGCTTATCTCGCCGAAATATGCATTTTAGTCAAACCAGCATCAAAAGTTGAGTGTTTTTGTGAAATTGAGATTTGGTCTTCTGATATGCTTATCTCGCTGAATTAAGCACGTTCGTCAAAACAACATCAAAAGTTGTGTCATTTTGGCAAGTTGAGATTTTGATTTTCTGAAGTGGTTAACTCGCTGAAATAAGCATTTTAATTAAAACAGCATCAAAAGTTAGTTGATCTGGTGAAGGTGAGATTGTAGTCTTCTGATATGCTTATCTCGCTGAAATAAACACATTAGTCAAAACAACATCGAAAAATGAGTCATTTGGTGAAGTTGAGATTTTTGATTTCTGAAGTGCATATCCCACTGAAATAAGCATGTTCGTCAGACCAACATCAAAACTTGAGTTCCTTGGTGAAGTTGAGATTTTGGTCTGCCGAAGAGCTTAACTCGCTTAAATAAACATTTTATTCCAACCAAAATCAAATTTGGAGTCATGTGGTGAAGTTCAGATTTTGGTCTTCTGAAGAGCTTATCTGAGCGACATAAGCAGTTAGTCAAAACAGCATCAACATTGAATTCATTTGGTGAATTTGAGATGTTTGACTTCTGAAGTGCTTATCTCACGGAAATAAGCATTTTAGTCAAATCAGCATAAAATGTTAGATCCTTTGGTGAAGTTTCAATTTTAGTTTTCTGATCTGCTTATCTCACTGAAATAAGCATTTTAGTCAAACCAGCATCAAAAGTTGAGTTTTTTGGTGAAAATGAGATTTTGTTCTTCTGATATACTTAACTCGCTGAAATAAGCTCGTTAGTCAAAACAACTTCAAAAGTTGAGTCATTTGGTGAAGTTGTGATTTTTGACTTCTGAAGTGCATTTCTCACTGAAATAAGCATGTTAGTCGAACCAACGTCAAAACTTGAGAAATTTGTTGAAGTTCAGATTTTGGTCTTCTGAAGTGCTTATCTGAGTAAAATATGCATGTTCGTCAAAACAGCATAAAAAATTAAGTCATTCGGTGAAGTTTAGATTTTGGTCTTCTGAAGTTCTTATCTCACTTAAATATGCATGCTACTCAAAACAGCATCAAAACTTGAGTCATTTGGTGAAGTCGAGATTCTTCACTTCTGAAGTGCTTATTTCACGGGAGGTAGCCTGTTAGTCAATGCAACATCACAATTTGAGTCATTGAGTGAAGTTCAGATTTTGGTCTTCTGAAGTGCTTGTCCCACTGAAATAAGCATGTTAGTCAAAACAGCATCCAAAGTTGAGTGTCTTGTTGAAGTTGAGATTTTGGTCTTCAGCTGTGCTCATTTCGCTGAAATCAGCACGTTAGTCAAAACAATATCAAAAGTTGTGACATTTGGTGAAGTTGAGATTTTGATCTTCTGAAGTGCTTAATTCGCTGAAATAAGCATGTTAGTCAAACTAACATCAAAAATTGAGTCATTTGGTGTAGTTCATGATTTTTGTCTTCTGAAGTGCTTATCTCGCTGAATGAAGAATTTTAATACAACCAGCATCAAAAATTATGTAATTTGGTGAAATTGAGATTTTTGCTTTCTGAAGTGGTTATCTCACTCAAATAAGCATGTTTGTCAAAACAACTTCTAAAGTTGCGTCATTTGGTGAAGTTGAGATTTTGGTCTTCTGAAGTGCTCACCTCGCTGAAATAAGCATTTTGATCCAAGCAGCATTAAAAATTAAGTCATTTGGTAAAGTTGAGATTTTTGCCCTCTGAAATGCTTAACTTGCTGAAATGACCATGTTAGTCAAACGAACATAAAAAATTGCGTCATTTGGTGAAGTTCAGATTTTTGGCTTCTGAGGTGCCTAACTAAATGATTTTAATTTAAACAGCATCAAAAGTTACTTCATCTGGTGAAGGTCAGATTTTAGTCTTCTGATATGCTTATCTCGCTGAAATAAGCACGTTGGTCAAAACAATATCAAAACTTGAGTCATTTGGTGAAGTTGAGATTTTTGACTTCTGAATTGGTTATCTCACTCGAATAAGCATGTTAGTAAAAACAACATTAAAAATTGAGTGATTTGATGAAGTTCAGATTTTAGTCTTCTCAAGTGCTTAACTCACTGAAATCAACAACTTAGTCTAACCAGCATCAAAAATCAAGTCATTTTATGAAGTTGAGATTTTTGATTTCTGTCGTGCTCATCTCACCGAAATAAGCATTTTAGTCAAACCAGCATCAAAAGTTAGGTCCTTTGATGAAGTTGATTTTTTAGTCTTCTGATATGCTTATCTCGCTGAAATAAGCATTTTCGTCAAACCAGCATCAAAAGTTGAGTCATTTGGGGAAGTGGAGATTTTGATCTTCTGAAGTGCTTAACTCGCTGAAATAAGCATTTTAATTTAAACAGCATCAAAAGTTGGGTCATCTGGTGAAGGTGAGATTTTAGTCTTCTCATATGCTTATCTCGCTGAAATAAGCACGTTAGTCAAAACAACATCAAAACTTGAGTCATTTGGGGAAGTTCAGATTTTGGTCTTCTGAAGTGCTTATCTCACTCAAATATGCATGTTACTCAAAACAACATCAAAACTTGAGACATTTGGTGAAGTCGAGATTCGTCACTTCTGAAGTGTTTATTTCACTGGAGGAAGCCTGTTAGTCAATCCAACATCAAAATTTGAGTCATTTAGAGAAGTTCAGATTTTGGTCTTCTGAAGTGCTTTTCCCACTGAAATAAACATTTTAGTCAAAACAGCATCAAAAGTTGAGTGTCTTGTTGAAGTTGAGATTTTGTTCTTCTGCTATGCTTATCTCGCTTAAATAAGCACGTTAGGCAAAAAAATATCAACAGTTGTGGCATTTGATGAACTTGAGATTTTGATATTCTGAAGTGCTTAACTCGCTTAAATGAGGATGTTAGTCAAACTAACATCAAAAATTGAGTCATTTGGTGAAGTTCA
>NC_063375.1:3189831-3256963 GCF_021869965.1 Rhincodon typus
AGTGCTTATCTGAGTGTAATAAACATGTTAATCAAAACAGCATGAAATATTAAGTAATTTGGTTAAGTTGAGATTTTTTACGTCAGCACTGTTTATCTCACTCAAATAAGCATGTTAGTCTAACCAACATCAAAACTTGAGTGTTTTGGTGAAGTTGCGATTTTGGTTTCTGATATGCTTATCTCGCTCAAATAATCAAAACAACATCAAAAGTTGAGTCATTTGGTGAAGTTGTGTTTTTGACATTCTGAAGTGCTTAACTCGCTGAAATAAGCATTTTAATTTAATCAGCATAAAAATTTATGTCATCTGGTGAATGTGAGATTTTAGTCTTCTGATATGCTTATCTCGCTTAATTAAGCACGTTAGTCAAAACAAGTTCATCAGCCCCTGGGAAGTTAACCCTAAAACACAGGAGCCCTCGTGCATAAACCCTGAAATACAGAGCTCCCTGTATATAAACACTAAAACACAGTCAAAACTAAAGGCGCTGCAGACGCTGCAAAATCAGGAACAAAAGCATAGTTGCTGGAAAAGCTCAGCAGGTCTGGCAGCATCTCCGACACTTCCGCCATCTGCAAGCCGACCCCACCACCAAAGGCATTTTTCCCTCCCCACCCTTATCAGTTTTCTGGAGGGACCACTCTCTCCGTGACTCCCTTCTCCGCTCCACACTCCCCTCCAGCCCCACCAAACCCGGCACTTCTCCTGTAAGCACAGGTATTGCGAAACCTGCCCCTACACCTCCCCCCTCAACCCCATCCCAGGCCCCAAGAAGACTTTACACATCAAGCAGATGTTCACCTGCACATCTGCTAATGTGGTATACTGCATCCGCTGCTCCTGTTGTGGCCTCCTCTGCATCGGGGAAACCAAGCGAAGGCTTGTGTACCGCTTTGCAGAACACTTATGCTTGGTTCGCACTAAACAACTGCGCCTCCCAGCCGCGAACCATTTCAACTCCACCTCCCATTCCTCAGAAGACATGTCCATCCTGGGCCTCCTGCAGTGCCACAACGATGCCACCCGGAGGTTGCAGGAACAGCAACTCATATTCCGCTTGGAAACCCTGCAGCCCAATGGTATCAATATGGACTTCACAAGCTTCAAAATCTCCTCTCCCACTACCGCATCCAAAACCAGCCCAACTCATCCCCGCCTCCCTAACCTGTCCTTCATCCAACCTATCACCTCCTCCCACCTCAAGCCCCACCCCCATCTCCTACCTACTAACCTCATCCCGCCTCCTTGACCTGTCCGTCCTCCCTGGACTGACCTATCTTCTCCCTAACTCCCCACCGACACTCACCTTTATTGGCTCCATACCCGCCTCTTTGACCTGTCTGTCTCCGCTCCACCTATGTCCTCCTCTATCCATCTTCTATCCGCCACTCCCTCTCTCCCTATTTATTTCAGAATTCCCTTCCCCTTCCCCATTTCTGAAGAAGGGTCTAGGCCCGAAATGTCAGCCTTCCTTATCCTCTGATGCTACTTGGCCTGCTGTGTTCATCCAGCTCTGCACCTTGTTATCTCAGATTCTCCAGCATCTGCCGTTCCTGCTATCAATGAGGAAAATGAGGCCCTGTTAGCTGTTCCAGGCCAGTACTGAAGCACTGTCAGAGGGATAGAACTGCTGGAGAGTCAGAGAGTCAATAATGAGGTAGCGCCTCATTGTAAGTGGGTGAGAACTGAGGATTTGCCTCACCTGTATAGGGTCTGTATTGAGGTAATGCAGCACCACCAGATGGTCAGAACTGTTGGGTACATTATTGTGAGAGGGTCAAGCTTGAGGCAGTGTCTCATTCTAAAGGGGTCAGACTTGTTTGAGGGCCACAAGATTGCAGCGCTGTAAGAATGTCAAACTGAGGGAGTGCCTTATTGTCAGATAGTCAGTACTGTCAGAGCTTCAATACTGAAGCAGTGCCTCATTGTCAAAGGGTCCACACTGGAGGTATTCCAGCAGTTGTGTGCCACAAGTGTCGGTGCTGGGACCTTTGTTATTTGTTACTTATGTTAATGATCTGGATGTGAATGTACAAGGCATGAGTAAGTTTGTAGATAATGCAAAAGCATTATAAATAATCCCTAAAACATAGACATCCCTGCAAATGAATCGTGAAACACAAAGCCTTCTGTAAGTAATCTCCGACGCAGAATCTTGTTTAAACAAAGGAGAAAAAGAGCCCCCTGCAAATACACTCAAGCACAGAGACCCCTTTAATTCTGACCTAAGAAAGGTCCCTCGGGAAGTAAATAGTAAAAGACAGAGAACCCAGTAAGAATCCATAAAACACAGAGACCTCTGTAAAGAAACCCTAAAACAGAGCCCCCTGTAAATAATACAAAACACAGAGCACCCTGTACCCAAACCCGAAACGTTAACTGTGTTTGTCTTCACAAATGCTGCCAGACCTGTTGAGCTTTTCCAGTAATTTTGGATTTGTCCCTCATTTACAGCATCTGCCGTTCCTTCGGTTTTCAATTAACTAGGCAGTCAGTTAGAACAAATGGTTGTGTATCACATATTTACCAGTCGGATTCAAACACGCGGTACCAGTTCGCTCATCTGGTCACTTGCTTATCTTATAACATTTGCCCCTGAATATCCTGTGGTCTGCCCTGTTTACTCATATTGGGTAGCACTTAACAAGGCTTCCGGAGTCTGGTTGGCGTGTCTTTAGTAATACAGAGTCAATCGCCTTAAAATATCCTTTTATGTGGTTTTTGTGTGACACTATATCATAAGCCTCTTTACTGTTGTACGAAAGGTTCTCTTTACCAATGCACCCACAAGCGCTCCATATGACCACTCTCGCGGTCTCATTCATTCATAAGTTTACTGACCACTCATGAGCGTACTGTGTTTACTATTAACGCATTTCATTCATTCATTCAGAAAACTGCCATCTTGCCGTACTTTTCACTATTAAAGTTTTTCGAAATTAAAATGTGCCTTACAACCCATTACTGCCTTTTCACAGTTTGAACCCTTGTTGCTAACAGTGTCCAAGCTTGTGTCTACATCAGAGTCAATCCCTGAGTATGTGTTAATTTTCTAATCTATTCAGAACAATACGATCCCATCCATCGTGTCACCCGAAACTATGAAAAATTATAATATTAATCAGCCCTCAACAAACGTCTCCCAGGAATTAAATATCTTGCGGGACATCAAACAAGTTTTCTGCATTACCGCGTCTCTGTTAGATACATATTGAATATGGTCCGCGTTCCCGTTAAGAAACTACTCTCAAAATAGCGTTTCCGAGAAATTGAATGAAAGAATGACCAAACCGGCAATAGTGAAATCTCAAGAGCCAGCCGCGGTAATCAGGCTACTAAACCTTCGTCTGTCATTCAGTAATTCCCAACCCGATCAAATCATATAGGGTTGATAATGTTTCTGGCATTCTCTAACTTTGAAGGAATAAAAGGACCCACACCCTTCATTGCACTACTTCAAATACCTCAGTCCTAACCCGCTGACAATGAGGCGCTCCCTCAGTCCTGACCCGCTGACAATAAGGCGCTCCCTCAGACCTGACCCGCTGACAATGAGGCGCTCCCTCAGTCCTGACCCGCTGACCATGAGGCGCTCCCTCAGTCCTGACCCGCTGACAATGAGGCGCTACCTCAGCAATGACCATCAGACGACACTACACCTCCCCATTACTGACTCTTTGTCAACGAGTCATTGCCTCAGACGATGATGTACTATCTCAATCCGAACAATTCGCCGTGCTGTCCTGGGGGCTGTGTTATTTAATGTTGATTTACAGTGGGCTTGTGTTTTAGGCTTTATTAATTGGAGGTTCTGTGTTTTAGGGTCGCCTCTGAGAGTTTATTTACAGGAGGCTTAGCTATAGGGAGGATTTGCAGGGGGCACTGTTTCAGGGTTTATTTACTGGGAGCTCTGCATTTTACACTTTATTTACAGGGGACTCGGTCTTTTATGGTTTCTTACTGAGGGCTTTGTCTTTTACACTTTATTTCCTGAGGGACCTTTCTTCGATTATATGTAAAGGGGTCACTGTGCTTTAGGGTGTAATTACAGGGGGCTCTGTTTTTAGCATTTTTTCAAATGACTCTGCGTCTGAGAATATATACAGGAGTCTGTGTGTTTCAGAGTTCATTTACAGGGATGACTCTGTTTCAGGGTATCTGTACACGATGCTCTCTGTTTTACTATTATTGATAGTGATCTGTGTTTTACGGGTTACTGAAAGGCGTCTCTGTGTCCGGGTTTATTTACCGGGGACTGTTATTTATAGGTACGTCTACCTTTTTAATGTTTATTTGTAAGTGGCCCTGTCTTACGGATAATTTACAGTTGGGCTGAGTGTGGGGTGTAATTACAGGTGCTCAGTGTTTTCGGATTTATTTAAAGGGAGCCCTCTGTTTTACCGTCTACTTCCTGGGTGATGTGTGTTAGAGTTTATTTAAAGGGGTCCGTGTATTTGTGGGTATAATTAGAGGGGTCTTTGTTTTTAAGATTGGTTTAAATGGGGTTCTGTGTTTTAGGGGTTATTTACTGTGGGGTCCGCGTTTTACGGGTTATTAAAAGGGGTTTCTGAGGGTATACTTACAGGGGACTCGGTGTTTGAGAGCTTTTGTGCAGGGCTGAGTCTGGCGTTTGAGGTGAGGTTAGCGTCAGCGCTGGGACTGAGGGTTATGGTTTGTTTTCGTCCTGAGGCGAAGGTTAGTGTTAGGGTTTGGCCTGAGGTTAGGCTCAGAGCTTATGCAAGGGTTAGCGTCAGGGCTGAATCTCGGGTTAATTACTGGGGTGGGGTTATTTCTGGGGGCAGGGAGAAAGAAAGCAGCTTTGCATACCCAGCGACAGAACCAGAGGGAGAGCTACTGCGTATTCCACAGGAGACTCGGGATGTAGTGTAAACTTAACAGTTCACATAGTATCACAGATTAGTTTACAATTAAAGATTATTATCCTGAGAGAATGCCTCATTGTCAGAGCGTCCGCTTGAGGCTGTCCCTCTGTGTTGTAGTGTCAGTACTGAAGGAGTGCACAATTGTCAAAGGATCAAATTTCGCCGAGACCTCATTTTTTAAAAAAAATGTAATTTAGTTAAGTAGCATTCCCCCAATAAGAATTTAGAATAAGGCTCAGTCTCAGTCTTGAGCCTATCACTGATACATTCCCACAGTTCTGACCCACTGACACTGCTGCAATACCTCAGTGCGGACCATTTGACAATGAGGCACGGCTTCAGTACTGAAGCTCTGACAGTACTGATTATCTGACAATGAGGGAGTGCCTCAGTCTGACATTGTCACAGTGCTGCAATGGTGTGGCACTCCCACAAGTCTAACCCCTTGATAATAAGACACTACCTCAGTATTGACCGTCTAACAATAATGCACCCCAACAGTTCTGACCCTCTGGTACTGCTGCATTACCACATCACAGACTCTATAAATGTGAGGCATTTCCTCAGTTCTGACCCTCCTAGAATGAGGCACTACCTCAGTATTGACTCTCTGATTATAATGCTCTCCAGCAGTTCTGTCCCTCTGACAGTGCTCAATACTTGTCTGGAGCAGGCAAATTCCTCATTGTCAGCAGGTCAGTTCTGTGGCAGTGCCTCCTAGTAATTTCGATCATATGAATCTGTAATACTATTTGACCTGTTAAGTTTACAATACATCCCGAGTCGCCTGTAGAATACGCAGTTGCTCTCCCTCCGGCTCTGGGTATGCGAAGCTGCTTTCTTGCTCCCTCCTCTCAGAAATATCCCCAACCTTAACCCTAGATTCAGCCCTAACGCTGACCCTCGCGTCAGCCCGAAGCCTAACTTCAGCCCAAAGCCGAACCCAAACCATAACCCTCAGTCCTAACACTAACCGCATCCTACACTAACCATAGCCTCAGGCCCAAACTGAACCCATCTTCAGCCGTACTCCTGGCCCTCAAACACGGAGCAGCCTGCACAGAGGCCCTCAAACACAGAGACCCCTTTGAATAACCCGCAAAACGCGGACTTCACTGTAAATAACCCCTAAAACATAGAGTCCTATTTAAACAAACTTCAACAACAGAACCCCCTGTAATTATACGCTCAAATACACAGACCCCTTTAAATGAACTCCAGCACACATTGCCCAGGAAGTATCATGTAAAACACGGCTCCTTCTAAATAAATCCGAAAACACTGATCTCCTTTAATTACACCCCAACACTTTGCCCACCTGTAAATTATCCGTAAGATAGGGCACCTTACAAATAACCCTAAAAATACAAAGGTACCTATAAATAAACAGCCTCCTGCAAAGAAACCCTAAAATAGTGACCCCTTTCAATAACCTGTAAAACACGGAGCTCACCATAAATAATCCCAAAAACACACAGTATCGTGTATGTACACCCAAAAATACAGACATCCCTGTAAATGAACCCTGAAACACAATGCCTCCTGGAAATAATGTCCGACGCGGAGCCACGTTTAAACAAACGGTACAAAAAAAAGGCCCTTGTAAATACACTGTCAAGCACAGATACCCTTTAATTAAACCCGAAGAAATGTCCCTCAGGAAGTAAAATGTAAACCACAGAGCACTCGGCACATAACCCCCTGAAAATACATCCTAAAACAGAGAGCTTAATTTACAGGGATGTCTGTGTTTTAAGATTTATATGCAATGAAGCCTGAAACACAAAGCTTTCTGTAAATAATCTCCGACGCAGAGCCTCATTTAAACAAATGATAAAAACAGAGCTGCCTGGAACTACACTCTCAAGCACAGAGACCCCTTTACGTATAACCGAAGAAAGGTTCCTCAGGAGTAAAATGTAAAACAGAGCCCCCAATAAAAGATAGAGTCCCATGTAAATTACATGTCAAATATAGAGCTCCTTGTAAATAAACCCTGAAACACAGTGCACCCTGAAAATCCTCCGTAAATTTGTGCCTCCAGTAAATAAACCCTCAGAGACGCCTGTAAACTAGCCCTCAGACAGAGACCCCTTTCAATAACCAGTAAAACAAGGAGCTTAAATAATCCCTAAAACAGAAACCCTGTAATTATACCCTCAAATACACAAACTCCTTGAAATTACCTCTAAAACAGATGCGCTCGGAAGTAGAATGTAAATCAGAGGGCTCCCTCTAAATGAAGTCGAAAACACAGAGCACCTGTCAATACACCCCAGCATCGAGCCGACCTGTAAATTATCCGTAAAACAGGGCCCCTTACAAATAAACCCTAAAAGACAGAGCTAGCTATAAATAATGAAGCCCCTGAAAATAATTACAAAACACATAGTAAAAACCGGAAGCACTGCGGATGATGCAAATCAGGAAAAAATACAAAGTTGCTGGAAAAGATCAGCAAGTCTGGGAGCATCTGTGAGGGAAAAAAACAGAGTTAACATTTCGGGTCAGGTGATGCTTCCTCAGAACCTCTGGCTCGCGCGTCTTTAGTAACGCAGGGTCAATCGCCTTAAAATATCCTTTTCTGTGGTTTTTGTGAGGTACTATAACATTATAACATCAGAACTAAGAGCAGGAGTAGGCCATCTGGCCGCTCGAGCCTGCCCAGTTATTCAATAAGATCATGGCTGATCTTTTTGAGGCTCAGTTCCACTTACACGGCCGCTCACCATAAACCTTAATTCCTTTACTATTCATAAATTTATCTCGTCTTGCCGTAAAAACATTCAGTGAGGTAGCTTCAACCGCTTCACTGGGCAGGGAATTCAACAGATTCACAACCCTTTGGGTGAAGAAGTTCCTCCTGTCCTCAGTCCTCCATCTGCTGCCTTTTATTTTGAGGCGATGCCCCCTCGTCCCAGTTTCACCTGCTCGTGGAAACAACCTCCCTGCCTCCCCCTTTCTATTACCTTCATAATCTTGTATGTTTCTATAAGATCTCCTCTCATTCTTCTGAATTCCAATGAGTATAATCACAGCCGACTCAGTCTCTCCTCATATTCCAACCCTCTCAACTCTGGAATCAACCGAGTGAATCTCCTTTGCACACCGTCCAGTGCTAGTATATCCCTACTCAAGTAAGGAGACCAAAACTGCACACAGTTCTCCATGTGCGGCCACACCAGGACCCGATACAGCTGCAACATTACTTCCCTGTTTTTAAACTCCATCCCTCTAGCAATGACAGACAAAATTCTATTTGCCTTTTTAATTACCTGCTGCACCTGCAATACTACTTTTAGCGATTCACGCACAAGGACACTCAAGTCCCTCTGCACAGCAACATGCTGCATTTTTTTTACCATTTAAACTATAGTCCATTTTGTCGTTATTCCTACCAAAATGGATGGCCTCACATTTATCGATATTGTACTCCATCTGCCAGACCTTTCCCACTCACTTCGACCATACAACTCTCTGCCGACTTTCAGTGTCTTCTGCACACTTTGCTCGACCGCTCATCTCAGTGTCATCTGCAAATTTTGTCACACCACACTTATTCCCCAACTCCAAATCATCTGTGTAAATTGTAAACAATTGCAGTCCCAACAGTGATCCCTGAGGCACACCACTAACCACTGACCGCCAACCAGAAAAACACCCATTTAACCCTACTCTTTATTTTCTGCTAGTCAATCATCCTCTATCCATGCCAATACATTACCTGTAATATCGTCCAACTTTATCTTATGTCGCAGACTTTGGTGTGGCACCTTGTCAAATGCCTTCTGGAAATCCAGACACACGACATCCACAGGTTCCCCATTGTCCACCATGCAAGTAATGTCCTCAAAGAATTCCACCAAGTTAGTTAAAAATGACCTCGCCTTCATGAACCCATATTGGGTGTTTTCAATGGGACAATTTATATCCAGTTGTCTTGCCATTATCTTCCTTAATGATGGATTCAAGCATTTTCCCCAAAACCAAAGTTAAGCTAACTGGCCTGTAGTTACCTGCTTTTTGTCTACTTCCTTTTTTAAACAGTGTCGTCACATTGGCTGTTTTCCAATCTGCGGGAACCACCCCAGAGTCCAGTGAATTTTGGTAATTAATTACTAGTGCAAGCCTCTTTACTGTTGTACTAAAGGTCCTCTTTACCAATGCACCCACAAGCGCTCCATATTACCACTCTCGCGCTCTCATCCATTCATTCATAACTTTACTGACCACTTACGAGCGTGCTATGTTTACTATTACCGCATTTCATTAATTCATATAACTGCGATCTTGTCATACTCTTCACTATTAAAGGGAGACTAAATTAAAATGTTCCTTCCACCCCGTTTACTGCCTTTTCACAGTTTTCATCCTCACGGCCTTATTTTGCTGACAGTTGCCAAATCTGTGTCTACATCAGAGTCTATCCCTCAGTATGTGTTAACTTTCTATTCTATTCAGAACAATACCATCGTGTCAACCGAAGCTATGAAAGAGCATAATATTACTCAGCCCTCGGCAACCGTCTCCCAGGACTTGAATAGCTTCCAGGACATCAAACAAGTTTTCTGCATTAGCAGAGATAGTAGGAACTGCAGTTGCTGGAGAACCTGAGATAACAAGGTGTAGAGCTGGATGAACACAGCAGGGCAAGCAGCAGAGGAGCAGGAAGGCTGACGTTTCGGGCCTAGACCCTTCTTTAGAAATGGGAGAGGGGAATGAGGTTCTGAAATAAATAGGGAGAAAGGGGGAGGCGGATAGAAAATGGATAGAGGAGACAGACAGGTCAAAGAGACGGGGATGGAGCCAGTAAAGGTAAGTGTAGGTGGGGAGATAGGGAGGAGATAGGTCAGTCCAGGGAGGACGGACAGGTCAAGGGGGCGGGATGATGTTAGTAGGTAGGAAATGGGAGTGGCGCTTGAGGTGGGAGGAAGCACAGGTTAGGGAGGCGGGGACGAGCTGGGCTGGTTTTGGGATGCGGTAGGGGGAGGGGAGATTTTGAGGCTTTTGAAGTCCACATTGATACCATTGGGCTGCAGCGGATTATGAGTTGCTGTTCCAGCAACTTTCGGGTGGCATCGATGTGGCACTGCAGGAGGCCCAGGTTGGGCATGTCGTCTGACGAATGGGAGGGGGTGTTGAAATGCTTCGCGACTGGGAGGTGCATTTGTTTAGTGCAAACCGAGCGTAGGTGTTCTGCAAAGCGGTCCCCAAGCCTCCGCTTGGTTTCCCCGATGTAGAGGAGGCCACAACGGGAACAGAGGATGCAGTATACCACATTATCAGATGTGCAGGTGAACATCTGCTTGATGTGAAAAGTCTTCTTGGGGCCTGGGATGGGGGTGAGGTGGGGAGGTGTAGGGTCAGGTGTGGCACTTCCTGCGGTTGCAGGGAAAAGTGCCGGGTGTGGTGGGGCTGGAGGGGAGTTTGGAGCAGACAAGGGAGTCACGGACAGAGTGGTCCCTCCGGAAAGCAGATAAGGGTGGGGAGGGAAAAATGTCTTCGGTGGTGGGGTCGCATTTCAGATGGTGGAAGTGTCGGAGGATGATCCGTTGGATCAGGAGGTTGGTGGGCTGGTACGTGAGGACGAGGGGGATTCTGTTTTGGTTGTTATTGCGGGGATGGGGTGTGAGGGATGAGTCGCAGGAAATGCGGGAGACATGGTCGAAGGTGTTCTCCACCACTGAGAGCGGGAAGTTGCGGTCCTTGAAAAACGACGGCATCTGATATGTACAGGAGTGGAATGTCTCGTCATGGGAGCAGATGCGGCGGAGGTGAAGGAATTGGGAATAGGGATGGCATTTTCGCAGGAAGATAGGTGGGAGTCGGTGTATTCCACGTAGCTGTGGTAGTCGGTGGGCTTGAAATGGATATCAGTTTCTAGGTGGTTGCCAGAGATGGAATCAGAGAGGTCCAGGAAGGGGAGAGAGGTATTAGAGATGGTCCAGGTGAACTTAAGGTTGGGGTGGAAAGTGTTGGTGAACTGTTCGAGCTCCTCGTGGGAGTACGAAGCGTCGCTGATATAGTCAGCAATGCAACGGAGTAAGAGGTGGGGTTTAGGGCCAGTGTAACTACGGAAGAGGGATTGTTCCATGTAATCTACAAAGAGGCAGGCATAGTTTGGGTCCATGCAGGTACCCATGGCCATCCCCTTTGTCTGTAGGAAGTGGGAGGAATTGAAAGAGAAGTTACTGAGGGTGAGGACGAGTTCGGCTAAGCGGATGAGCCTGTCAGTGGAGGGGGACTGGTCGGGCCTCCGGGACAGGAAGAAGCGGAGGGCCTTTAGGCTATCTGTATGGGGAATGCAGGTGTACAGGGACTGGACGTCCATGGTAAAGATGAGGTGCTGGGGACCTGGCAATTGGAAGTTCTGGAGGAGGTGGAGAGCGTGGGTGGTATCACGGACGGAGGTAGGGAGTCCCTGGACCAAGAGGGAGAAAATGGAGTCGAGATAGGTGGAGATAAGTTCGGTGGGGCAGGAGCAGACGGAGACAATGGGTCGACCAGGGCAGTCAGGTTTGCTGGAAAAGCTCAGCAGGTCTGGTAACATCTGTGAAGTGGAAAACTAAGTTAACATTTCAGGTCCGGGGACAATTCCTCAGAACATAACTACACTGCCGACACTGAGGTGCTATCTCACTCCAACCCTCTCAGTGCTGCAATAACCCAGATTGAATCCTCTATTCGCGTGGCACTCCCTCAGGACTGATCCTGTAATCGTGTGGCGCTGCCTCAGTAATGACCGTTAGACAACGCTGCGCTTCCGCATTTCTGACTGTCTGACAAACAGGCACTGCCTCAGATCTGACTTGCTGACTATGAGGTACTATCTGAATCTGACTATCTCGCAGTGCTTTACTGGGGGCTCTGTTATTTACAGTCCGGCCGGCCCGACCCATTCCGGGGCCCCAGCCCAGACCATAACCGTAAACCTTGCCTTAGCCTCAGCTCTCCGATCCCGGCCCCAAACCTGACCAAAGCCTTCGCCCCAAACTGGATCCTAACTCTAAACCTGGCCCCAGACCTCCAGCCCGGCCCGGCATTGCAGGAGCCAATCCAGGGCCCCAGACCAGACTATTACTGTAAACCTAGCCTTAGCCTCGGCCCTATGCATCGGCTCCAGACCCCAGCATTCAGCCCCTGTCCAAGATGTAACCCTAAACCCGGCCCCAGACCCCAGTCACCAGCCTGTCGCAGCCCCAATCACGCCACAGCTTGTCGCTGACCCCAACACTAAACCCAGAATGATCCTGTCGCGGCCCTGGCACAGGCACCCAGCCCTGACCCAACCCCACCCTGGACAGATGCCAGCGACCTAGACCCAGAAGCAGACCCAGCCATCAGCGCCCCACAGACCAACACTCCCCTGCAGCCTGTCGCAGCCCTGACCCTGACCCTAACCCCAACCACGGCCCGGAGCCTGACCCCGACCCCGACCCCGACCCCGACCGCGACCATGACCCAGACCCCGACCCCGACATGTTTAAGGTCCAGACCCTAACCCCTGCCTGTCCCAGACCCAAGCCCCTTCCTAAATCTAACCTCAGCCCCAGCCTGACCGGCCCCCATCCTTCGCCCTAATCCCAGCCTCTCCCTCTTCTGGCCCTGACTGTCCTGTGCCCCGGACCTCGGCCATCCCACCACCCCCTTTCCCCACCCGCTACCCCGGACTGAGCTTGTCCCGGTCCTGGTCCAAGCGCCGAATTACAGCCTCAACCCTGACCTCAACTCTAACCGTAGCCTCAGCCCTAAACCTAACCCTACACCCACCCTGACACTCATCTGGCCTTAGCCCTTACCTGTCTGAAGGTAACTACTGATGAAGAGCCTCAATGGTCAATACTCACGCAGTGCCTCAATGTAAAGGGGACAGAATTGACAGCCTCATTGTCAGAGGATTAGTGACAGTGCTTCACAGGAGTGTCACAGCTGAGGGACTATCTCACTGTTAGAGGGTCCAGTGGGGTGCACAGTCTCAATACAATGGCGTGAAAAATAAGAGAGTGCAACACGTTTGCAGGACCAGTCCTGAGATTGTCTAGTACAGTCAGAGGATCAGGATTGAGCGAGGGCCTCAATGTAACGGGATCAGAACTGTGGGATGGCTCCATGATTAACAGGTCAGCACTGAGCTATTGAAGCACTGTCACAGCATCAATACGGAAGCAGTGCTTCTTTCGAAAGGTGTCCGAATTGATGGGACGCCACACAATTAGAGGGTCATGACTGTGATATTATGATCAGCGGGTCAGTATTAAGGGACTGCCTTATTATCAGTGTGTCAGTTCTGAGGCATTGTTCATTTGTCAGAGGGTTCGGCGTATGGGAAGGACCAATGTCAGAGTTTGTGTTCTGAAGCAGTTCCTCAGTGTAACGGTGTGGGAATTGAGGGTTTGCAACACAGAGAGAGTCAGTGCTAAGGTATTGCAGCTGTATCAGAGGATCAGTGCTGAGGCATTGCCTCACGATAAAGGCATCAAAAGTGAGGTAGTGCGAAACGATTCCAGGGTCACTGAGACATTGCAGCACTGTGACAATGTCAGAACTGATGGACTGTTTCATTGTCAGAGGGGCATTACTGAGGGATTGAAGCACTGTCAGAGCTTCAGTACAGAGGGAGTGCTTCATTGTCAGAGGGTCACGACTGCAGGAGTGCATTACTGTCAGACAGAGCCAGTTCCTAATTATGCAAGGGTCAGAACTGGGGCAGTGCCTCATTGTAAGGGCATCAGAATTGAGGGCGACCTCACATTTAGAAGGTCAGTCCTGAGGGAGCGCTTCATTATTATTATGTCAGTACCTGGGGCATTGGCATATTTTCAGCTGGTCAGTTCTGAGACAGAGTCTCTTTGTCGGTGGGTCAGCACTGAGGCTGTGCTTCAGTGTAATGGTGTCAGAATGGAGGGTTTGCCACAGACTGACGGGAAGTACTGAGGTATTTCAGCTCTATCAGAGTCAGAACCCAGGCAGTACCTCATTAGCAAAAGATCACTTCTGCAGCAGTGAGAGAGGGTCAGACTGAAGGAGTCCCTCCTTGTCAGATGGTCAGTTCTGACACACTGCTCCTTTGTCAGAGTGTCATTGGTGAGGCAGTGCCTCTTTGTAATGGGATCAGAATTGTCAGGGGGCCAGTACTGAGCGAGAGCCTCATGATCAGAGGTCAATACTGAGAGATTGTCTTATCAGAGATTCATTCCTAAGGGTGTGCTGCATTGTCAAAGAGTCCATTCTGAGGGAGGGCATCATGTGAGAATACTGAGGGAGATCCTGATTCTCAGACGGGAAATGCAGGGTTACAGGGATAGGTTAAGGGGAGAGGTCAGATGCGCTTAGAAGGGTCAGTGTGGACTTGTGCTTAATGGCCTGTTTTACACTGTGGGGATTCTATGATTCTGATGAGAGGATCAGTACTGTGGCATTTCAGCACTGTTGGAGGGTAAGATCAGTGGGAGTGCATAATTGTCAGAGGGTCAATACTGAGGCTGAGGCAGAGCCAGGGAACTACAGACCAGTGAGCTTCTGGACTGACATTCCAGTCTTACTTCAGAACTGATCCACTGACAGAGCTGCAGTTCCTCAGTACTGACTCTGTTATCGTGAGGCACACCTTCAATCCTGACCCCATTTCACTGTGGCACTGCCACAATATTGACCTCTGACAATGATGCACTCCCTCAGTACTGACCCAGTGATTATAATGCACTCCCACAGTTCTGACGCTATTGCAACGAAGTCTGATTTCATACGACACCAGGTTATAGTCCAGCAGGTTTATTTGAACACATAAGCTTTTGGAGCCTCACTCCTCCTTCAGTCCAACATCGACACCTCCATATCACGGCAATGAGATCTGACAGTGTTTCCATTCCTTCGGGTTAAACCGCTAATCATATGGCCCTCCATCCATTCTCATCCCATTACATTGAGGCACTGCTTCAGAATGGACCCTTCGTACTCACCCACTGACAGTACTGACTACATGCACTGACTGTCTAAAATGAGAGCACTCCCTTGATTCTGACTATCACAATGAGGTACTCGCTCAGTACCAATGCTCTGACAGTGAAGCACTTCCTCCAAACTGACCTGCTGACAACGAGGCAGTGCCTCAGGACTAATCTTCTGATTGACCTGCAATGCCTCCGTACTGATCATCTGAACGTGTGCGACCCCTTCAATTCTTAGCATCTTACAATGAGACAGTGCCTCAGTAATGACCCTCTGACAATAAGGCAAATCCTCAGAACTGACCCACTTAGAGTGCTGCACTACCACAGAACAGACCATCTAAACATGTGGCACACTCCAATCTGACTCCCTTACATTCAGATACTGCCTCAGTATTGACCCTCTGACCATGATGCACACCCTCTGTACTGTACCTTTGACAAACAGGCACTGACTCAGTAATGACTCCCGATGATGAGGCATTGTATCGGGACTGAACATATGATATTAAGGCACCTGCTCAGTACTGACCATATGATAAGGAAGCATTCGCACAGTTCGAAACCACTGACAGTGCTGTAATACCTCAGAACTGACCCTCCCATCATGTGACACTGCTTCAATTCTGACATCTGCATAATGAGGCACTGCCTCAGTCTTGACCCTCTGACAATAATGCACTCCCACAGTTCTGACGGTCTGACAGTGAGGCATTCATTCAATATTTACACTGTGATAGATCTGCAAAATCTCAGTACTGTCATTCAAATAAAGAGACACATCTTCAATTCTAACCCTGTTATAATGAGGTACTGCTTCAGTATTGACCCTCTGCGTCTGTGTCATTTTAAACCCGATGTTATCTCTCTTCGGAGAGTCCACAAAACCATTTTGAAGTCAAAGTAATCCTTTGAAAGATGGTTAAGTAGTAACAGTGCTGTTTTATTGGTGTTTGTAATAAATTTCAGGTAATTTTTGGACCGACCAAATCGCAAAATTACAGAAGGGGTAGGAGGTCATTTGGCCCATCATACTGAGTTGTTTCTATCATCTCATGCAAATCCTTTTTCCACCTATCACCTGCACACCATTTTCACCCAATGCCCTCGGTACGTCTTCATTGAACCTCATTCATCACATTTACAGCAGTGCACTCCATAACCTAACTGCACACTGTGTGATAAAGCTATTCAACGAGCAGGGACATCTTCTCCCTATCTACTCTGTTTAGCCCACTCACGATTTCAAAAAACCTCAATTCCATCTCCTCTCAGCCTGCTGTTGAGACAGAACAGTCCCAAACTCTTCCATCTGTTCTTGTAGCTGAAGCTTTTCCTTCCTGGAACGATTGTAGTAATAATCAGCACAACAATGAATTTGCCTTTTTCCTGTAATGTGCAGGCCACAAATGTGCACAATACTCCAGCTGAGATTTAACTTACCTTGCAGAAGTTCAATATCATCAATTTCTTACTCGTATACTGTATACCCCTATTAATAAAGGCTGTATGTTTTATTTATTGCTCTCTCCAACTGTACTGCTACCATCATTTCAACTGTGGACGTTCATACTCCTATTTTACATTGGTAGGAAAAACACTTGAAAGACAAAGTGCATCACCTTACTCTTCTCTGCATTGTACCTCATCTTCCACCTATCTGCCCACTCCATCACTTTTCAGTGCACTTTTGGAGTTCCACATGATTCTTCTCACAACTTCCAATTCTCAAGTTTCATGGCATCTGCAAACTTGGAAATTGTCTCCTGCACAGCACGATCAAGATAATTAATTATCTATCAGGAATGTCCCAGTAGCAGCCCCTGGAGAATTTCACTACAAACCTGCTTCCCAGCCTGAATAATATCCATTCACCATTATTGAAATATTGGATTGGACAAAGAGGAAGGCATTCTTTCTTTGATTAATGCCACCGGCTTTTTAATATCCATTTCTGAATCTCATAACATCATATATCCAGCAACGCAGCAATTCCTTGATAATGTCAGACGACATCATACTCTGTAATAACCAGAATGACACATAAGCCCACGATTGCCAAGCACCTGAGTCATGAACGCAACCTTCTGGGCCTCAGAAATGCCAAGTGGAAGTTCTTTGTTTGCACAGTCTTTTATCAAATTCTTCAGCCAACACAGCAGCTGCCTCCAGGGCTGGAATGTCTTCACAAAAGGAATGTTTTTGCAGGGCTACCAGGTAAGAGAAGGGAAGTCTTCAAAGGACTGGTGCCAAAGTAGGTTTGAGAGACTTGATTCTGTGGTGCCACTCTTGATTCAGTGGTTTGACAAATTTCGCATGGTAGACCGGTTAACAAGGTTAGTTTACATGGAATACAGGGAGAACGAGCCATCTGGATGCAAAAATTGACTAGAAGGTAGGAGAGAGGATGGTGGTCGAGGGTTACTTTTCAGATTGAAGGCCTGTGACTAGCGGGTTGGATGGTTTGAGCTATAAGAAGTTTCTGATTAGGCTAGGACCATTCTAAATGGAGTGTCAGAGGGCGAGGAGGATATTATAGAGGTTTATAAAATCATGAGAGCATGGATAGGGTGAACAGCCAGGGTCTTTTCCCCAAGGTAGGGGAGTCCAAAACTAGAGGTCATGTGTTTATTTTGAGAGACGAAGTTTTAAAAGGAACCTAAGGGGCAACATTTTCATGCAGAGGGTGGCACATATACGCAATAAGCTGCATATATAAGAATTGGTGAAGGATGGCGCAATAACAACGTTTCAGAGGCAAGTGAACGGGTCTACGAATAGGAAGGGTTGAGGGGTATGGCTAAACGGAATAGATTAATTTTGGTTAACTGGTCAGTATTGACGAATTGGACCAAAGTGTCTGTTTTCATACTGTACATCTACGATTCTATGACTCCATGTTCCACTGACAATAAGGCACTTTCTCTGTAATATCCTCTGAGAACGAGCACTCCCACACTGCTCCAAATACCTCAGTACCAACCCTCTTAATATGTGGCACTCCCTTAGTTCGAACCCATTGACCGTGACACAATGCTTCTGGACTCACTCTCTAATCAGGTGGCACTCCCTCAATTCCAACAGCTACACAAAGAGGCACTGCCTCCGCATTGACACTCTGACTCCTACAGATCTGACTCACTGACAGTCCTGTATTGTTAGTCCTGACCCTTTCATCATTTCGCACTCCCTCCATTCTGAACCCATTACATTGAGGAACTGACTCAGTATTAATCCTCTGGCAATGAGGGGCCCCCTCCGTACTGAAACTCTGACTGTGCTTCAATCCCTCAAGACTGACCCTCTGTCAATAAAGCATTCCCTCAGTTCGACCTTCTCTAAGTGCTGCAATACCTCAGCACGTGCCTGTAATCAAGTGGCACTCCTTCAATTCTAAATTCTTTAGGATGTGGCACTGCCTCAATGTGGACCCTCTGACAATGAGGCACCCCCTCAGCACTGAATGTCTAATTATGTGGCATACCCTCAATTCCGAACACTTTACAATAAGGGGATGTTCACTGATGATTGCACAATGTTCAGAACCATTCGCAGCTCCTCAGATACTGAAGCAGTCCTTGTTAAAATGCAACAAGACCTGGCTTGGGCCAACAAGTGCAAATAACATTTGTCACGCAATACAACCATCACCAATAAGACACAATCTAACCACTGCCCCTAAGCATTCTACAGTGTTACCATCACTGAATCCCCACTATCAACATCCTGAGGGTCATCATCGACCAGAAACTCAACTGCACTCACCACATAAACACAGTGCAAGAGCAGGTCAGAATCTCGAAATACCACAGGGCGCAATTCTCCTCCTGACTCCTCATAGACTGTGCACCATCTACAAGGCACAAGTCAGGAGTGTGATGGATCAGTCTCCACTTGTCTGGATGAGTGCAGACCCAACAACAGAAGAAGCTTTAAACCATCGAGGACAAAGCAGCACGCTTGACTGGTACTCCATCCACAAATATCCACTCACTCTGCCACCGACAGTCAGTAGCAGCAATGCATGCTATCGACAAGATGCACTGCAGAAATTCACTAAAGATCCTCAGACAAACTCACGATCACTTCCGTCTGGAAGAACATGGGTAGCAAATTAGAAATGCCACTTTCATGTTCCCCTCCAAGCCATTCAAAATCCTGACTTGGAAACACATTGAATGCAACTGTGAAGGAAGACAGTCATCCACCAAGAGGGAGAAAGAGAGAGAGAAAATCTGAGAGAAATTACAACTGCTGTAGACACACTAAAATTGTAATCTTCAAATATCCTAATTAATAGCACGAGAGCAGAGAGCGACAACCATAAAATAATCAATGTCACGAAAACACAAGTTAACAGAAACATGTCAGCCCCAGGACATAAAGAAGAAAAATACCCTCTTCTGTAAATAATACACAATATTTATCTGTTCTCGTGATGACAGGCATGGTCTTGTTGAAGAAGGTTCTTTCTGAAAGATAGCTCCTTCACCACCACTCAGTACCAGCATGGGAGAGTGTGTGTGGTGGCGGGGGTGTGGGGGAGGCTCGGTTAACGATGATCTTCTGTTTCCTTCACTGGCTGAATGTTAAAAAGAATGCATCAGTTAGCCAAGTGACCAACTCCCCATGGGAATGGCGGAGAGGCGGGGTGGAAGAGGTTAAGAGATAACTGTGCGTTGGTAAAGCCATCCAAATTGGGGGAGTTATGTATGACGCTAATACTGTCAGAATGCTGTTGGGTGGGGCAGAGGACGAGGAAAGATGCAGAAATCGTCTGCTCATGTTGTGGGATAATGTTGCACCTGTCAGAGCAGGACATGGAGAGGAAGCAACATAATAAATGCATATGTAACTGAAACATCAAACTTACAGGGCAATAACTGTTCCACCTCCAAGGACTTGGTGCAAATGCCTCAACAACTGAACAGACCGGCAAATTTCAGGAGAAGCAGTCACTTGGCAGACTTTTCATCATTCAGAAGGCTAACGACAATCTGAGCTTCTGAATATATCCACATTAAGACACAAGTCAGGCGTGTGATGGAATATTCCCCACTTGCCTGTATAGGTGTAGCTCCAACAACACAAGAAGCCCAACACTCTTCAGGAGAAAGCAGCCCACTTGATAGGCACCACATCCACAAACATTCACTCCCTCCACCACCAACACTTAGTAGCAGCAGTGTGTACCATCTACAAGGTACACTGCAGAAATTCCACCAAAAATCCTCAGACAGCACGTTCCAAACACAAGGGTAGCAGATACATGGGAATACCACTCCCTACAAGATCACCTCCAAACTTTAAATATGTCACCATTCCTTCACTGTCGCTGGGTCAAAACTCTGGACCTCCCTTCCTAACAATATTGTCCTTGCCAGCAGCACAGTGGCCAGTGGTTAGCACTGCTGCCTCACAGCACCAGAGATCTGCGTTCAATTCAGTCTCAGGTGACTGTGTGTGGGTGTTCGCACATTCTTCCCATGTCTTTGTGGGTGCTCCGAGTTCCTCCTACAGACTAAAGATGTGTGGATTAGGTGAATTGGCCACGCTAAATTGCCCATTGTGTCCAGGGATGAGTAGTTATGTGAATTATCTATCGGAAGTGCAGGGTTACAGGGAAAGGGTTGGGGGTTCAGTCCGGTGGAATGCTTTTTGGAGTCATTATGGACTTGTTCGGCCACATGGCCTGTTTCCAGACTGTAGGGATTCTGATGATTGTGGGTCAACTGTCAGCACAAGGACTGGAGTGGTTCAAGAAGGCACCTCAACACCACCTTCTCAAGAGGCAACTGATGGCAGCCAATTAAGCTCGACCAGCCAGCAATCTTTAGATCTCACGAATGAATTTTAAAAACCCTGAAGTCCTCACCCATGGGCTCATTTCAGTCAATCTTGTCTCCTTTGGTTCATAGAAACCTAGAAGAATAGGAGTAAGCACTTCGAACCTGTTCCACCTTTCAACATGATCATGGCTGATCACTGAACTCACACTGTTTCGACCCACTGTCTTTGTTCTCTTTAGTCCGAACCACCATATCCAATTTCCCTTTGAAAATAGTCAATGGTTTGACCTCAACAGTTCCCAGACAGAATTCCACAGGCTGACCTCTGTCTGGGTGAAGACATTTCTCCTCATTTCCTAAATGATCTCCTTTTCCTCCATGACTCTAAGCCCTATTTCTGCACTCCTAAGTCATTGAGGACATCCTTACTGCATCTATCTTGTCCAGTCCTCTTTAAATTTATAGGTTTCCATCAGATGCCCGTTCTTCTTTTAAACTCCCACGAATATAGCCCTAACTGATCCAGTGTCCCTTCATCTCTGAATACCTACATCCCAGAAATCACTCTGGTAAATCTTTCACTCACTGTCAGTATTACCAATCCATGAATCCCCTCAATAAGGCAGCCAACAAACCATCTGCCTTGTTCACCACCTGTAATAGGGTCAGGGTCAGGGTCAGGGTCAGGGTCATACTTGCTTTCAGCGACTGGTACAAGGACACTAAGGTCTCAGTGCACCCCTCCTTTTCCCAATCTATCACCCTTCAGATAATTATTGGCTTTTCAGTTTTTGCCCCTAAAGTAGACAACTTCACATTTATCCGAGAGATGGTTCATCTGCGACGTACTTTCCCACTCATCAACTCAACTCTACCTGCCCTGAGAGCCACCATATCATGGCCCCAACAGACCGGGTAACGTACAGAGCCAAGACTGAGGAACAAGCCTCACGGAAGACTTCGTGCAAGGCTCAAAAAAGATGGTACACCCAGAAACAGCCTTCCAACCTCAGGTGTGCACCAGGTTAAAAGTAGAGAACTGTGGACGAAGAAAGACCAGGTGTTCGGCAACTAATTAGTCACTGGGAACCATGTGACCACGAGTCCGTGCCCAAACCCCACGTGAGCAAAAGGGGGCGGGTGCGACAATTTAACCAATCAGATCACAAGTTCTGTGCATGAGCCCCGCCTACGAACGACAGAGTCTCGCCCGTGAGTACCGGGGCGACGCCCTTGACGTGCGGTTGCTCCAATCAGCGGAGGCAGGGGAAAGACTGAATTGAGAAGGAACTTCTTCACCCAGAGGGTTGTTAATCTATGGAATTCCTTGCCCAGTGAAGTATTTGATGCTACTTCAGTAAACGTTTTTAAAGATAAGGTAGATTTTTTTTAAAACAATAAAGGAATTAAGGGATTCGGTGAGAACGCGGGTAAATGTATCTGAGTCCACGAAATGATCAGCCATGATCTAATTGAATGGCGCAGCAGGCTCGAAGGGCCTAACGGCCTACTCCTGCTCCGAGTTCTTATCTTCTAAAGCCAGACCACGACCACGACAACGCCCACGCCGAGGAAAGAGCGCCAGCGGAGGTGAAGATAGGTGCGTGGCCCCGAAAGCGTGAGGTCTCTTTTTTTCAAATTCTGAACAGTCACCGTCAGCACCGACACTGTTCCCCGCACCCCCCTGCCTCGATAATGCGGCTCCTCCCGAGGAACCGACCACCCCGCGCCGCCATCCATGGAAACAGGAAGTTACTGTTTTGAGTCCAGTGAAACGTTTTGCAATTGAAGTGAAGTGGAAATTTGATGGATAGAACAGAGAACATATAATATTACAGCGCAGTACAGGCCCTTCGGCCCTCAATGTTGCGTCGACCTGTGAAACCAATCTGAAGCCCATCTAACTTAAACTATTCCATTATCATCCATATGTTTATCCAATGACCATTTAAATGCCCTTAAAGTTGGCGAGTCTACGACTTTTGCAGGCAGGGCATTCCACGCCGTTACTGCTCTCTGAGTAAAGAAACTACCTCTGACATCTGTCCGATACCTAGCATCCCTCAATTTAAAGCTATGTCCCCTCGTGCGAGCCATCATATGATCCTGTCGAAAGGGGATAGAGAAATACATGGAACAGAAGGGATTATTAGCGTAAATTAGAGAGTCGGGGGGTTTGGAGATCAAAGTGTGCCAACGAATAAAAGAGGAAAGAGAGTGGTAAAGGTTGTAGAGGAGAGACAATGCATTGCACCAGAGCAGGTGTTAATGATAGGATGAAGATCTGATTGAAAAGGAAATAAATCATGAAGACAGGATGCAATCACTCAGGGAAAGTATATCCAATCAGAGGACTGTGTTAATGGGTCTCAAGCTGTTGAACTCAGTATTGAATGTAGACCAATGTTTTGTCTCTTCTCAACAACCATTACCACTGCCTTTGTGTTCTGTGTAAGGGTCACCGGAACTGGAACTTTAACTCTGTTTTTTTGCCTCCACAGAGGCTGCCAGACCTGCTGAACTTTTCCAACAGCTTCTGTTTTCGTTATCTTTGCCTTTGCTTTGTGTTCAATGGTGAATTTGATCTTTAATCTCCCTCACCCCGTAACTTTGTCTTGACCTTTTAGCCCACATTCCTGTCTCCCCCTTTCAACAGCGTAGAACATAGAACATTACAGAGAACATTACAGTGCAGTACAGGCCCTTTGGCCCTCGATGTCGCGCCGACCTGTGAAACCAATCTGAAGCCCATCTAACTGTCCAAAACACTCACATTTTATCTTCTACTGCAATTGAGTTTAAAGGCAGGGACACAAATTTCCAAGTATGCTTCCACCTCCTGGATGTAGTGCTGCTGTCATTCTGCTCAATGTCCTTTCCTCCAATTCCAGGGTTAAATGTCCTTCCTAAATATGATGTTCAGAATTCACTATGTGCTCAACTGGAACTGACAGCACTACTTTATAAAGGTTTAGCATCACTTTCATGCTTTTTTGCTCTGATCATCTAGTACTGAAGCGCAGAGTCCCACTGACAGTGCTTAATTACCTCTGACAATGAGGCACTTCCTCAGGACTGATCCTCTGACAGTACTGCACTACTTGAGTACTGATCCTCTAATCATGTGGCATACCCAAAATTCTGACCCGCTTCGAATGAGGGATATCCTCAGTGTTGACCCTCTGACAAATACCTCAGAACGGCCCTTCTGGCAGTGCTGCATTACGTCAGTACTGACCCTATAAGCGTGTTGCATTCCCTCAATTCTGACCCTATTACATCCGGGCAGTGCCTCACACCAGATACTCTGACAATGAGGCAATACCTCAGAACAGATCCTCTGACAAAGAGGTACTGCCTCAGAACTGACCGGCTGACAATAAGGTACTCCTTCAGTACAGACCATTTGATAATGAGTCCCTCCCTCAATCCTTACCCTCTGACAGTGCTGCATTACCTCAGTACTGACCATCTAAACTCCCTCAATTCTAATCCCTTTGCAATAGGCAACGCCTCAGAACTGACCCGCTGACAACAAGGCATTCCCATCATTCTGACCTTCTGACAGTGCTGCATTACCTCAGTACTGACCATCTGAACTCCCTCAATTCTAATCCCTTTGTAATTAGGCAACGCCTCAGAACTGACCCGCTGACAATAAGGCATTCCCATTATTCTGAACTTCTGACAGTGCTGCATTACCTCAGGACTGACACTCTAACAGTTCTTCAATACCTCAATATTGAGCCCCTGACATTTGACACTCCCTCTATTCTGACTCCATCACATTGAGGCACTGCCTCGGAATGGATCCTGTAAAAACGTGTCCCTCCCTTACTGCTCACCCTCTAACAATGAGACATTGCCTCAGAATTGACCTCGTGATAATAAGGTGACCTCGTGACCTCTAAGCTGATCTGCTGATTACAGGGCCCTTCCTCAGTAATGACCCTCTAAACATGATGAACTTACTCAATTCCGACCCCCTTAAATGAGGCACTGGTTCAGCGTGCAACTGTGACAATAATGCACTCCCACAGTTCTGACCCTGTGACACTGCTACAATACCTCAGTACTGACTCTCTAATCGCGTGGCACTCCCCCAATTTTGACCATTGAATCAGTATTGACCCTCTGACTAAAATGCACTCCACGGTTCTGACCTTCTGACAGTGCTTCAATATTAATACTAGATAAACTACTAATCATATGGCCCTCCCTCAAGCCTTCCCCATTACATTGAGACACTGCCTCAGAACAGACTCTCTGACAATGAGGCACTCCTTTAGTGTTGACCCTGAAACAATCCTCAGAACAGACTGAACCCCTTACAAAGAGGCACTGCCTCTGCACTGACCCGCTCTCGATAAGGCTTTCCCTCAGTACTGACCTTCTGATAGTGCTGCAGTCCTCAGTGGATTCTCTAAATGTGATCCTCTAAATTCTGATCCCATTACACTGAGGCACTGCCTCACAATGGACCCACTGACAGCATCTCATTAGGGAAATGAAATGTAGACTGGGTGACCGCTTTGCAGAACAGCTACAGGATCTCTGACAAACAGACACTGCCTCAGAACTCTCACTCTGACAATGTGGCAGTATTTCAGGACTGACCCTCCAGTCGTGACGTACTGCCTCAGAACTGACCCTCTGGTGGAGCTGACGTACCTCAGTACTGACTCTTCAATCGTGAGGCACACCCTCAATTCTGACCCCCTTACAATGAGTCTCTGCTTCAGAATTGACCCACATAAAACTCCTTCAGAACGGAAACTCTGATAGTGAAGCCCTCCATCCGAACTGATTCTCTCTCAATGGGTGACTCCTTCAAGACTGACTCTCCAGAAATGACATGATAGCCCTGCAGAGGGAGTCTTTGTAAAGGAAGCAATCCCTCAGTACTTGGTCTCTGACAGTTCTTCAATACCTCAGTACAAACCTTCTGACAATGATGTACTCCGTTAGTAGTGACACTGACTGCAATACCTTACTACAGACTTTCTAATCATGTCATCCTCGCTCAGTTCTAAATCCATTACATGGAGACACTGCCTCAGAACTGACCCACTGACAATAAGGCATTCCCTCAACTGATCCTCTGACAGTGCTACACTACCTCAGTACTGACTCTGTGTGGTGAGGTATTTCCTTAATTCTGACCCTCTTAAAATGAGGCACTACCTCAGTATTGACCCTCTGAGAAAGTGGCACTGCCTCACAATTGACCTGCTGACAATGGGGCACTCCCTCAGTGCGGACCCACTGATAGAGGTTTGATATTAGGAGAGTACTGCACTGCGAACAGGTCAATATTAAGGAGATGCCGCATTTTCGATGGCCAATATTCAGGGAATGCGGCACTGTTGGTGGCCGAGTATTCAGGGAGTGCCACAGTGCTTGGGTCCGATAATAACAGTGTACTGCAGTGGCAGAGAGTTCGCACCGAGGGAATGCTGCACTCTCAGATGGTCAATATTAAAGTAGTATATCACCCTCTGACGTTTGATATTAGGGGAGTGCTGCACTGTGAGCAGGCAAATATTAAAAGAATGCTACACTATCAGAGGGTCTATATTAATGGAGCGCTCCACTATCGAGGGTCAATATTAAGGAAGTGGTGCACTGTCGAAGGGCAACTATTAATGGAGTACTGCAACTTCAGCGAGTGAGTGCTCAGGCAGAGCAGCACAGCAAAGGGTCAGTAATGAGAGAATACTCCATTGTCAGTCTTAGCACTGAGGGAGTGCTTAATCAGCGAGTTAGTACTGAGGGAGTGCTGCATTGTCAGAGTATCTTCACTGAGGGAATACCACAATATCGGTGGGTCAATATGAAGCATATGCTACACTGTCAGAGGGTCAATGATGACAGAATGCTGCGCTGTCAGAAGGTCAGTAGTGAGGGAAAGCTGCCTTGTCAGAGTGTCTTCACTGAGGGAGTGCCGCTCTGTTGAAAGGCCAATATTAAGGGAATGCTGCACTGTCACAGGGTCAATGTGAAGCGTGTGCTGCACTGTCAGAGGGTCAGCATTAAGGCAGTGGCACACTAACAAAGAAGCACTGCCAGAGAGCTGACCCTCTGACTATGAGGCACTCCCTCAGTACTGACCCTCCAACAGTACGATACACTCTGGAGTACGGATGACTGACACTCTGATAGTGCATTTCTGCCATATGTTAACCCTCTGACATACTGGTACTCCCACTGCACTAACTTTACGACTGACCCTTTGTCAAGGCCTTTTGAGAGAGATGTGCTCCCTCACTAGTGACCCTCTGATACTGGAGCACTCTCTTAATTTAGACCTTCTGACAAGGCGCCTCCATTTCGGTACTGGCCGCCCTCAGGGCAGCACTCTCTCACCATTGACCCTCTGACAGTGCAGCACTCCCTTAATACTGATTCATAGAATCCCTGCAGAGTGGAAACAGGCCAGCCAGCCCAACAAGTCCACAACGCCCCTCCAAAGAGCATCCCACCCAGACCTTACAATGAGGCATTACCTCATAACTGACTGGGAAGGTGGCACTGCCTCAGCATTGACTATCTGACAATAAAGTACTCACTCTGGACTGACCATTCAACAATGACATACTGCCTCATAAGTGACCCACTTACAACAAGGCACACACTCAGTACTGACCCACTGATAATGATGCTCTCCCTCAGTAGTGACCCTCTGAGAGTGCTGCACTACCACAGGACTGACTCAATTCTGAACACCTTACAATGAGACACCGGCTCAGTATTGACCCTTTGATCATGAGGCACTGGCTCAGCTCTTCTTCATTGTTGACCCTCTGGCAGTGCAGAATTCCCGCATGACTGACCCTCTCACAGTGCAGCATACTTTTAGTACTGAAACTCTGATAATGCAGCTCCCCTCAGTACTGTCTCTAACAGTGCAGCATTCTCTTAGTATCGACTCTCTGAAAGTATTTAGGTGAGTGCTGCATTGTTGAAGAGTCAGTACTGAGGAAGAGCTGCATTGTCAGAAGGCAAATATTAATGGAGTGCTGGGGTCAATTTTAAAGGGGTTTTGCACTATCACAACGTCAACTAGGGTGGCGCGGTGGCTCGGTGGTTAGCCCTGCTGCCTCCCAGCGCCAGGGACACAGGTTCGGTTCCAACCTTGGGTGACCGCCTGTGTGGAGTTTGCACGTTCTTCGTATCTGTGCGTGTTTGTGCGTCTTCTGGGTGCTCCGCTTTCCTCCCACAGTCCAAAGATGTGAAGGCTAGGTGGATTGGCTATGCTAAATTGCCCATAGTGCCCAGGGATGTTTACGTTAGGTGGGTTAGACATGGACAAGAGAGGGGAATGGGTCTGGATGGGATGCTCTTCGGAGGGGCAGTGTGGACTTGTTGGGCTGAATGGCCTGTTTCCAAACTGTAGGGATTCTATGAATCAATATTAAGGGAGTGCTGCCCTGTCAGAAGGTCAAAAGGGAGTGCTCCAGTATCAGAGGGTCAATAATAAGGGAGCACATCTCTACATCTCTCTCAAATGGCCTTGTCAAAGGGTCAGTCGTCAGATTAGAGCAGTGGGAATACCAGTGTGTCAGAGGGTTAACATATGGCAGAAATGCACTATCAGAGGGTCAGTCATCAGGACTCCAGAGTGTATCGTACTGTTGGAGGGTCAGTACTGAGGGAGTGCCTCATAGTCAGAGGGTCAGCTCTCTGGCAGTGCTTCTTTGTTAGTGTGCCACTGCCTTAACGCTGACCCTCTGACAGTGCAGCACACCCTTCATATTGACCCTGTGATAGTGCAGCATTCCCTTAATATTGGCCTTTCAACAGAGCGGCACTCCCTCACTGAAGACACTCTGACAATGCAGCTTTCCCTCACTACTGACCTTCTGACAGCGCAGCATTCTGTCATCATTGATCCTCTGACAGTGTAGCATATGCTTCATATTGACCCTCCGATATTGTGGTAATCCCTCAGTGATGATACTCTGACAATGCAGCACTCCCTCAGTACTAACTCTCTGATTAAGCACTCCCTCAGTGCTAAGACTGACAATGGAGCATTCTCTCATTACTGACCCTTTGCTGTGCTGCTCTGCCTGAGCACTCACTCACTGAAGTTGCAGCACTCCAATAATAGTTGCCCTCCGACAGTACACCACTTGCTTAATATTGATCCTCGATAGTGGAGCACTCCCTTAATATAGACCCTCTGATAGTGTAGCATTCTTTTAATATTTGCCTGCTCACAGTGCAGCACTCCCCTAATATCAAACGTCAGAGGGTGATACACTCCTTTAATATTGACCATCTGAGAGTGCAGCATTCCCTCGGTGCGAACTCTCTGCCAGTGCAACACTCCCTTATTATCGGACAACAAGCAGTGTGGCACTCCCTCAATATTGGCCATCAAGAATACGGCATCCCTTTAATATTGACCTGTTCGCAGTGCAGTACATTCCTAATATCAAACCTCTATCAGTGGGTCCGCACCGAGCGAGTGCCCCATTCTCAGTAGGTCAAGTATGAGGCAGTGCCACTTTGTAAGAGGGTCAATACTGAGGTAGTTCCTAATTTTAAGAGGGTCAGAATTATGGAAGCTCGTCACACCACAGAGTGAGTACTGAGGTAGTGTAGCACTGTCAGCGGATCAGTTGAGGGAATGCCTTATTGTCAGTGGGTCAGTTCTGAGGCAGTGCCTCCATGTAATGGATTTAGAACTGAGCGAGGATGACATGGTTCGAAGGTCCGTAGTAAGGTATTGCAGTCAGTGTCACTACTAAGGGAGTACATCATTGTCAGAAGGTTTGTACTGAGGTATTGAAGAACTGTCAGAGGCCAAGTACTGAGGGATTGCTTCCTTTACAAAGACTCCCTCTGCAGGGCTATCATGTCATTTCTGGAGAGTCAGTCTTGAAGGAGTCACCCATTGAGAGAGAATCAGTTCGGATGGAGGGCCTCATTATCAGAGTTTCCGTTCTGAAGGAATTTTAAGTGGGTCAATTCTGAAGCAGAGACTCATTGTAAGGTGGTCAGAATTGAGGGTGTGCCTCACGATTGAAGAGTCAGTACTGAGGTATGTCAGCTCCACCAGAGGGTCAGTTCTGAGGCAGTACCTCTTTGTCAGAGGATCTGTTCTCAGGGATTGCCTCATTGTCAGAGGATCTGGTGTGAGGCATTGCCCGGATGTAATAGGGTCAGAATTGACGGAATGCAACACGCTTATCGGGTCAGTACTGAAGTAGTGCAGCACTGCCAGAAGGGCCGTTCTGAGGCAGTCCCTTTTTTGTCAGAGGGTCAATACTGAGGCAGTCCCTCATTCTAAGTGGCTCAGAATTGAGGGTATGCCCCATGATTAGAGGATCAGTACTCAATTAGTGCAGTACTGTCAGAGGATCAGTACTGAGGGAGTGCCTGATTGTCAGAGGGTCTGTACTGAGATAATTAAGCACTGTCAATGGGACTCTGGGCTTCAGTACGAGATGATCAGAGTAAAAAAGCATGAAAGTGATACTAAACCTTTATAAAGTAGTGCTGTCAACTCCAGTTGAGTACATAGTGAATTCTGAACATCATACTCGAGGAAGGACATTTAGACCCGAGAAAGTCAGGAAAGGAAATTGAGCAGAATGACAGCAGCACTACATCCAGGAGGTGGAAGCATACTTGGAAATTTGAGTCCCTGCCTTTAAACTCAATTGCAGCAAAAGATAAAATGTGAGAGTGTTTTAGATAGTTAGATGGGCTTCAGAGTGGTTTCACAGGTCGGCACAACATCGGGGGCCGAAGGGCCTGTACTGCGCTGTAATGTTCCATGTTCTATGCTGTTGAAAGGGGGAGACAGGAATGTGGGCTAAAAGGCTAAAAGGCTCAAAGATCAAATTCACCATTGAACAACAAAGCAAAGGCAAAGGAAATGAAAACAGAAGTTGTTGGAAAAGTTCAGCAGGTTTGGCAGCCTCTGTGGGGGCAAAAAATACAGAGTTCAACTTCCAGGTCCGGTGACCCTTACACAGAACACAAAGGCAGTGGTAATGGTTGTTGAGAAGAGACAAAACATTGGTCTACATTCAATACTGAGTTCAACAGCTTTAGACCCATTAACACAGTCCTCTGATTGGATATACTTTCCCCGAGTGAATATATCCTGTCTTCATGCTTTCTATCCTTTTCAATCAGATCTTCATCCTATCATTAACACCTGCTCTGGTGCAATGCATTGTCTCTCCTCTACAACCTTTACCACTCTCTTTCCTCTTTTATTCGTTGGCACACTTTGATCTGCAAACCCCCTCACTCTCTAATTTACGCTCATAATCCCTTCTGTTCCATGTATTTCTCTAACCCCTTTCGACAGGATTATATCCATCAAATTTCCACTTCACTTCAATTGCAAAATGTTTCACTGGACTCAAAACAGTAACTTCCTCTTTCCACAGAGCGGGGCGAAGGGGGTCGGTGCCGAGGGAGGGTCCGCATTATCGAGGGGAGGTGGTGCGGGGAACGGTGTCGGTGCTGACGGTGACGGTTCAGAATTTGGAAACAGGAGAACTCGCACTTGCGGAGGTTCGCACCTATCTTTACCTCCGCTGGCGCTCTTTCCTCGGCGTGGGCGTGGTCCTGGTCTGGCTTTAGAACATAAGAACTGGGAGCAGGAGTAAGCCGTCCGGCCCTTCGAGTGTACTCTGCCATTCAATAAGATCATGGCTGATCTTTTCGTGGACTCAGATACAATTACCCGCGTTCTCACCTATCCCTTAATTCCTTTGTTGTTCAAAAAAAATCTGCCTTATTTTTAAAAACGTTTACTGAAGTAGCATCAACTACTTCACTGTGCAACGAATTCCATAGATTAACAACCCTCTGGGTGAAGAAGTTCCTTCTCAATTCAGTCTTTCCCCTGCCTCCGCTAATTGGAGAACCGCACATCATGGGCGTCGCCCCGGTCCTCACGGGCGAGACTCTGTCGTTCGTAGGCGGGGCTCATGCACAGAACTTGTCATCTGATTGGTTAAACTGTCACGCCCGCCCACTTTTGCTCACGTGGAGTTTGGACACGGACTCGTGGTCACATGGTTCCCAGTGACTAATTCGTTGCCGAACACCTGGTCTTTCCTCGTCCATAGTTCTATACTTTTAACCGAGTGCACACCTGAGGTTGGAAGTCTGTTTCTGGGTATTCCATCTTTTTTGAGCTTTGCACGAAGTCTTCCGTGAGGCTTGTTCCTCAGTCTTGGCTCTGTATGTTACCCTGTATGTTGGGGCCATGATATGGTGGCTCTCAGGGCAGGTTCAGTTGAGTTGATAAGTGGGTAAGTACGGAGCAGATGAACCATCTCTCGGATAAATGTGAAGTTATCTACTTTAGGGGCAAAAACTGAAAAGCCATTTATGATCTGAAGTGTGATAGATGGGGAAAAGGAGGGGTGCACTGAGATCTTAGTGTCCTTGTACCTGTCGCTGAAAGCAAGTATGACCCTGATCCTGACCCTGACCCTGACCCTATTACAGGTGGTGAACAAGGCAGATGGTTTGTTGGCTGCCTTATTGAGGGGATTCATGGATTGATTATAGTGACAGTGAGTGAAAGATTTACTGGGATGCTGGTGTTGAGAGATGGAGGGAGAGTGGATCAGTTAGGGCTATATTCGTGGGAGTTTAAAAGAAGAACTGCCATCTAATGGAATGCTATAATTTTAAAGAGGACTGGACAATGTAGATGCAGAAAGGATGTCCTCAATGACTTAGGAGTCCAGAAATAGGGCTTACAGTCAAGGAGGAAAAGGAGATCATTTAGGAAATGAAGAGAAATGTCTTCACCCAGACAGAGGTCAGCCTGTGGAATTCTGTCTGGGAACTGTTGAGGTCAAACCATTGACTATTTTCAAAGGGAAATTGGATATGGTGCTTAGGACTAAAGAGAACAAAGACAGTGGGTAGAAACAGTGTGAGTTCAATGATCAGCCATGATCATGTTGAAAGGTGGAACAGGCTCGAAGTGCTTACTCCTAGTCTTCTATATTTCTATGAACCAAAGGAGACAAGATTGACTGGAATGAACGCATGGGTGAGGACTTCAGGGTTTTTAAAATTCATTTGTGAGATCTGAAGATCGCTGGCTGGTCCAGCTTTATAGGCTGCCATTAGTTGCCCCATGAGAAGGTGGTGTTGAGGTGCCTTCATGAACCACTCCAGTCCTTGTGCTGACAGTTGACCCACAAACATTAGAATCCCTAAAGTCTGGAAATAGGCCATGTGGCCGAACAAGTCCATAATGACTCCAAAAAGCATTCCACCAGATTGACTCCCCCACCCTCTCCCTTTAACCCTGCACTTCCGATGGATAATTCAAATAACAACTCATCCCTGGACACAATGGGCAATTTAGCGTGGCCAATTCACCCAATCCACACATCTTTAGTCTGTAGGAGGAACACGGAGCACCTGGAGGAAACCCACAAAGACATGGGAAGAATGTGCAAACCCCCCCACACAGTCACCTAAGACTGAATTGAACCCAGATCTCTGGTGCTGTGAGGCAGCAGTGATAACCACTGGCCACTGTCCTGCTCGTAAGGACAATATTGTTAGGAAGGGAGGTCCAGGGTTTTGACCCAGCGACAGTGAAGGAATGGTGACATATTTAAAGTTTGGAGGGGACATTGTCGGGACTGGTATTCCCACGTATCTGCTGCCCTAGTCCTTCTGTATGGAAGTAGTCACGTGTTTGGAAAGTGCTGCCTGAGGATTTTTGGTGGAATTTCTGCAGTACACTCTGCTGCTACTAAGTGTTGGTGGTGGAGGGAGTGAATGTTTGTGGATGTGGTGCAAATCAAGTGGGCTGCTTTGTCCTGAACAGTGTTGAGCTTCTTGTGTTGTTGGAGCTGCACCTGTCCAGGCAAGTGTGGAATGTTCCATCACACGCCTGACTTGTGTCTTAATATGGACATATTCAGAAGCTCAGGTTGTCCTTAGCCTTCTGAATGATGAAAAGTCTGCCGAGTGACTACCTCTCCTGGAATTTGCCGGTCTGTTCAGTTGTTGAGGCATTTGCACCAAGTCCTTGGAGGTGGAACAGTTGTTGCCCTGTAAATTTGATGTTTCAGTTCATTATGCACTCATTATGTTGCTTCCTCTCCACGTCCTGCTCTGACAGATGCAACATTATCCCACAACATGAGCTGACGGTTGATGTATCTTTCCTCGTCCTCTGCCCCACCCAACAGCAATCTGACAGTATTAGCCTCATACATAACTCCCCCAATTTGGATGGCTTTCCCAACGCACATTTATACCTTAACCTCTTCCAACCCACCATTCCCATGGGGAGTTGGTCACTTGACTAACTGATGCATTATTTTTTTAACATTCAGCCAGTGAAGGAAACAGAAGATCATCATTAACCTATCCCACTCCCACCACACACACACTCCCATTCTGGTACTGAGTGGTGGTGAAGGAGCCATCTTTCAGAAAGAACCTTCTTCAACAAGACCATGCCTGCCATCACGAGATCAGATAAATCTTGTGTTTTATCTACAGAAGAGGGTATTTTTCTTCTTTATGTCCTGGGGCTGACATGTTTCTGTTAACTTGTGTTTTCGTGACATTGATTATATAATGGTTGCCCCTCTCTGCTCTCGTGCTATTAATTAGGATATTTTAAGATTACAATTTTAGTTTGTCTACAGCATTTGTAATTTCTCTCAGATTTTCTCTCTCTCTCTTTCTCCCTCTTGGTGGATGACTGTCTTCCTTCACAGTTGCATTCAATGTATTTCCAAGTCAGGATGGTGAATGGCTTGGAGGGGAACTTGAAGGTTGCATTTCTAATATGCTACCCTTGTTCTTCCAGATGGAAGTGGTTCTGGGTTTGTCTGAGGGTCTTTAGTGAATTTCTGCAGTGCATCTTGTAGATAGCATACACTGCTGCTACTGACTGTCGGTGGCAGATGGATGTAGTACCAGTCAAGCGTGCTGCTTTGTCCTCAATGGTTTAAAGCTTCTTGTGTTTTTGGGGCTGCACTCATCCATGCAAGTGGGGACTATTTCGTCACACTCCTGAAGTGTGCCTTGTAGATGGTGGACAGGCTTTGAGGAGTCAGGAGGAGAATTACTCCCTCTGGTATTCGTTGTTTCTGACCTGCTCTTGCACTGAGTTTATGTTGTGAGTGCAGTTGAGTTTCTGGTCAATGATGACCCTCAGGATGTTGAAAGTGGGGATTCAGTGATGGTAACAATGTAGAATGCCAAGGGGCAGCGGTTAGATGGTCTCTTATTGGTGATGGTTGTATTGTGTGACACAAATGTTATTTGCACTTGTTGGCCCAAGCCAGGTCTTGTTGCATTTTAACAAGGACTGCTTCAGTATCTGAGGAGCTGCGAATGGTTCTGAACATTGTGCAATCATCAGTGAACATCCCCTTATTGTAAAGGGTTCAGAAATGAGAGTATGCCACATAATTAGACATTCAGTGCTGAGGGGGTGCCTCATTGTCAGAGGGTCAACATTGAGGCAGTGCCACATCCCAAAGGGGTTAGAATTGAAAGAGGGCCACTTGATTAGAGGACCCGTGCTTAGGTATTGCAGCACTTAGAGAAGGTCGAACTGAAGGAGTGCTTTATTGACAGAACGTCAGTCTTGAGGTATTGAAGCGCAGTCAGAGTTTCAGTATGGAGGGGCCCCTCATTGCCAGAGGTTTAATACTGAGTCAGTTCCTCAATGTAATGGGGTCAGAATTGAGGGAGTGCGAAATGATGAAAGAGTCAGTACTAACAATACAGGACTGGCAGTGAATCAGATCTGTAGGAGTCAGAGTGTCAATACGGTGGCAGTGCCTCATTGTGTAGCTGTTGGAATTGAGGGAGTGCCAACTGATTATAGACTGAGTCAAGAGGCACTGTGTCACGTCAGTGGGTTAGAACTAACGGAGTGCCACATATTAAGAGGGTTGGTACTGAGGTATTTGGAGCAGTGTGGGAGTGCCTCGTTCTCAGAGGATATTATTGAGAAAGTGCCTTAGTGTCAGTGGAACATGGAGTCATAGAATCGCAGATGTACAGTATGAAAACAAACACTTTGTTCCAAATCGTCAATACTGACCAGGTAACCAAAAGTAATCTATTCCGTTTGGCTATATTTCTCAACCCTTCCTATTCGTAGACGCATTCACTTGCCTCTGAAATGTTGCTTTTGTGCCATCCTTCACCAATTCCACTGGCAGCTTATTGCATACATGTGCCAACCTCTGCATGAAAATGTTGCCCCTTAGGTCCCTTTTAAAACTTCCCGTCTCAAAATAAACACATGACCTCTAGTTTTGGACTCCCCTACCTTGGGGAAAAGACCCTGGCTGTTCACCCTATCCATGCTGTCATGGTTTGGTAAACCTCTATAAGGTCCTCCTCGCCCTCTGACACTCCAGGAAGAATGGCCCTCGCCTATTCAGCCTGTCCTTATGGCTCAAACCCTCCAACCCGCTGGTCACAGGCCTTCAATCTGAAAAGTAACCATCGACCACCACCCTCTCTCCTACCTTCTAGTCAATTTTTGTATCCAGATGGCTCGTTCTCCCTGTATTCCATGTGATCTAAACTTGTTAACTAGTCTACCATGCGAACTTTATCAAACCACTGAATCAAGAGTGCCACCATTGAATCAAGGTTCTCAAACCGACTTCGACTGCAGACCTTTGAACACTTCCCTTCTCTTTCCCGGTGGCCCGATAAAAACATTCCTTTTATGAAGACATTTCAGCCCGGGAGGCAGCTGCTCTGTTGGTTGAAGGATTTGATAAAAGACTGTGCACACAAAACACTTCCACTTGGCATTTCTAAGGCCCAGAAGGTTGCGTTCATGACTCAGGTGCTTGGCAATTGTGGGCTTATGTGACATTCTGGTTATTACAGGGTATGATCCCGTCTGACATTATCAAGGAATTGCTGCGTTGCTGGATATATGATGCAATGAGATTCAGAAATGAATATTAAAAAGCCGGTGGCATTATTCAAAGAAACAATGCCTTCCTCTTTGTCCAATCCAATATTTCAATAATGGTGAATGGATATTATTCAGGCTGGGAAGCAGGTTTGTAGTGGAATTCTCCAGGGGCTGCTACTGGGACATTTGTCATTCCTGATAGATAATTAATTATCTTGATCGTGGTGTGCAGGGGACAATTTCCAAGCTTGAAGATGCCATTAAACTTGAGAATTGTAAATTGTGAGAAGAAGAGTGTGGAACTCCAAAAGTGCATTGAAAAGTTGATGGAATGGGCAGATAGGTGGAAGATGAGGTACAATGCAGAGAAGTGTAAGGTGATGCACTTTGTCTTTAAGTGTTTTTTCTACCAATGTAAAATAGGACTATGAACGTGCACAGTTGAAATGATGGTAGCAGTATAGCTGGAGAGAGCAATAAATAAAGCATACAGCCTTCATTAATAGGGTTATAGAGTATACAAATAAGAAGTTGATGATATTGAACTTCTGCAAGGTAAGTTAAATCTCAGCTGGAGTATTGTCCACAGTTATGGCCTGCACATGATATGTAAAAGGCAAATGCATTGCTGTGCTGATTATTACTAGAATGGTTCCAGGCAGGGAAAGCTTCAGCTACAAGGATAGATTGAAGAGTTTGGGACTGCTCTGACTCAACAGCAGGCTGAGAGGAGATGGAATTGAGGTTTTTTTTAAAACGTGAGTGGGCTAAACAGAGTAGATATGGAGAAGATGTAGAATAGCTTTATCACACAGTGTGTAGTTAGGTTATGGAATGCACTGCTGTAAATGTGATGAATGAGGTTCAATGGAGACGTACAGAGGGCATTGGATGAAAATGGTGTGCAGGTGATAGGCGGAAAAATGATTTGCATGAGATGATAGAGACAACTCAGTGTGATGGACCAAATGGCCTCCTTCCCCTTCTGTAATTTTGCGATTTGGTGTATCCAAAAATTACCTGAAATTTATTAGAAACACCAAAAAAACAGCACTGTTACTACTTAACCATCTTTCAAAGGACTACTTTGACTTCAAAATGGTTTTTTGGATACTCCGAAGACAGATAACATCGGTTTTAAAATGACACAGACGCAGAGGGTCAATACTGAAGCAGTACCTCATTGTAATAGCGTTAGAATGAGAATGTGCCTCTTGATTGGACAGCCAGTATTTAGATTTTTTAGGTCTATCACAGTGTAAATATTGAATGAATGTCTCATTGCCAGAGCGTCAGAACTGTGGGAGCGCATTATCGCCACAGGGTCAGGACTGAGGAAGAGCCTCATTATGCAGATGTCAGAATTGAAGCAGTGTCGCATGATGGGAGGGGCAGTCCTGAGGTATTACAGCTCTGTCAGAGGTTTAGAACTGTGGGAATGCATCTTTAACATATGGTCAGTACTGAGCAGGTGCCTTAATATCATACGTTCAGTCCCGATAGAATGCCTCATCAGCGGGAGTCATTACTGAGTCAGTGCCTGTTTGTTAAAGGTACAGAGGGTGTGCATCATTGTCAGTGGGTCAATATAGAGGCAGGACCTGATTATAAGGGAGTCAGATCGGAGTGTGCCACATGCTTAGATGGTCAGTTCTGTGGTAGTCCAGCACTCTAAGCAGGTCAGTTCTGTGGCATTGCTTCATTGTCAGAGGGTCATTACTCAGGCACTGTCTCATTGTAAGAGGGTACGAATTGAAGGGGTCGCACACATTTAGATGATCAGTACGGAAGTATTGCAGATCTATCAGAAGGTTAGTCCTGAGGGACTGCCTCGTTGTCAGCAGGTCAGTTTGGAGGAAGTGCTTCACTGTCAGAGCATTGGTACTGAGCGAGTACCTCATTGTGAGAGGCAGAATCAAGGAGTGCTCACTTTTTAGACAGTCAGTACATGTAGGCAGCACTGTCAGTGGGTGAGTACGAAGGATCCATTCTGAAACAGTGCCTCAATGTAATCGGATCAGAATGGATGGAGGGCCACATGATTAGCGGTTTAGCCCTAAGGAATGGAAGCACTGTCAGATCTCATTGCCGTGATATGGAGGTGTCGATGTTGGACTGAAGGAGGAGTGAGGCTCCAAAAGTTTGTGTTTTCAAACAAACCTGTTGCACTATAACCTGGAGTCGTATGATTTCAGACCTCGTTGCCTTAGCGTCAGAACTGTTGGAGTGCATTATAGTCACTGGGTCAGTACTGAGGGAGTGCCTCATTGTCAGAGGGTCAATATTGTGGCAGTGCCTCATTGAAATTGGGTCAGGATTGAGGGTGTGCCTCACGATTACTGAGTCAGTACTGAGGAACTGCAGCTCTGACAGAGGATCAGTTCTGAGGTAGGACTGGAATTTCAGTCCAGAAGCTCACTGGTCTATAGTTCCCTGGCTCTGCTTCAGCCTCAGTATTGACCCTCTGACAATTATGCACTCCCACTGATCATACCCTCCAACAGTGCTGAAATGCCACAGTACTGATCCTCTCATCAGAATCATAGAATCCCCACAGTGTAAAACAGGCCATTAAGCACAAGTCCACACTGACCCTTCTGAGCGCATCTGACCTCTCCCCGTAACCTATCCCTGTAACCCTGCATTTCCCGTCTGAGAATAAGGATCTCCCTCAGTATTCTCACATGATGCCCTCCCTCAGAATGGAATCTTTGACAATGAAGCACACCCGTAGGAATGAATCTCTGATAAGACACTTTCTCAGTATTGACCTCTGATCATGAGGCTCTCGCTCAGTACTGGCCCCCTGACAATTCTGATCCCATTACAAAGAGGCACTGCCTCACCAATGACACTCTGACAATGGGACAGTTTTTCAGAACTGACCATCTGACAAGGAGGCACTCCTTCAGTCTGACCCTCTCTCTCTGCTGCAGAAGTGATCTTTTGCTAATGAGGTATTGTCTGGGTTCTGACCCTGATAGAGCTGAAATACCTCAGTACTTACCGTCAGTCTGTGGCAAACGCTCCATTCCGACACCAAGACACTTCAGCACAGCCTCAGTGTTGACCCACTGACAAAGAGACTCTGTCTCAGAACTGACCAGCTGACAATATGCCAGTGCCCTAGGTACTGACACAATGATAATGAAGCCCTCCCTCAGGACTGACCCTCTAAATGTTAGGTCGCCCTCAATTCTGATGCCCTTACAATGAGGCACTGACCCAGTTCTGACCCCTGCATAATTAAGAACTGGCTCTGTCTGACAGTAATGCACTCCTGCAGTCGTGACCCTCTGACAATGAAGCACTCCCTCTGTACTGAAGCTCTGACAGTGCTTCAATCCCTCAGTAATGCCCCTCTGACAATGAAACAGTCCATCAGTTCTGACACTGTCACAGTGCTGCAATGTCTTAGTGACCCTGTAATTGTTTCGCACTGCATCACTTTTGATGCCTTTATCGTGAGGCAATGCCTCAGCACTGATCCTCTGATACAGCTGCAATACCTTAGCACTGAAGGTCTCTGTGTAGCAAACCCTCAATTCCCACACCGTTACACTGAGGAACTGCCTCAGAACACAATCTCTGACAATGAGTCATTCCCATACGACGAACCCTCTGACAAATGAACAATGCCTCAGGACTGACACACTGACAATAAGGCAGTCCCTTAATACTGACCCGCTGATCATAATATCACAGTTATGATCCTCTAATTGTGTGGCGTCCCTTCAATTCGGACACCTTTCGAAAGAAGCACTGCCTCCGTATTGATGCTGTGACAGCCCTTCAATATCTCAGTGCTGAACTGCTAATCATGGAGCCATCCCAAAGTTCTGATCCTGTTACATAGAGGCCCTCGTTCAATCCTGACCCTCTGACTGTACTAGACTATCTCAGTACTGGTCCTGCAAACGTGTTGCACTCCCTTATTTCTCACCCCATTATATTGAGACTGTGCACCCCACTGGACCCTCTAACAGTGAGACGTCCCACAGCAGTGACACTCCTGTGAAGCACTGTCACTGACCCTCTGACAATGAGGCTGTCAATTCTGACCCCTTTACATTGAGGCACTGCGTGAGTATTGACCATTGAGGCACTTCCTCAGTAGTTACCTTCAGACAGTTTAGGGTTAAGGCCAGATGCGGGTCAGGGTGGGGATGTGGTTAGGGTTAGGGCTGAGGCTAGGGTTAGAGTTTATGTCAGGGTTGAGGCTGTAGTTGGGGGCTAGGACAAGGACCGGTACAAGCTCAGTTGGGGGATGGGGGAGGGGGTAGGGGGTGGTGGGATGGCCGAGTGCCGGGTCTAGGTCACTGGCATCTGGGCAGGGTTGGGTAGGTTCGGGGCTGGGTGCCTGTGCCAGGGCCGCGACAGGCTTCGGGCCGAGGGCTGGGGGATAGTGTCAGTGTCCGGTGGCAGCGGCCGGGGATGTCTGGCGTTAGGGTTGGGGTCGTGGACAGGGGGCCACGTCCGGGACAGTCTGGGGTTAGTGTTGGGGCCGGGGACAATCTGTCGCAGGGTTGGGGCTGCGCCAGGCTGGTGGCTGGGGTCTGGGGCCGGGTTTAGGGTTACGGCTGGGACAGGTGCTGAAGGCTGGGGTCTGGGGCCAGTGCATCGGACCGAGGCTAAGGCTAGGTTTACGGTGATGGTCTGGCCTGCGGCGCTGGATTGGGTCAGGCGTGGCCGGGCCGGGTTGGGGGTCTGGGGCTGAGTTTAGAGTCAGAGTCAAGGTTGGGGCGAAGGTTTTGTTTAGGTTTGGGGCCGGGGACGGAAGTGTGAGTCTAAGGCTAGGTTTACAGTGAAGGTCTGAGCTGGGGCCTCGGATTGGGTCGGGCCGGGCCAGGTCAGGGCTGCGACAGGCTGTCAGCCGGGATTCGACTGGGGGCTGAAGATTCGGGTCTGGTGTCAGGGGCCAGGTTTAGGGTTAGGATTGGTGTTAAGTTTTTGGTTAGGTTTGGGGCCAGGATAGGGTAAGGTTGGGGCGACATTTGCGGGCTTGGTTTCTGGGCCAGGACAGGCTGGGATTCGTGTCAGGGGCTGGGGGCCGCCGCCGGGTCCGGAACAGTCTGGGGTTAGGGCCGGGATGCGGGACAGACTGCGGACCGGGTTTAGGGTCAGTTCTGCGGGCTGGGGATGGGGCTGGGACAGGCTGGGGACGGAGGCTGAGACCCGGACAACCCCCCGTAAAGAAACCATAAAAGTCAGAGCCCGCTGTAAATAAATGTAAAGTATAGAGCTCCCTGTAAATAAACCCTGTAAATCCTCCCTAAAATCCCCCGAAACCCTCAAACTGACGCCTGCAAAATTAAAACCCTAAAACACAGAGAATCCAGTTAATGAAAGCGAAAACAAAAGACCCACTGCAAATCAACACTAAATAACAGAGCCCCCAGTAAAGCACTGCGAGATAGTCAGATTCAGATAGTTCCTCATAGTGAGCAAGTCACATCTGAGGCACTGCCTGTTTGTCAGACAGTCAGTAAAGCAGAAGGGCAGTGTTGTCTAACGGTCATTACTGAGGCAGCGCCACACGATTACAGGGTCAGTGCTGAGGGAGTGCCACGCGAATAGAGGATCAAATCTGGGTTATTGCAGCACTGAGAGGGTTGGAGTGAGATAGCACCTCAGTGTCAGCAGTGTACTGAAGTTCTGCGGAAGTGTCCCCGGACCTGAAACGTAAACTCTGTTTTCTCCTTCACAGGTGTTGCCAGATCTGCTGAGCTTTTCCAGCAAACCTGACGGCCCTGGTCGACCCATTGTATCCGCCTGCTCCTGCCCCACCGAACTTATCTCCACCTATCTCGACTCCATTTTCTCGTCCTTGGTCCAGGAACTCCCTACTTACGTCCGTGACACCACCCACGCCCTCCACCTCCTCCAGAAGTTCCAATTCCCCGGACCCCAACACCTCATCTTTACCATGGACGTCCAGTCCCCATACACCTGCATTCCCCATACAGATGGCCGAAAGGCCCTCCGCTTCTTCCTGTCCCGCAGGCCCGACCAGTCGCCCTCCACTGACACCCTCATCTGCTTAGCCGAACTCGTCCTCACCCTCAAAAACTTCTTTTTCAATTCCTCCCACTTCCTACAGACAAAGCGGGTGACCATGTGTACCCGCATGGGCCCAAACTATGCCTGCCTCTTTGAAGCTTACATTGAACAATCCCTCTTCCGTAGCTACATTGGCCCTAAACCCCACCTCTTCCTCCGTTGCATTGATGACTGTATCGGCGCTGCCTCGTGCTCCCACGAGGAGCTCGAACAGTTCATCCACCCCAACCTTAAGTTCACCTGGACCATCTCTAATACCTCTCTCTCCTTCCTGGACCTCTCTGTTTCTATCTCTGGCAACCACCTCGAAACTGATATCCATTTCAAGCCCACTGACTCCCACAGCTACCAAGAATACATCTGCTCCCAACCACCTTCCTGCAAAAATGCCATCCCCTATTCCCAATTCCTTCACCTCCGCTGCATCTGTTCCCAGGATGAAGCATTCCACTCCCGTACATCTCAGATGTCCTCGTTTTTCAAGGACTGCAAATTCCCCCCCTCAGTGGTCGAGAACGCTCTCGACCTGCATTTCCTGCAACTCATCCCTCACAGACCCTCACCGCAATAACAGCCAAAACAGAATCCTCCTCGTTCACATGTACCAGCCCAGCAACCTCCTGATTCAACGCATCATCCTCCGACACTTCCGCCATCTGCTATCCGACCACCACCGAAGACATTTTTCCCTCCCCACCCTTATCTGCTTTCCGGTGGGACCACTCTTTCCGTGACTCCCTTGTCTTCTCCATATCCCACTCCAGGCCCACCACACATGGCACTTTTCCCTGCAACTGCAGGAAGTGCTACACGTGCCCCGACACCTCCCACAACACCCCCATTCCAGGCCCCAAGAAGCCTTTCCACATCAAGCATAGATTCACCTGCACATCTGCTAATGTGGTATACTGCATCCGCTGTTCCCGTTGAAGCCGCCTCAACATCGGGAAAACCAAACGAAGGCTTGGGGACCGCTTTGCAGAAAACCTACGCTCGGTTTGCACTAAACAACTGCATCTCGCAGTCGCGAAATATTTCAACTCCCCCTCCCATTCCTCAGATGACATGTCCATCCTGGGCCTCCTGCAGTGCCACAAGAATGCCACCCAAAGGTTGCTGGAACAGCAACTCATATTCCGCTTGGGATCCCAGCAGCCCAAAGGTATCAATGTGGACTTCACAAGCTTCAAAATCTCTCCTCCCACTACCGCATCCCAAAACCAGCCCAGCTCGTTCCCGCCTCCTGAACCTGTGCTTCCTCCCACCTATCCCCTCCTCCCACCTCAAGCGCCACCCCCATTTCCTACCTACTAACCTCATCCCGCCCCCTTGACCTGTCCGTCCTTCCTGGACTGACCTATCTCCTCCCTAACTCCCCAACTACACTCACGTTTACTGGCTCCATCCCTGCCTCTTTGACCTGTCTGTCTCCTCTCCACCTATCTTCTCCTCTATGCATTTTCTCTTCCACTCCCTCTCTCTCCCTATTTATTTCTGAACCGCCTTCCTCTCCCCCATTTCTGAAGAAGTGTCTAGGCCCGAAACATCAGCCTTCCTGCTCCTCTGCTGCTTGGCCTGCTGTGTTCATCCAGCTCTACATCTTGTTATCTCAGAACTCCAGCAACTGCAGTTCCTACTATCTCTGCGAACGCAGAAAACTTGTTTGATGTCCTGCAAGCTATTCAAGTCCTGGGAGACGGTTGCTGAGGGCTGATTAATATTATGCTCTTTCATAGCGTCGGTTGACACGATGGTGTTGTTCTGAACAGATTAGAAAATTAACACATACTGAGGGATAGACTCTGATGTAGACACAGGTTTGGCAACTGTTAGGAAAATAAGGCCGTGAGGATTAAAACTGTGAAAAGGCAGTAACTGGGGTGGAAGGAACATTTTAATTTAGTCTCCCTTTTATAGTGAAAAGTATGACAAGATCGCAGTTTTATGAATGAATGAAATGCGGTAACAGTAAACATAGTACGCTGGTAAGTGGTCAGTAAAGTTAGGAATGAATGAGAGCGCGGGAATGGTAAGATGGAGCACTTGTGGGTGCATTAGTAAAGAGGAACTTTAGTACAACAGTAAAGGGGCTTGCACTAGTAATTATTTACCAAAATTCACTGGACTCTGGGGTGGTTCCCGCAGATTGGAAAACAGCCAATGTGACGCCACTGTTTAAAAAAGGAAGTAGAGAAAATGCAGGTAACTCTTGGCCAGTTAGCTTAACTGCAGTTGAACGGAAAATGCTTGACTCCATTATTAAGGAAGATAATAGAAAGACAATTGGATATAAATTATCCCATTGGGAACAATCTGCATGGGTTCATGAAGGGTAGGTCATGTTTAACTAACTTGGTGGAATGCTTTGAGGACATTACTTGCATAGTGGACAATGGGTAACCTGTGGATGTCGTGTATCTGGATTTCCAGAAGGCATTTGACAAGGTGCCACACCAAAGGCTGCTACATAAGATAAAGTTGCACGATATTACAGGTAATGTATTGGCATGGATAGAGGATGAATGACGAATAGAAAATAAAGAGTAGTGGTAAAAGTGTGTATTTCTGATTGGCGGTCAGTGGCTCGAGGTGTTCCTCAGGGATCAGTGTTGGGACTGCAATTGGTTATAATTTACATAGATGATTTGGAGTTGGGGATTCAGTGTGGTATGTCAAAATTTGCAAATGACACTGAGATGAGCGGTAGAGCAAAGTGTGCAGAAGTCACTGAAAGTCTGCAAAGGGATTTATAGTCTAAGTGAGTGGGCAAAGTTCTGGCAGATGGAGTACAATGTCAATAAATGTGAGATCCTCCATTTTGGTAGGAATAACAACAAAATGGACTATGGTTTAAATGGTAAAAAATTGTAACATGCTTCTGTGAAGAGGGACATGGCTGTCCTTGTGCATGAATCGCTAAAAATAGTACTGCAGGTGCAGCAGGTAATTAAAAAGGCAAATAGAATTTTGTCTGTCTTTGCTGGAAGGATGGAGTTTAAAAACAGCGAGGTAATGCTGCAGCTGTATCGGGTCCTGGTGAGGCCGCACCTGTAGTACTGTGTGCAGTTTTGGTCTCCTTACTTGAGAAGGGATATACTAGCACTGGCCGGGGTGCAGAGGAGATTCTCTCGGTTGATTCTAGAGTTGAGAGGGTTGGAATATGAGGAGAGACTGAGTCGGCTGTGATTATACTCATTGGAATTCAGAAGAATGAGGGACGATCTTACAGAAACGTACAAGATTATGAAGGTAATAGATAAGGTGGAGGCAGGGAGGTTGTTTCCACGAGCAGGTGAAACTAGGACTCGGGGGCATAGCCTCAAAATAAAAGGAAGCAGATCTCGGACTGAGGACAGGAGGGACTTCTTCACCCAAAGCGTTGTGAATCTGTGGAATTCCTGCCCAGTGAAGCGGTTGAAGCTACCTCGCTGAATGTTTTTACGACAAGGTTAGATAAATTTATGAATAGTAAAGGAATTAAGGTTTATTATTTGACCTGTTCAGTTTACAATACACTCCGAGTCTCCTGTAGAATACGCAGTTGCTCTCCCTCTGGCTCTGGGTATGCGAAGTTGCTTTCTTTCTCCCTACTCTCAGAAATATCCCTAACCTTAACCCTAGATTCAGCCCTAATGCTAACCCTCGCGTAAGCCCGAAGCCTAACTTCAGCCCCAAGACTAATCCAAACCATAACCCTCAGCCCTAACGCTCGCCTCTTCGTACACTAACCATAGCCTCAGGCCCAAACCGAACCCCTCTTCAGCCGGACTCCCGGCCCTCAAACACGGAACCGCCTGCACAGAGGCCCTCAAACACAGAGACCCCTTTCAATAACCCGTAAAACGCGGACTTCACTTTAAATAACCCCTAAAACACAGAGTCCTATTTAAACAAACTTCAACAACAGAGCCACCTGTAATTATGCGCTCAAATACACAGACCCCTTTAAATGATCTCTTACACACATTGCCCAGGAAGTATAACGTAAAACTCAGGGCTCCTTCTAAATAAATCCGAAAACACTGAGCACCTTTAATTACACCCCAACACTTAGCCCACCTGTAAATTATCCGTAAGACAGGGGCCCTTACAAATAACCTTAAAAAGACAAAGCTTTCTATTCATAAACAGCCTCCTGCAAACAAACCCTAAAACAGAGACCCTTTTCAATAACCTGTAAATTCCTGGAGCTCACTATAAATAATCCCAAAAACACAGGCATCCCTGTAAATGAACCCTGAAACACAATGCCTCCTGGAAATAATCTCCGATGCAGAGCATCATTTCAGGTGAAACAAACGGTAAATAAAAGGCCCCTGTAAATGCACTGTCAAGCACAGAGACCCTTTAAATAAACCCGAAAAAAAGGTCCCTCACGAAGTAAAATGTAAACCACAGAGACCCCAGCACATAACCCCCTGTAAATAAACCCTAAAACACAGAGCTCCATTTACGGGGATGTCTGTCTTTTAGAGTTTATATACAATGAAGCCAGAAACACAAAGATTTCTGTAAATAATCTCCGACGCAGAGCCTCATTGAAACAAACAATAAAAACAGAGCTGCCTGTAACTACACTCTCAAGCACAGAGAGCCCTTTACATATAACCTTAGAAAGGTTCCTCAGGAAGTAAAATGAAAAACAGAGCCCCCAGTAAGAAACAATAAAAGACAGAGCCCTATGTAATTTACATGTCAAATATAGAGCTCTTTGTAAGTAAACCCTGAAACACAGTGCACCCTGCAAATCCTCCCTAAAACTGTGCCTCCAGTAAATAAACCCTCAGAGACGCCTGTAAACAAGCCCTCAGACAGAGACCGCTTTCAATAACCATAAAACAAGGAGCTTATTTCAAATAATCCCGAAAACAGAACCCCCTGTAATTAAACCCTCAAATACACAGACCCCTTTAAATGACCTCTAAAACAGATGCCCTAGGAAGTAGAATGTAAAGCACAGGGCTCCCTCTAAATAAAGTCGAAAACACAGAGCACCTGTCAATACACCGCAACATCGAGCCGACCTGTAAATTATCCATAAAACAGGGCCCCTTACAAATAAACCCTAAAAGACAGAGCAAGTTATAAATAAAGAGCCCGCTGTAAATAAATACCAAAACACGTAGTAAAAACCGGAAGAACTACGGATGCTGCAAATCAGGAAATAATACAAAGTTGCTGGAAAACCTCAGTAGGTCTGGCAGCATCTGTGAGGGAAAAAAACAGAGTTAACGTTTCGGGTCAGGTGATCCTTCCTCAGAACTTCTGGCTCGCGCGTCTTTAGTAATGCAGGGTCAATCGCCTTAAAATATCCTTTTCTGTGGTTTTTGTGAGGCACTTTAAAATTATAACATTATAACATAAGAACTAAGAGCAGGAGTAGGCCGTCTGGCCCCTCGAGCCTGCCCCGCTATTCAGTGATATCATGGCTGATCTTTTTGAGACTCAGCTCCACTTACTCGGCCGCTCATCATAAATCTTAATTCCTTTACTGTTCATAAATTTATCTAGCCTTGCCGTAAAAACATTCAGCGAGGTAACTTCAACCGCTTCACTGAGCAGGGACTTCCACAGATTCACAACCCTTTGGGTGAAGAAGTTCCTCCTGTCCTCAGTCCTAGATCTGCCTACTTTTACTTTGAGGCTATGTCCCCTCGTCTCCGAGTTTCACCTGCTCGTGGAAACAACCTCCCTGCCTCCACTTTATCTATTCCCTTCATAATCTTGTATGTCTCTATAAGATATCTCCCCTCATTCTTCTGAATTCCAATATGTATCATCCCAGCCTACTCAGTCTCTCCTCATATTCCAACCCTCTCAACTCTAGAATCAACCGAGAGAATCTCCTCTGCACCCCGTCCAGTGCTCGTATATCCCTTCTCAAGTAAGGAGACCAAAACTGCACACAGTATTACAGGTCCGGCCTCACTCGGACCCGATACAGTTGCAGCATTACCTCTCTGTTTTTAAACTCAATCTCTCCAGCAAAGACAGACAAAATTCTATTTGCCTTTTTAATTACCTGCTGCACCTGCAATACTACTTTAAGCGATTCATGCACAAGGACACCCAAGTCCCTCTGCACAGAAGCATGCTGCATTTTTTTTTACCATTTAAACCACAGTCCATTTTGTTGTTATTCCTACCAAAATGGAGGACCTCACATTTATCGACATTGTACTCCATCTGCCAAACCTTTGCCCACTCACTTAGATTATAAATCCCTTTGCAGACTTTCAGTGTCTTCTGCACACTTTGCTCTAGCGGTCATCTCAGTGTCATCTGCAAATTTTGTCACACCACACTTAGTCCCCAACTCCAAATCATCTATGTAAATTGTAAACAATTGCAGTCCCAAAACTGATCCCTGAGGCACACCACTAGCCACTGACCGCCAACCAGAAAAACACCCATTTACCCCTACTCTTTATTTTCTACTCGTCAATCATCCTCTAACCATGCCAATACATTACATGTAATATCGTGCAACTTCATCTTATGTAGTAGCCTTTGGTGTGGCACCTTGTCAAATGTTTCTGGAAATCCAGATACACGACATCCACAGGTTCCCCATTGTCCACTATGCAAGTAACGTCCTCAAAGAATTCCACCAAGTTAGCTAAACATGACCTACCGTTCGTGAACCTATGCTGGGTGTTCCCAATGGGAAAATTTATATCCAGTTGTCTTGCTATTATCATCCTTAATGATGGACTCAAACATTTTCCCCACAACCGAAGTTAAGCTAACTGGCCTATAGTTACCTGCTTTTTGTCGACTTCCTTTCTTAAACACTGGCGTCACATTGGCTGTTTTCCAATCTGCGGGAACCACCCCAGAGTCCAGTGAATTTTGGTAAATAATTACTAGTGCAAGCCTCTTTACTGTTGTACTCAAGTTCCTCTTTACCAATGCACCCACAAGCGCTCCATATTACCACGCTCACGCTCTCATTCATTCATAAATTTACTGACATAGGGTACTATGTTTACTATTACCGCATTTCATTCATTCATAAAACTGCGACCTTTTCACACTTTTCACTATTAAAGGATGTCATGTGTTTATTTTGAGAGAGGAAGTTTTAAAAGGGACCTTAGGGGCAACATTTTCATGCAGAGGGTGGCACATGTATGCGATAAGCTGCCAGTGGAATTGGTGAAGGATGGCACAATAACAACCTTTCAGAGGCAAGTGAATGGGTCTACGAATAGGAAGGGTTGAGGGATATGGCCAAACGGAATAGATTAAATTAGCTTATCTTGTCAGTATGGACGAGTTGGACCAAAGTGTCTGTTTTCATACTGTACAACTGCGATTCTATGACTCCATTTTCCACTGACAATAAGGCACTTTCTCAGTAATATCCTCTGAGAATGAGGCACTCCCACACTGCTGCAAATACCTCAGTACCAACTCTCTTAATATGTGGCACTCCCTCAGTTCTAACCCATTGACCGTGACGCAATGCCTCTGGACTCACTCTCTAATCAGTTGGCACTCCCTCAATTCCAACACCAACACAATGAGTCACTGCCTCCGTATTGACCCTTTGACTCCTACAGATCTGACTCACTGACAGTCCTGTATTGTTCATCCTGACCCTTTAATCATTTCGCACTCCCTCAATTCTGACCCCGTAACATTAAGGAACTGACTCAGTACTAATCCTCTGGCAATGAGCGGCCCCCTCAGTACTGAATCTCTGACTGTGCTTCAATAACTCAAGACTGACCTTCTGTCAATAAAACATTCCCTCAGTTCGACCTTCTCGAAGTGCTGCAATATCTCAGCACGGGTCCTGACATCAAGTGACACTCCTTCAATTCTAACCCCTTTAGGATGTGGCACTGCCTCAATGTCGACCCTCTGACAATGAGGCACCCCCTCAGTACTGAATGTCTAATTATGTGGCATACCCTCAATTCTGAATGCTTTACAATGTTGACTGATGATTGCACAACGTTCAGAACCATTCGCAGCTCCTCAGATACTGAAGCAGTCCTTGTTCAAATGCAACAAGACCTGGCTTGGGCCAACAAGTGCAAATAATATTTGTGTCACACAATACAACCATCACCAATAAGACACAATCTAACCACTGCCCCTTGGCATTCCACAGTGTTAACATCACTGAATCCCCACTATCAACATCCTGAGGGTCATCATTGACCAGAAACTCAACTGCACTCACCACATAAACACAGTGCAAGAGCAGGTCAGAAGCTAGGAATACCACAGGGCGCAATTCTCCTCCTGATTCCTCGAAGCCTGTCCACCATCTACAATGCACACTTCAGGAGTCTGACGGAATAGTCCCCACTTGCCTGGATGAGTGCAGCCCCAACAACACAAGAAGCTTTAAACCATCTAGGACAAAGCAGCACGCTTGACTGGCACTACATCCACAAATATCCACTCCATCTACCACCGACAGTCAGTAGCAGCAGTGTATGCTATCTACAAGATGCACTGCAGAAATTCGCTAAAGATCCTCAGACAAACCCACGACCACTTCCGTCTGGAAGAACAAGGGTAGCGTATTAGAAATGCCAACTTCAAGCTCCTCTCCAAGTCAGTCAACATCCTGACTTGGAAATACATTGAATGCAAGTGTGAAGGAAGACAGTCATCCACCAAGAGGTAGAAAGAGAGAGAGAAAATCTGAGAGAAATTACAAATGGTGCAGACAAACAAAAATTTTAAAATTCAAATATCCTCATTAATAACACTAGAGCAGAGAGGGAAAACCATGAGATAACCAATGTCACTAAAACACAAGTTAACAGAAACATGTCAGGCCCAGAACATACAGAAGAAAAATACCCTCTTCTGTAAATAATACACAAGATTTATCTGTTCTCGTGATGGCAGGCATGGTCTTGTTGAAGAAGGTTCTTTCTGAAAGATGGCTCCTTCACCACCACTCAGTCTCAGCATGGGAGTGTGTGTTTGGTGTGCTGGGGGCTAGGTTAATGATGATCTTCTGTTTCCTTCACTGGCTGAATGTTAAAAAGAATGCATCAGTTAGTCAACTGACCAACTCCCCATGGGAATGGCGGGCAGGGGGTGTTGAAGAAGTTAAGGTATAAATGTGCGTTGGGAAAACCATCCAAATTGGGGGAGTTATGTATGAGGCTAATACTGTCAGAGTGCTGCTGGGTGGGGCAGAGGACGAGGAAAGATGCAGCAACAGTGTGCTCATGTTGTGGGATACTGTACATGGAGAAAAAGCAACATAATGAATGCATATGGAACTGAAACATCAAATTTACAGGGCAACAACTGTTCCACCTCCAAGGACTTGGTGCAAATACCTCAACAACTGAACAGACCGGCAAATTCCAGGAGAGGTAGCCACTCGGCAGACGTTTCATCATTCAGAAGGCGAAGGACAACCTGAGCTTCTGAATCTCTCCACATTAAGACACAAGTCAGGCGTGTAATGTTCCCCACTTGCCTGGACAGGTGCAGCTCCAACAACACAAGAAGCTCAACACTGTTCAGGTCAAAGGAGCCCACTTGTTTGGCACCACATTCACAAACATTCACTCCCTCTACCACCAACACTTAGTAGCAGCAGTGTGTACCATCTACAAGGTACACTGCAGAAATTCCACCAAAAATACTCAGACAGCACTTTCCAAACACGTGACTACTTCCATCTAGAAGAACAAGGGCAGCAGATACATGGGAATACCACTCCCGACAAGATCGCCTCCAAACTTTAAATATGTCACCATTCCTTCACTGTCGCTGTGTCAAAACCCTGGACCTCCCCTCCTAACAATATTGTCCTTACAAGCAGCACAGTGGCCAATGGTTAGCACTGCTGCCTCACAGCACCAGAGATCGGGGTTCAATTCAGTCTCAGGTGACTGTGTGGGGGGGTTTGCACCATGTTCCCATTTCTTTGTGGGTTTCCTACAGACTAAGGATGTGTGGATTAGGTGAATTGGCCATGCTAAATTGCCCATTGTGTCTATGGATGAGTAGATATGTGAATTATCCAAGCGAAGTGCAGGTTTTCAGGGATAGGGTGGGCAGTGTCATTCTGGTGGAATGCTTTTTGGCGTCATTATGGACTTGTTGGGCCAAATGGCCTGTTTCCACACTGTAGGGATTCTAATGATTGTAGGTCAACTGCCATTACAAGGACTGGAGTGTTTCAAGAAGGCAACTGAACACCACCTTCTCATGGAGCAACTAATGGCAGTCAATAAAGCTGGACCAGCCAGCGACCTTTAGATCTCACAAATGAATTTTAAAAACCCTGAAGTCCTCACCCATTGGGTCATTCCAGTCAATCTTGTCTCCTCTGGTTCATAGAAACAAAGAAGTATAGGAGTAAGCGCTTCGAGCCTGTTCCAACTTTCAACATGATCATGGCTGATCATTGAACTCACATTGTTTCTCCTGTCTTTGTTCACTTTAGTCCTAAGCACCATATCCAATTTCCCTTTGAAAATAGTCAATGGTTTGACCTGAACAGTTCCCAGACAGAATTCCACAGGCTGACCTCTGCCTGGGTGAAGTCACTTCTCCTCATTTCCTGAATGATCTCCTTTTCCTCCTTGACTCCAAACCCTATTTCTGGACTCCTAAGTCATTGAGGACAACCTTACTGCATCTTCCTTGTCCAGTCCACTTTCAATTTAAAGGCTCCCATCAGATGCCCGTTCTTCTTCTAAACTCCACGAATAAAGCCCTAACTGAGCCAGTCTCCCTTCATCTCTCAATACCACTAGCCCAGGAATCACTCTGGTAAATCTTTCACTCACTGTCAGTATAATCAATCCATGAATCCCCTCAGTAAGGCAGCCAACACACCATCTGCCTTGTTCACCACCTCCAATACGGTGAGGGTCAGGGTCATACTTGATTTCAGCGACTTGTACAAGGACACTAAGGTCTGAGTGTACCCCTCCCTTTCCAAATCTATCACGCTTCAGATAATAAATGGCTTTTCAGTTTTTGCCCCTAAAGTAGATAACTTCACATTTATCCGAGAGATGGTTCATCTGCTACGTACTTTCCCACTCATCAGCTCAACTCTACCTGCCCTGAGAGCCACCATATCATGGCCCCAACAGACAGGGTAACATACAGAGCCAAGACTGAGGAACAAGCCTCACGGAAGACTTCGTGCAAGGCTCAACAAAGATGGTATACCCAGAAACAGCGTTCCAACCTCAGGTGTGCACTCGGTTAAAAGTATAGAACTATGGACGAAGAAAGACCAGGTGTTCGGCAACTAATTAGTCACTGGGAACCATGTGACCACGAGTCCGTGTCCAAACCCCACGTGAGCAAAAGTGGGCGGGCGATACAGATTAACCAATCAGATGACAAGGTCTGTGGATGAGCCCCGCCTACGAACGACAGCGTCTTGCACGTGAGGACCCGGACGATGCCCACGACGTGCGGTTGCTCCAAACAGCGGAGGCAGGGGAAAGACTGAATTGAGAAGGAACTTCTTCACCCGGAGGGTTGTTTATCCATGGAATTCCTTGCCCAGTGAAGTAGTTGATGTTACTTCAGTAAACGTTTTCAAAAGATAAGGTAGATTTTTTTTTTAACAATAAAGTAATTGAGGGATACGGTAAGTGTATCTGAGTCCACGAAATGATCAGCCATGATCTTATTGAATGGCAGAGCAGGCTCGAAGGGCCGGACGGCCTACTCCTGCTCCTAGCTCTTATGTTCTAAAGCCAGACCACGACAACGACCACGCCCACACCAAGGAAAGAGCGCCAGCGGAGGTGAATTTTGGTGCGTGCCCCTGCAACCACGAGGTCTCTTGTTTTCAAATTCTGAACCGTCACCGTCAGCACCGACACCGTTCCCCGCAATCCGCCACCTCGATAATGCGGCCCGTCCCGAGACACCGACCACCCCGCCCACCTCTGTGGAAAGAGGAGGTTACTGTTTTGAGTCCAGTGAAACCTTTTGCAATTGAAGTGGAAATTTGATGGATATGATTCTGTCGAAACGGGACAGAGAAATATATGAAACAGAAGGGATTATTAACGTAAATTAGAGAGTGAGGGGGTTTGCAGATCAAAGTGTGCCAACGAATAAAAGTGGAAAGAGAGTGTTAAAGGTTGCAGAGAGGAGACAAAGCATTACTCCAGAGCAGGTGTTAATGGTAGAATGAAGATCTGATTGTTTAGCAAATAAAGCATGAAGACAGGATGCAATCACGAGGGGAAAGTGTGTCCAATCAGAGGACTGTGTTAATGGGTCTAAAGCTGTTGAACTCAGTATTGAATGTGGACCAATGTTTTGTCTCTTCTCAACAACCATTACCACTGCCTTTGTGTTCTGTGGAAGGGTCACCGGACCTGGAACTTTAAATCTGTTTCTTGGCCTCCACAGAGGCTGCCAGACCTGCTGAACTTTTCCAACAGCATCTGTTTTCGTTACCTTTGCGTTTGCATTGTGTTCAATGGTGAATTTTAATTTAATCTCCCTCACCCTGTACCTTTGTCTTGACCTTTTAGCCCACATTCCTGTCTCACCCTTTCAACAGCATAGAACATAAAACATTGCATAGAACATTACAGCGCAGTACAGGCCCTTCGGCCCTCGATGTTGCTCCGACCTGTAAAACCACTCTGAAGCCCGTCGAACTATCTAAAGCACTCTCACATTTTATCTTTTACTGCAATTGAGTTTAAAGGCAGGGACACAAATTCCCATGTATTCTTCCACCTCCGGGATGTAGTGCTGATGTCATTCTGCTCAATTTCCTTTCCTCCCTTTCCAGGGTCTTAATATCCTTCCGAATATATGGTGTTCAGAATTCACTATGTACTCAACTGGAGCTGACAGCACTACTTTATAAAGGTTTTACATCACTTTCATGCTTTTTAACTCTGATCTTCTAGTGCTGAAGGCCAGAGTCCCGCTGACAGTGCTTAATTATCTCAGTACTGACCCTCTGACAATGAGGCACTCCCTCAGTACTGATCCTCTGACAGTACTGCACGACTTCAGTACTGATCTTCTAATCATGTGGCATACACTCAATTCTGACCCGCTTAGAATGAGGGACTGCCTCAGTATTGACCCTCTGACTAAAAGGAACTGCCTCAGAACGTCCCTTCTGGCAGTGCTGCATTACTTCAGTACTGACCCTATAAGCGTGTTGCATTCCCTCAATTCTGACCCCATTACATCCAGGCAGTGCCTCACACCAGATCCTCTGACAATGAGGCAATCCCTGAGAACTGATCCTCTGACAAAGAGGTACTGCCTCAGAACTGACCGGCTGATAACACGGTACTCCTTCAGCACAGACCCTTTGGTAATGAGTCCCTCCCTCAATCCTGACCCTCTGACAGTACTGCATTACCTCAGTATTGACCATCTAAACTCCCTCAATTCTAATCCCTTTGCAATTAGGCAATGCCTCAGAACTGACCGGCTGACAAAAAGGCATTCCCATCATTCTGACCTTCTGACAGTGCTGCATTACCTCAGTACTGACACTCTAACAGTTCGTCAATACCTCAATGTTGAGCCTCTGACATTTGACACTCCCTCCATTCTGACTCCTTCACATTGAGGCACTGCCTCGGAATGGATCCTCTAACAACGAGTCACTTCCTTACTGCTCACCCTCTAACAATGAGACACTGCCTCAGAACTGACCTCGTGATAATAAGGCACTCCCTCTATGCTGATCTGCTGATTACGGGGCCCTTCCTCAGTAATGACCCTGTAAACATGATGAACTTCCTCAATTCCGAGCGCCTTAAATGAAGCACTGGTTCAGCATGCAACTCTGACAATAATGCACTCCCACAGTTCTGGCTCTCTGACTCTGTTACAATACCTCAGTACTGACTCTCTAATCGTGTGGCACTCCCCCAATTTTGACCATTGAATCAGTATTGACCCTCTGACTATAATACACTCCACTGTTCTGACCGTCTGACAATGCTTCAATACCTCATAGATAACCCACTAATCATATGGCCCTCCCTCAATCCATCAATTACATTGAGACACTGCCTTAGAGCAGGGTCTCTGACAATGAGGCACTCCCTCAGTGTTGACACTGTAACAATCCTCAGAACAGACTAACCCCCTTACAAAGAGGCACTGCCTCTGTACTGACCCGCTGAAGATAAGGCCCTCCCTCAGTGCTTACCGTCTGATACTGCTGCAGTCCTCAGTATTGATTCTCTAAATGTGATCCTCTAAATTCTGATCCCATTACATTGAGTCACTGCCTCACAATGGACCCATTGACAGCATCTCATTAGGGAAATGAAGTGTAGACTGGGTGACCGTTTTGCAGAACAGCTACAGGCATTCTGACAAGAGGCACTGCCTCAGAACTGACACTCTGACAATGTGGCAGTATTTCAGGGCTGACCCTCCAGTCGTGAGGTACTGACTCAGAATTGACCCTCTGGTGGAGCTGAAGTACCTCAGTACTGACTCTTCAATCGTGAGGCACACCCTCAATTCTGACCCCCTTACAATGAGGCACTGCTTCAGAATTGACCCGCTTACACCTCCTTCAGTACTGTCCCTTTCAAAATGAGGCCCTCCATCAGAACTGATTCTCGCTCAATGGGTGACTCCTTCAAGACTGACTCTCCAGAAATGACATAATAGCCCTGCAGAGGGAGTCATTGTCAAGGAAACATTCCCTCAGTACTTTGCCTCTGACAGTTCTTCAATACCTCAGTACAGACCCTCTGACAATGATGTACTCCCTTAGTAGTGAAACTCTGACTGCAGTACCTTACTACGGACTTTCTAATCATGTCATCCTCCCTCAATTCGAAATCCATTACATGGACGCACTGCCTCAGAACTGACCCACTGACAATAAGGCATTCCCTCAACTGATCCTCTGACAGTGCTACACGACCTCAGTACTGACTCTGTGTTGTGAGGCCCTTCCTTAATTCTGACCCCCTTAAAATGAGGCACTTCCTCAGTATTGACCCTCTGACAAAGTGGCACTGCCTCATAGTTGACCTACTGACAATGGGGCACTCCTTAAGTGCGGACCCTCTGATAGTGGTTTGATATTAGGAGAGTACTGCACTGTGAACTGGTCAATATTAAGGGGATGCCGCATTCTCGATGGCCAATATTCAGGGAGTGCCATACTTCTTGTGGTCCAATAATAAGGGAGTACTGCACTGGCAGAGAGTTCGCACCGAGGGAATGCTGCACTCTCAGATGGTCAATATTAAAGGAGTATTTCACTCTCAGATGTTTGATATCAGGGGAGTGCTGCACTGTCAGCAAGCAAATATTAAAAGAATGCTGCACCATCAGAGGGTCCATATTAAGGGAGTGCTCCACTGTCGAGTGTCAATATTAAGGAAGTGGTGCACTGTCGAAGGCCAACTATTAATGGAGTACTGCAACTTCAGCGAGTGAGTGCTCAGGCAGAGCAGCACAGCAAAGGGTCAGTGATGAGAGAATGCTCCATTGTCAGAGGCTTAGCGCTGAGGGAGTGCTTAATCAGAGAGTTAGTACTGAGGGAGTGCTGCATTGATCAGAGTATCATCACGGACGGAGTACCACAATATCGGCGGGTCAATATGAAGCATATGCTACACTGTCAGAGGGTCAATGATGACTGAATGCTGCGCTGTCAGAAGGTCAGTAGTGAGGGAAAGCTGCATTGTCAGAGTGTCTTCACTGAGGGAGTGCCGCTCTGTTGAAAGGCCAGGATTAAGGGAATGCTGCACTGTCAGAGGGTCAACGTCAAGGGAGTGGCACACTAACAAAGAAGCACTGCCAGAGAGCTGACCTTCTGACTATGAGGCACTCCCTCAGTACTGACCCTCCAACAGTACGATACACTCTGGAGTACTGATGACTGACCCCCTGATAGTGCATTTCTGCCATATGTTAACCCTCTGACATACCGGTATGCCCTCAGCACTAACCTGACGACTGACCCTTTGACAAGGCCATTTGAGAGAGATGTGCTTCCTTACTATTGACCCTCTGTTACTGGAGCAGTCTCTTAATAGAGACCTGCTGACAGGGAGGCTCCCTTTCAGTACTGGCCTCCTACAGGGCAGCAATCTCTCGCCATTGACCGTCTGACAGTGCAGCACTCCCTTAATATTGATTCATAGAATCCCTACATTGTGGAAACAGGTCATTCAGCTCAACAAGTCTACACAGCCCATCCGAAGAGCATCCCACCCAGACCCATTCCCCTACATTTCCCATCTCTATTCACCGAGTTGAATTTGTGACAGTGCAAAACCCCTTTAAAATTGACCCTAGCACTCCATTAATATTTGCCTTCTGACAGTGCAGCTCTTCCTCAGTGCTGACTCTCCAACAGTGCAGCACTCCCCGAAATACTGTCAGAGAGTCAATACTAAGAGAATGCTGCACTGTTAGAGACAGTCCTGATGGGAGCTGCACTATCAGAGGTTCAGTACTAAAGGTATGCTGCACTGTGAGAGCGTCAGTCATGCGGGAATTCTGCACTGCCATAGGGTCAACAATGAAGAAGAGCTGCGCTGTCAATGTAATAGAGTCAGAACTGATTCAGTGCCTCATGATCAAAGGGTCAATACTGAGCCGGTGTCTCATTGTAAGGTGTTCAGAATTGAGTCAGTCCTGTGGTAGTGCAGCACTCTCAGAGGGTCAGTACTGAGGGAAAGGATCATTATCAGTTGTTCAGTCATGAGTGTGTGCCTTGTCGTAAGTAGGTCACTTCTGAGGCAGTATGTCATTGTTGAATGGTCAGTCCAGAGTGAGTAATTTATTGTCCGATAGTCAATGCTGAGGCAGTGCCACCTTCCCGGTCAGTATTGAGGTAATGCCTCATTGTAAGGAGGTCAGAATTGAGAGAGTGGCAGACATTTAGAGGGTCAGTACTGAGGCAGTGCAGAACCGTCAGAGGGTCAGAACTTGAGGAGAACCCTATTATCAGAAGGTCAATAGTAATGGAGTGTCACATTGTCAATGGTTCAGTACTGAGGAATGACCTCATTGTCAGAAGGTCGGTGCTGAGGCAGTGCCCCATTCTCAGAGGGTCAATATGAAGGTTTAGAATTGAGGGAGTGCTATATGATTATGTCACTCTGACAATAAGACACTCCCTCAGGAATGAGCCTCTGAAAATAAGGCACTTTCTCAGTTCTGAATCTCTGACAAGGAAGCACTCCCTCAGTGCGAACCCTCTAACAGTGCTTCAATACCTCAGTATGGACCCTCTGTCAATGAGGCATTCGTTGAGTACTGACCCTCTGATAGGGCTGCAATAGCTTACTACTGACCTTCTAATCATGTGCCTCTTACCCCTTTTCTATATCTATTACATTGAGGCGCTGCCTCAGAAGTGACCCACTGGCTATAAGGCAGTCCCTCAGTACTGATCATGAGACTGTCCGTCAGGAATGACCCTCTAAATGTGAGGCACTCCTTAATTCTGACCCTCTTCGGCACTACCTCAGTATTGACCCACTGATATAGAGGCACTGCCTCAGAATTGACATGCTGACAATAGGGCACTTGCTCAGGACAGACTCTGATATTGGGGCAGTGCTGCACAATGAGCAGGTCAGTATTAAGGGAGTGCCGCACTGTCACTTCTTCAGTACTGACACTACAACATGGAGGGACAGCCTCAAGCGGACCCTCTGACAATGACACATTCTCTTAGGACGATAATCTTTCATTGTAAACTAATCTGTAATACTATTTGACCTGTTAAACTTACAATATATCCCGAGTCTCCTGTACAATATGCAGTTGCTCTCCCTCTGGCTCTGTCTCTGGGTATCCAAAGCTGCTTTCTTTCTCCCTGCCCCCAGAAATAACCCTACCCCAAACGTTAACCCGAGATTCAGACCTAACGCTAACCCTTGCGTAAGCTCTGAGCTTAACCTCAGGCCAAACCCTAACCCCAACCTTCGTCTCAGGCCGAACACAAACTATAACCCTCAACCCCAGCGCTGACCCTAACCTCATCTCTAACGTTAGCCTCAGCCCTGCACAAAAGCCCTCAAACACCGAGCCCCCTGTAAATATACCCTCAGAAACCACTTTCAATAACCCGTAAAACGCGGAGCTCACAGGAAACAACCCCTAATAAACAACCCCTAAAAAACAGAGCCCCATTTAAACCAATCTTAAAAACAAAGCCCCCTGTAATTATACCCTCAAATACACGGACCCCTTTAAATGAACTCTAACACAAATCACCCAGGATGTCGAAGGTAAAACACAAGGCTCCCTCTAAATAAATCTGAAAACACTGAGCACCTGTAATTACACCCCACACTCAGCCCACCTGTAAATTATCCGTAAGACAGTTTACAAATAAACTTTGAAAATATAGACGTACCTATAAATAGCAGTCCCCTGTAAATAAACCCGAAGACAGAGACGCCTTTCAGTAACCTGTAAAACATAGATCACTATAAATAATCCCTAAAACACAGAGCATCATGTAGAGATACCCTAAAATACAGACATCCCTGTAAATGAACTCTGAAACACACAGCCTCCTGTATATATTCTCCGACGCAGAGTCTCACTTAAAAAAATGCTAAAAACAGAGCCCACTGTAAATACACCCTTCGGCACAGAGACCCCTTTGTATATAACCGAAGAAAGGTCACTCAGGAAATAAAGTGTAAAAGACACAGCCTCCAGGAAGAAACCATAAAAGACCGAGTTCCCTGCAAATAAAGCGTAAAATATAGAGCTCCCAGTAAATAAACCCTGAAACAGTGCCCCATGCAAATCCTCCCTGAAACTAAGCCTCCTGTAAATAAAATCTCAAAGGCGACCCTGAAAGACAGAGACTCCAATTAATGAAGCCTAAAACACAAGCCCACTGTAAATCAACACTAAATAACACAGCCCACAGTACAGCACGGCAAATTGTTCGGATTGAGGTAATACATCATTGTCTGAGGCAATGCCTCTTTGAATAAGAGTCAGTAATGGGGAGGTGTCGTGTTGTCTGATATTCATTGTTGAGGTAGCGCCTCATTATAATAGGGTCAGAATAGAGGAAGCGCTTCATTGTACTAGTGTCAGGACTGAGGGAGCGCCTCATTGTACTAGGGTCAGGACTGAGGGAGCGCCTCATTGTCAGCGGGTTAGGACTGAGGGAGCGCCTCATTGTACTAGGGTCAGGACTGAGGGAGCGCCTCATTGTCAGTGTGTCAGGACTGAGGGAGCGCCTCATTGTCAGCGGGTCAGGACTGAGGGAGCACCTCAATGTTAGCGGGTCAGGACTGAGGGAGCGCCTCATTGTCAGTGGGTCAGGACAGAGGGAGCGCCTCATTGTCAGCGGGTCAGGTCTGAGGGAGCGCCTCATTATCAACGGGTCAGGACTGAGGGAGCGCCTCGTTGTCAGCGGGTCAGGACTGAGGGAGCGCCTCATTTTTAGCGGGTCAGGACTGAGGGAGCGCCTCATGGTCAGCGGCTCAGGCCTGAGGTATTTGAAGTAGGGCAATGAAGGGTATGGGTCCTTTTATTCTTTAAAAGTTAGAGAAAGCCAGAAAGATTATCAACCGTATATGATTTGACTGGGTTGGGAATTGCTTAAAGACAGCAGAAAGTTTAGTAGCGTGATTACCGCGGCTGGCTCTTGAGATTTCACTATTGCCGGTTCAGTCATTCTTTCATTCAATTTCACGGAAGCGCTATTTTGAGAGTAGCTTTCTTAAAGGGAACGCGGACCCTATTCAATATGTATCTAACAGAGACGTGGTAACGCAGAAAACTTGGTTGATGTCCCGCAAGATATTCAAGACCTGGGAGACGTTTGTTGAGGGCTGATTAATATTTTAATTTTTCATAGTTTCGGGTGACACGATGGATGGGATCGTATTGTTCTGAATAGATTAGAAAATTAGCACATACTCAGGGATTGACTCTGATGTAGACACAAGTTTGAACACTGTTAGCTACAAGGGTTCAAACTGTGAAACGGCAGTAATGGGGTGGAAGGAACATTTTAATTTCGTCTCCCTTTATTAATGAAAAGTACGGCAAAATGGCAGTTTTATGAATGAATGAATGAAATGCGGTAATAGTAAACACAGTACGCTGATGAGTGGTCAGTAAAGTTATGAATGTATGAGAGCGTGAGAGTGGTCATATGGAGGGCTTGTGGGTGCATTGGTAAAGAGGACCTTTCGTACAACAGTGAAGAGGCTTATGATATAGTGTCACGCAAAAACTACAGAAAAAGATATTTTAAGGCGATTGACCCTGTATTACTAAAGACATGCCAGCCAGACTCCGGAAGCCTTGTTAAGTGCTAACCGATATGAGCAAACAGGGCAGACCACAGGATATTCAGGGGGAAAGGTTATAAGATAAGCAAGTGACCAGATGAGCGAACGGGTGCCGCGTGTTTGAATCCGACTGGTAAATATGTGACACACAACCATTTGATCTAACTGACTGCCTAGTTAATTGAAAATCGAAGGAACTGCAGATGCTGTAAATCAGGAACAAAAACAAAATTGCTGGAAAAACTCAGCAGGTCTGGCAGCATTTGTGAAGGCTAAAACAGTTTACGTTTAGGGTTTGTGGACAGGGTGCTCTGTGTTTTGTATTATTTACAGGGGGCTCTGTTTTTAGTGTTTCTTTACAGAGGTCTCTGTGTCTTATGGTTTCTTACTGGGTTCTCTCTCTTATACATTTTACTTCCCGGGGCACCTTTCTTAGGTTATTTTTAAAGGGGTCTCTGTGCTTGAGTGTATTTACAGGGGGCTCTTTTTCGCGTTTGTTTAAACGAGATTCTGCGTCGGAGATTACTTACAGAAGGCTTTGTGTTTCACAGTTCATTTACAGGGATGTCTCTGTTTTAGGGATTAATTATAGGGAGCTCCGTGTTTTACAGTTAATTGAAAGGGGTCTCTGTCTTCGGGTTTCTGAACCGGAGGCTCTATGTCTTCGGTTAGGCGTAGGGCTGAAGCTCGGTTCGGTTTAGGACTAAGGCTATGGTTCGTGTAGGGATGAGGCTTGCCTTATAGGGCGGAGGGTAGGTGTTAGGGCTGAGGCTAGAGTTAGAGGTAAGGTTATGATCAGCTTTGGGACTGAGGGTTATGGTTTGGGTTAGGCCTGAGTTTAGGATTTGGGCTGAGGTTGGACTTAGGGTTTACATGAGGGTTAGCGTTCGGTCTGAATCTCGGGTTAGGGTTACGGCTAGCGTTATTTCTGAGGGTAGTATGGAAGAAAGCAGCTTCGCATAGCCAGAGGCAGAGCCAGAGGGAGAGCAACTGCGTATTCTACTAGAGACACGGGAAGTATTGTAAACTTAACAGGTCAAATAATATTACAGATTAGTTTACAATTAAAGACTATTGTCCTGAAGGAATGCCTCATTGTCAGAGGGTCTGCCTGAGGCTGTCCCACCTTGTTGTCGGTCAGTACTGAAGGAGTGCAACATTGTCAGAGGATGAAATTCAGGACTTTACTATTTACTGTATAAATCCTACCTTGGTTTGACTTTCCAAAGTGCACACCTGTATCTGTATACAATTTACCAATCCTCAGCCCACTTCCCCATCTGATCGAGAAGCTTCTGTAAATTTTGATAACCTTCTTTGCTGTCAATGACATCTCCTACGTTTGCATTATCCACAAACATACTCATCATGCCTTGTACATTCATATTCAGGTCATTCACATAAGTAACAAGTAACAAAGCACCGACCCCTGTGGCACACAACCGCTGCAATACCTCCAGTGTGGACCCTTTGACAAGGAGGCACTGCTTCAGTACTGAAGCTCTGACAGTACTGACTATCTGACAATGAGGCACTCCCTCAGTCTGACATTCTCACAGTGCTGCAATCTTGTGGCACTCCAACAAGTCTGACCCCTTTAGAATGAGACACTGCCTCAAGATTGCCCCTCGCACACTAATGCATCCAAAAGTTCTGACACTCTGGTGGTGCTGCATTACCTCAGTACAGACCCTGCACATGTGACGCACTTCCTCAGTTCGCTTACAATGAGGCGTGACCTCATTATTGACTCTCTTACTCTCCAGCAGTTCTATCCCTCTGACAGTGCTTCAGTACTGGCCTGGAACAGCTAACAGGGTCTCATTTTCCTCATTGATAGTAGGAACTGCAGATGCTGGAGAATCTGAGATAACATGTAGAGCTGGATGAACAAAGCAGGCCAAGCAGCATCAGAGGATCAGGAAGGCTGACATTTCGGGCCTAGACCCGTCTTCAGAAATGGGGGAGGGGAAGGGGGTTCTGAAATAAATAGGGAGAGAGGGAGAGGCGGATAGAAGATGGATGGAGAAGAAGATAGGTGGAGAGGACAAAGACAGGTCAAAGAGGCGGGGATGGAGCCAGTAAAGGTGAGTGTAGTTGGGGAGTTAGGGAGGAGATAGGTCAGTCCAGGGAGGACGGACAGGTCAAGGAGGCGGGATGAGGTTAGTAGATAGGAGATGGTGTTGGGGCTTGAGGTGGGAGAACGGACGGGGAGAAAGGACAGGTTAGGGAGGCGGGGACTAGCTGGGCTGTTTTTGGAATGCGGTAGGGGGAGGGGAGATTTTGAAGCTTGTGAAGTGCACAGTGATACCATTGGGCTGCAGGGTTCCCAAGTGGAATATGAGTTGCTGTTCCTGCAACCTTCGGGTAGCATCGTTGTGGCACTGCAGGAGGGCTAGGATGGACATGTCGTCTGAGGAATGAGAGGGGGAGTTGAAATAGTTTGCGACTGGGAGGCGCAGTTGTTTAGTGCGAACCGAACGTAGGTGTTCTGCAAAGCGGTCGCCAAGCCTCTGCTTGGTTTCCCCGATGTCGAGGAGGCCACAACGGGAACAGCGTTGCAGTATATCACATTAGCAGATGTGCAGGTGAACATCAGCTTGAGGTGTAAAGTCTTCTTGGGGCCTGGGTTTGCGTTGACCGGGGAGGTGTTGGGGCAGGTGTTGCAATTCGTGCGATTGCAGGGAAAAGTGCCAGGTGTGGTGGGGCTGGAGGGGAGTGTGGAGAGTACAAGGGAGTCACGGAGAGAGAGGTCACTCCGGAAAAGAGCTAAGGGTGGGGAGGGAAAAATGTCTTTGGTGGTGGGGTCGGATTGCAATGGCGGAAGTGTCGGAGATGCGGCCAGACCTGCTGAGCTTTTCCAGCACCAATGTTTTTGTTTCTGATTTTGCTGCATCTGCAGTTCCTTTAGTTTTTACTGTGTTTTAGTGTTTATATACAGGGGGCTCTGTTTTTCAGGGTTTATACACTGGGGCTCCGGTGTTTAATTACCAGGGGCTGATGAAGTTTTTTTGACTAACGTGCTTATTTCAGCGAGATAAGCATATCAGAAGACTAAAATCTCACCTTCACCAGACGATCTAACTTTTGATGCTGGTTAAATTAAAATGCTTATTTCAGCGAGTGAAGCACTTCAGAAGACCAAAATCTGAACTTCAACAAAATGAGTCAAGTTTTGATGTTGGTTTGACTGACATGCTTATTTGAGTGAGATAAGCACTTCAGAATGCAATAATCTAAACATCACCAAATGACTCAACATTGGATGTTGTTTTCAATAACATGCTTATTTCAGCGAGTTAAGCAGTTCAGAAGGTAAAAATCTCAACTTCACCAAATGATTTAATTTGTAATGCTGGTTGCATTAAAATGTTTATTTCAGCGAATATAAGCACCTCAGAAGACAAAAATCTAAACTTCACCAAATGACTCAATTTTTGATGTTAGTTTGACTAACATGCTCATTGCAGCGAGATGAGCACTTCAGAAGATCAAAATCACAACTTCACCAAATGATACAATTTTAATGTTGCTTTGACTAACGTGCTTATTTCATCAAGACAAGCATATCAGAAGACGAAAATCTCAACTTCACCAAAGGACCTAACTTTTGATGCTGATTTGACTAAAATGCTTATTTCCGTGAAATAAGCACTTCACATGACAAAGAATTCGACTTCACCAAATGACTTAAATGTTGATGCTGTTTTGACGAACATGCTTCTTTGACTCAGATAAGCAATTCAGAAGACCAAAATCTCAACTTCACCAAATGACTCAAGTTTTGATGTTGGTTCGACTTACATGCTTATTTGAGTCAGATGAGCACTTCAGAAATCAAAAATCTCAACTTCACCAAATGAGTTAATTTTTCCTGCTGTTTTGACTAACATGCTTATTTCAGCGAGTTAAGCTCTTCAGAAGACCAAAACCTGAACTTCACCAAATGACTGTACATTTGATGATGGTTTGACTAACATGCTTACTTGAGTGAGATAAGCACTTCAGAAGACAGAAATCTCAACTTCACCAAATGACTCAACTTTTGTGTTGTTTTAAGTAACATGCATATTTGAGTGAGATAAGCACTTCATAAGACCAAAGTCTCAACTTCACCAAATACGTTAATTTTTTAATGCTGTTTTGATAAACTTGCTTATTTCAGGAAGATAAGCACTTCAGAAGGCAAAAATCTGAACTTCACCAAATGACTCAACTGTTGATGTTGTTTTGACTAACGTGCTTATTTCAGTGAGATAAGCACTTCAGAAATCAAAAA
>NC_063375.1:3256973-3271590 GCF_021869965.1 Rhincodon typus
CACTCAGATAAGCACTTCAGAAGACCAAAATCTGAACTTCAACAAATTACTCACGTTATGATGTTGATTCGACTAATATGGTTATTTGAGTGAGATAAGCACTTCGGAAGTCAAAAATCTTAACTTCACCAAAGGACCGAACTTTGGACGTTGGTTGGACTAAAATGCTTATTTCAGTGAGATAAGTACTTCAGCAATCAAAGATCTCAACTTCACCATCTGACTTAATTTTTGATGCAGTTTTGACTAACATGCTTATTTAGCTCAGATAAGCTCTTCAGAAGACCAATATCTCATTTCACCAAAAATGTTAGTTTTTGAAGTTGTTTTGAATGACATGCTTATTTCATGAGGTAAACACTTCAGAAGGCTAAAGTCTCAACGTCACCAAATGACACAACTTTTGATGCAGGTTGGAGTAAAATGCTCATTTCAGCGAGTTCAGCTCTTCGGAACACCAAAACCTGAACTCCACAAAATAACTCTAGTTTTGATGATGATTTGACGAACATGCTTATTTTATGAGATAAGCATTTCAGAAGTCAAAAATCTCAACTTCACCAAATGACTCAACTTTTGATGTTTTCACGAACGTGCTTGTTTCAGCGAAATAAGCATATCAACGGACTAAAATCTCAACTTCACCAAAGGACATAACTTTTGATGCTGGTTTTATAAAAAATGCTTATTTCAGTGAGATGAGCACTACAGAAGTCAAAAATCACAACTTCATCAAATGACTTAATTTTTGATGCTGGTTAGACTAAAATGCTCATTTCCAGTGAGTTCAGCACTGGAGAAGACTAAAATCTGAACTTCACCAAATGATTCGATTTTTAATGTTGTTTTGACGAACATGCTTATTTGAGTGAGATAAGCACTTCAGAATGCAATAATCTAAACATCACCAAATGACTCAACATTGGATATTGTTTTCAATAACATGATTATTTCAGCGAGTTAAGCAGTTCAGAAGGTAAAAATCTCAACTTCACCATAATGATTTAATTTTTAATGCTGGTTGCATTAAAATGCTTATTTCAGCGAATATAAGCACCTCAGAAGACAAAAATCTAAACTTCACCAAATGACTCAATTTTTGATGTTAGTTTGACTAACATGCTCATTGCAGCGAGATGAGCACTTCAGAAGATCAAAATCACAACTTCACCAAATGATACAATTTTAATGTTGCTTTGACTAACGTGCTTATTTCATCAAGACAAGCATATCAGAAGACTAAAATCTCAACTTCACCAAAGGACCTAACTTTTGATGCTGATTTGACTAAAATGCTTATTTCCATGAAATAAGCACTTCAGATGACAAAGAATTCGACTTCACCAAATGACTTAAATGTTGATGCTGTTTTGACTAACATGCTTATTTGACTCAGATAAGCAATTCAGAAGACCAAAATCTCAACTTCACCAAATGACTCAAGTTTTGATGTTGGTTCGACTTACATGCTTATTTGAGTCAGATGAGCACTTCAGAAATCAAAAATCTCAACTTCACCAAATGAGTTAATTTTTCCTGCTGTTTTGACTAACATGCTTATTTCAGCGAGTTAAGCTCTTCAGAAGACCAAAACCTGAACTTCACCAAATGACTGTACATTTGATGATGGTTTGACTAACATGCTTACTTGAGTGAGATAAGCACTTCAGAAGGAAAAAATCTCCACTTCTGCAAATGGCTCAATTTTTGATATCAGTTTGATGAACATGCTCATTTCAGCCAGTTAAGCACTTCAGAAGATCAAAATCTCAACTTCTCCAAATGCCACAACTTTTTATGGTTTTTAGTAACGTGCTTATTTCAGCGAGATAAGCATAGCAGAAGACCAAAGTCTGAACTTCAACAAGACACATAACTTTTTATGCTGTTTTGACAACATGTTTATTACAGTGAGATAAGCACCTAAGAATACCAAAATCTGAACTTCACTAAAAAACTCAAATTTTGATGTTGGATTGACGAACAGGCTTCCTCCAGTAAAATGAGCACTTCAGAAGTGATGAATCTCAACTTCACCAAATGACTCAACTTTTGATGTTGTTTTGTCTCACGTGCTTATTTCAGTGAGATAAGCATATCAGAAGAGCAAAATCTGAAGTTCACCAAGACACTCAAATTTTGATGCTGGTTTGACTAAAATGCTTATTTCAGTGAGATATGCGTATCAGAAGACTAAAATCTCAACGTCACCAAAGGACCGAAATTTTGATGCTGATTTATCGAAAATGCTTATTTGAGTGAGATAAGCACTTCAGATGTCAAAAATCTCAACTTCACCAAATGACTTAAGTTTTTATGCTGTTTTGACTAACATGATTATTTCACTCAGATAAGCACTTCAGAAGACCAAAATCTGAACTTCAACAAATGACTCACGTTATGATGTTGATTCGACTAATATGGTTATTTGAGTGAGATAAGCACTTCGGAAGTCAAAAATCTCAACTTCACCAAAGGACCGAACTTTGGACGTTGGTTGGACTAAAATGCTTATTTCAGTGAGATAAGTACTTCAGCAATCAAAGATCTCAACTTCACCATCTGACTTAATTTTTGATGCAGTTTTGACTAACATGCTTATTTAACTCAGATAAGCACTTCAGAAGACCGATATCTCACTTCACCAAAAATGTTAGTTTTTGAAGTTGTTTTGAATGACATGCTTATTTCATGAGGCAAGCACTTCAGAAGACAAAAATCTGAACTTCACCAAATGACTCAAGTTTTGATGTTGGTTGTTTTAAAAAGCTTATTTCAGCGAGTTAAGCTCTTCAGAACACCAAAACCTAAACTTCACCAAATGAATGTAATTTTGATGATGGTTTGACTAACATGTTTATTTGATTGAGCGAAGCATTTCAGAAATCAAAAATCTCAACTTCACCAAATGACTCAACTTTTGATGTTGTTTTGACTAACGTGCTTATTTCAGCGAGATAAGCATTTCAGAAGTCAAAAATCTCAACTTCACCAAATGACTCAACTTTTGTGTTGTTTCAAGTAACATGCATATTTGAGTGAGATAAGCACTTCAGAATACCAACATCTCAACTTCACCAAATACCTTAATTTTTATTGCTGTTTTGATAAACTTGCTTATTTCAATAAGACAAGCACTTCAGAAGGCAAAAATCTGAACTTCACCAAATGACTCAACTGTTGATGTTGTTTTGACTAACGTGCTTATTTCAGTGAGATAAGCACTTCAGAAATCAAAAATCTCAACTTCACCATCTGACTTAATTTTTTATGCAGATTTGACTAACATGCTTATTTAATTCAGATAAGCACTTCAGAAGACCAATATCTCATTTCACCAAAAATGTTAGTTTTTGATGTTGTTCTGAATGACATGCTTATTTCATGAGGTAAACACTTCAGAAGGCGAAAGTCTCAACTTCACCAAATGACACAACTTTTGATGCAGGTTGGATTAAAATGCTTATTTCAGCGAGTTAAGCTCTTCAGAACACCAAAACCTAAACTTCACCAAATGAATGTAATTTTGATGATGGTTTGACTAACATGTTTATTTGATTGAGCGAAGCATTTCAGAAATCAAAAATCTCAACTTCACCAAATGACTCAACTTTTGATGTTGTTTTGACTAACATGCTTATTTCAGTGAGATAAGCATTTCAGAAGTCAAAAATCTCAACTTCACCAAAGGACCAAACTTTGGATGTTGGTTGGACTAAAATGCTTATTTCAGTGAGATAAGTACTTCAGCAATCAAAGATCTCAACTTCACCATCTGACTTAATTTTTGATGCAATTTTGACCAACATGCTTATTTAACTCAGATGAGCATTTCAGAAGACCAATATCTCACTTCACCAAAAATGTTAATTTTTGATGCTGTTTGGAATGACATGCTTATTTCATGAGGTAAGCAAGTCAGAAGATCAAAATTTCAACTTCACAAAATGACTCAACTTTTGATGTTGTTTTGATTAACATGCTTATGTCAGCGAGTTAAGCACTTCAGAAGGCTAAAATCTAAACTTCACCAAATGACATAACTTTTGATGCTGTTTGGTTTTAAATGCTTATTTCTGCGAGTTAAGCTCTTCAGAACACAAAAACCTGCACTCCACCAAATGACTCAAGATTTGGTGACGGTTTGACTAACATGCTTATATGAGTGAGATAAGAATTTCAGAAGTCAAAAATCTTAACTTCACCAAATGACTCAACTTTTGATGTTGTTTTGACTCACGTGCTTGTATCAGCGAGATGAGCATATCAGAAGACTAAAATCTCAACTTCACCAAAGGAAATAACTGTTGATGCTGGTTGGTTTAAAATGCTTATTTCAGTGAGATGAGCACTTGAGAAGACTAAAATATGAACTTCACCAAATGAATCAAGTTCTGATGTTGGTTTGACTAACATGCTTATTTGAGTGAGATAAGCACTTCAGAAGACAGAAATCTCAACTTCACCAAATGACTCAACTTTTGTGTTGTTTTAAGTAACATGCATATTTGAGTGAGATAAGCACTTCAGAAGACCAAAATCTCAACTTCATAAAATACCTTAATTTTTAATGCTGTTTTGATAAACTTGCTTATTTCAGTAAGATAAGCACTTCAGAAGGCAAAAATCTGAACTTCACCAAATGACTCAACTGTTGATGTTGTTTTGACTAACGTGCTTATTTCAGCACGATAAGCACTTCAGAAATCAAAAATCTCAACTTCACCATCTGACTTAATTTTTTATGCCGATTTGACTAACATGCTTATTTAACTCAGATAAGCACTTCAGAAGACCAATATCTCATTTCACCAAAAATGTTAGTTTTTGATGTTGTTCTGAATGACATGCTTATTTCATGAGGTAAACACTTCAGAAGGCGAAAGTCTCAACTTCACCATCTGACTTAATTTTTTATGCTGTTTTGACAACATGCTGATTTCAGTGAGATAAGCACTTGAAGCCCAAAATCTGAACTGCAGTAAAAAACTCAAATTCTGATGTTGGATTTACTAACAGGAATCCTCCAGTGAAATACGCACTTCAGAAGCGATGAATCTCGACTTCACCAAATGACTCAACTTTTGATGTTGTTTTGAGTAACATGCATATTTGAATGAGACATGCACTTCAGAAGACCAAAATCTGAACTTCACCAAATGGTTTAAGTTTTTATGCTGTTTTGACTAACATGATTATTTCACTCAGATAAGCATAGCAGAAGACCAAAATCTGAACTTCAACAAGACACTCGACTTTTTATGCTGTTTTGACAACATACTTACTTCAGTGAGATAAGCACTTCAGAAGACCAAAATCGGAACTTCAACAAATGACTCAAGTTTTGATGTTGGTTAAACTAAAAGGCTTATTTGAGTGAGATAAGCACTTCAGAAGTCAAAAATCTCATCGTCACCAAATGATTTAATTTTTAATGCTGTTTTGACTAACATGCTTATTTCAGTAAGTTAAGCACTTCAGAAAAGCAAAATCTGAACTTCACCAAATGACTCAAGTTTTGATGTTGGTTTGACTAACATGCTTCGTTCAGCGATTTAAAATCTTCAGAAAGCTAAGATGTCAACTTCACCAAATGCCTCAACTTTTGATGCTGGTTGGATTAAAATGCTTATTTCAGCCAGTTGAGCTCTTCAGTCGACCATAATCTGAGCTTCACCAAATGACTCAAGTTTTGATTTTGGTTTGACTGACGTGCTTAGTTCAGTGAGATAAGCACTTCAGAAATCAAAAACTCAACTTCACCAAATGACTCAACTTTTGATGTTGTTTTGAATAACGTGCTTATTTCAGTGAGATTAGCATTTCAGAAGACTCAAATCTCAAATTCACCAGATGACCTAACTTTTGATGCTCGTTAAATTAAAATGCTTATTTCAGCGAGTTAAGCACCTCAGAAGCCAAAAATGTGAACTTCACCAAATGACACAATTAATTATGTTCGGCTGACTGACATGTTTATTTCAGCGCGTTAAGCACTTCAGAAGATCAAAACCTCAACTTTACCAAATGACTCAACTTTTGATGCTGGTTTGACTAAAATGCTTATTTCAGTGAGAGACGCACTTCAGAAGTCAAAAATCTCAACTTCACCAAATGCCTTCAATGTTTATGGTGTTTTGACTAACATGCTTATTTCACTCAAATAAGCACATCAGAAGACCAAAATCTGAACTTCACCAAGTGAATCAAGTTTTGATGTTGTTTTGACTAAGATGCTTATTTCAGCGAGTGAAGCACTTCCGAGGTTAAAATCTCAACTTCACTAAATGACACAACTTTTGATGCCGGTTGGTATAAAATGCTTATTCCAGCGAGTTCAGCTCTTAAAAAAATCAATACCTGAACTCCACCAAATGACTCTAGTTTTGATGATGGTTTGACTAACATGCTTATTTGAGTGAGATAAGCATTTCAGAAGTCAAAAATCTCAACCTCATCAAATGACGTGATTTTTGATGGTGGTTAGACTAAAATGCTTATTTCAGTGAGTTAAGCACTTGAGAAGACTAAAACCTGAACTTCACCAAATGACTCAATGTCTAATGTTGTTTTGACAGACATGCATATTTGAGTCAGATAAGGACTTCAGAAGATCAAAATCTCTACTTCACCAAATGACACAACTTTTGATGTTGGTTTGACTAACGTGCTTCTTTCAGCGAGTTAAGCACTTCAGACCGCTAAAATCTCGACTTCAACAAGACACGCAAATTTTTATGCAGTTTTGACAAATGCTTACTTCAGTGAAATAAGCACTTCAGAATACCAAAATCTGAACTTCACTAAAAAACTCAAATTTTGATGTTGGATTGATGAACAGGCTTCCTCCAATGAAATAAGCACTTTAGAAGTGAAGAATCTCGACTTCTCCAAATGACTCAACTTTTGATGTTGGTTTGACTAACATGCTTATTTCAGCGAGATAAGCACTTCAGAAGGCTAAAATCTCAACTTCACCAAATGACTCAAATTTTGATGTTGGTTGTATTAAAATGTTTATTTCAGCGAGTTAAGCACTTCAGAAGACCAAAATCTCAACTTGACAAATTTACTCAAGTTTTGATGTTGGTTTGACTAACATGCTTGTTTCAGCGATTTACGCACTTCAGAGGTCAAAAATCTCACCGTCAACAAATGACTTAATTTTTGATGTTGTTTTTACTGACATGCTTATTTCAGCGAGTTAAGCACTTCTGAAGTGCTTATCTCAATGAAATAAACATGTCATTCAAACCAACTTCGAAAACTAACATTTTTGTTGAAGTGAGATATTGGTCATCTGAAGTGCTTATCTGAGTTAAATAAGCATGTTAGTCAAAACAGCATTGAAAATTAATTCAGATGGTGAATTTGAGATTTTTGACTTCTGAAGTGCCAGTCTCACTCAAATAATCATTTTAGTCAAACAAATATCAAAACTTGAGTCATTTGGTGAAGTTCAGATTTTGGTCTTCTGAAGTGCTTATCTGAGTGAAATAAGCATTTTAGTCAAACCAGCATCCAAAGTTGAGGGTTTTCGTGAAATTGAGATTTTGGTCTTCTGATATGCTTAACTCGCTAAATTAAGCACGTTTTATCAAAACAACATCAAATGTTAAGTCATTTGGGGAAGTTGAGATTTTGATCTTTTCAAGTCCTTAACTCGCTGAAATAAGCATTTTAATTTAAAAAGCTTCAAAAGTTAGGCCATCTGGTGAAGGTGCGATTTTAGTCTTCTGATATGCTTATCTCGTTGAAATAAGCACGTTAGTCAAAACAACATCGAAAGTTGAGTCATTTGGTGCTGTTGAGATTTTTGATTTCAGAAGTGCTTATCTCACTGAAATAAGCATGTTAGTCAAACCAACAGCAAAACTTGAGACATTTGGTGAAGTTCAGATTTTGGTCTACTGAAGAGGTTAACTCGCTGAAATAAGCATTTTATTCCAAATAGCATCAAAAGTTGCGTCATTTGGTGAAGTTGAGAATTTAGCCTCTGAAGTGCTTGAATCGCTGAAATAAGCATGTTCGTCAAACTAACATCAAAAATTGACTCATTTGGTGAAGTTCCGATTTTGTTTTCTGATGTGCTCATATCGCTGAAATAAGAATTTAAATTCAACCATCATCAAAAATTATGTCATTTGGTGAAGTTGAGAGTTTTGCCTTCCGAAGTGTTTATCTCACTCCAATAAGTATGGTAGTCTCTCCAAGATCAAAACTTGAGTCATTTGGTGAAGTCGAGATTCTTCACTTCTGAAGTGCTTATTTCACTGGAAGAAGCCTGTTAGTCAATTCAACATCAAAATTTGAGTCATTTAGTGAAGTTCAGATTTTGGTCTTCTGAAGTGCTTTTCCCTCTGAAATAAGCATATTAGTGAAAACCATATCAAAAGTTGAGTGTCTTGTTGAAGTTGAGATTTTGGTCATCTGCTCTGCTTATCTCACTCAAATAAGTGTGTCAGTCAAAACAACAGCTGAAGGTGAGTCATTTGGTGAAGTTGTGATTTTTGACTTCTGAAGCGCTTGTCTGACTCAAATAAGCATGTTAGTCAAACCGACATCAAAACTTGAGTCATTTGGTGAAGTTCAGATTTTGGTCAAGTTCAGATTTTGGTCTTCTGAAGTGCTTAACTCGCTGAAACAAGCATTTTAATCCAACCAGCATTAAAAATTAAGTCATTCGGTAAAGTTGAGATTTTTGCCTTCTTAACTGTTTAACTCGCTGAAATAAGCATTATATTCAAAACAACATCAAAAGTTGAGTCATTTGGTGAAGTTGAGATTTTGATCTTCTGAAGGGCTTACCTCATGAAATAAGCATGTCATTCAAACCAACATCAAAAACTAACTCATTTGGTGAAGTGAGGTATTCGTTTTCTGAAGTGCTTATCTGAGTGAAATAAGCATGTTAGTCAAAACAGCATCAAAAATTAAGTCAGATGGTGGATTTGAGATTTTTGCTTTCTGAAGTGCTTATCTCACTGAAATAAACATTTTAGTCAAATCAGCATCAAAAGTAAGGTCTTTTGGTGAAGTTGAGATTTTTGACTTCTAAAGTGCTTATCTAACTCAAATAATCATGTCAGTCAAACCAACATAAAAACTTGAGTCATTTGGTGAAGTTGAGATTTTGGTTTTCGGAAGTGCTCATCTAACTGAAATAAGCATTTTAGTCAAAGCGGCATGAAAAGTTAAGTCATTTGGTGAAGTTGAGATTTTTGACTTCTGATGTGCTTATCTCACTCCATAAGCATGTTAGTCGAACCAACATCAAAACTTCTGTCATTTTTTGAAGTTCTTACTTTGGCGTTCTGAAGTGCTTATCTCACTCAAATATGCATGTTACTCAAAACAACATCATAAGTTGTGTCATTTGGTGAAGTCGAGATTCTTTACTTCTGAAGTGCTTATTTCACTGGATGAAGCCTCTTTGTCAATCCAACATCAAAATTTGAGTCATTCAGTGAAGTTCAGATTTTGGTCTTCTGAAGTGCTTATGTCACTGAAATAAGCATGTTGGCAGAATAGCATAAAAAGTTTAGTGTCTTGTTGAAGTTGTGATTTTGATCTTCTGCTATGCTTATCTCACTGAAATAAGCTCGTTAGTCAAAACAACATCAAAATGGTGTCATTTAGTGAAATTGAGATTTTGATCTTCTGAAGAGCTTAACTCGCTGAAATGAGCATTTTAATTAAACCAGCATCAAAAGTTAGGTCATCTGTTGAAGGTGAAGTAAGCATGTTAGTCAAAACGACATCAAAAGTTGAGTGATTTGGTGAAGTTGAGACTTGTGATTTCTGAAGTCCTTAACTCGCAGAAATAAACATTTTAATTTAAACAGCTTCAAAAGTTAGGTCATCTGGTGAAGGTGAGATTTTAGTCTTCTGATATGCTTATCTCGCTGAAATAAGCACAATAGACAAAACAACATCAAAAGTTGATTCATTTGGTGAAGCTGAGATTTTTGATTTCTGAAGTGCTTATCTGACTGAAATAAGCATGTTAGTCAAACCAACATGAAAACTTGAGTCACTTGGTGAAGTTCAGATTTTGGTCTACTGAAGATCTTAACTCGCTCAAAACAGCATTTTTTTCCAACCAACATCATAAGTTGAGTCATTTGGTGAAGTTGAGATTTTAGACTTCTGAAGTGCTTAAATCGCTGAACGAGGCAGATAAGTCAAGACAACATCAAAACTTGAGTCATTTGGTATAGTTCAGATTTTGGTTTTCTGAAGTGATTATCTCACTGAAATAAGCATGTTAGACGAAACAGCATTAAAAATTAAGTCATGTGGTGAAGTTGAGATTTTAGACTTCTGATATGCTTGTCTCGCTGAAATAAGCATTTTAGTCAAACCAGCGTCAAAAGTTGAGTGCCTTGGTGAAATTGAGATTTTAATCTTCTGATATGGTAATCTCGCTGAAATTAGCACGTTAGTCAAAACAACGTCAAACGTTGAGACATTTGGTGAAGTTGATATTTTCATCTTATGAAGTGCTTAACTCGCTGAAATAAGTATGTTAGTCAAACGAACATAAAAAATTGTGTCATTTGGTGAACTTCAGATTTTTTACTTCTGAGGTGCTTAACACGCTGAAATAAACATTTTAATTCAACCAACATCAAAAGTTTGGTCATACGGTGAAGGTGAGATTTTAGTCTTCTGATATGCTTATTTCGCTGAATTAAGCACGTTAGTCAAAACAGTTTCATCAGCCCCTGGTAAATAAACCCTAAAACAAAGGAGCCCCAGTGTATGAACCGTGAAGTACAGAGCCACTAAACAGTAAAAACTAAAGGAACTGCGGATGCAGCAAAATCAGGAACAAAAACGGAGTTGCTGGAAAAGCTCAGCAGGTCTGGCAGCAACTCCGACACTTCCGCCGTCTGTAATCCGATTCCACCACCAAAGGCATTTCTCCCTCTCCACCTTTATCTGTTTCCCGGAGGGACCACTCTCTCCGTGACTTCCTTGTCCGCTCCACACTCACCTGCAGCCCCACCACACCTGGCACTTATCCCTACAACCGCAGAATTGCGACACCTGCCCCTACACCTCCCCCGACAGCCCCAACCCAGGCCCCAAGAAGACTTTCCACATCAAGCAGATGTTCACCTGCAAATCTACAAATGTGATATACTGCATCCGCTGTTGTGGCCTCCTCTACATTGGGGAAACCAAGCGGAGGCTTGGGGACCGCTTTGCAGAACACCTACGCTTGGTTCGCACTAAAGAACTGCGCTTCCCAGTCGCGAACCATTTCAACTACCCTTACAATTCATCAGAAGCCATGTCCATCCTGGGCCTCCTGCAGTGCCACATCGATGCCACCCGAAGTTTGCAGGAACAGCAACTCATATTCCGCTTGGGAACCCTGCAGTCCAATGGTATCAATGTGGATTTCAAAAGCTTCAAAATCTCCCCTCCCCCTACCGCATCCCAAAACCAGCCCAGCTCGTCCCCGCCTCCCTAACCTGTCCTTTCTCCCACCTATCCCCTCCTCCCACCTCAAGCCCCATTCCCATCTCCGACCTACTAACCTCACCCCGCCTCCTTGACCTGTCCGTCCTCCCTGGACAGACCTACCTCCTCCCTAACTCCCCATCTACACTCACTTTTACTGGCTCCATTCACGCCTCTTTGACCTGTCTGTCTCCTCTCCACCTATCTTCTCCTCTATCCATCGTCTATCCGTCTCTGCATCTCTCCCTATTTATTTCAGAACCCCCTTACCCTCCCCCATTTCTGAAGAAGGGTCTAGGCCCAAAATGTCAGCCTTCCTGCACCTCTGATGCAGCTTGGCCTGCTGTGTTCATCCAGTTCTATATGTTGTTATCTCAGATGCTCCAGCATCTGCAGATCCGACCATCAATGACGAAAATGAGACCGTGTTACCTGTTCCAGGCCAGTACTGAAGCACTGTCAGAGGGATAGAACTGCTGGAGAGTCAGAGAGTCAATAATGAGGTAGCGCCTCATTGTAAGCGGGTGAGAACTGAAGAAGTGCCTCACATGTATAGGGTCTGTGTTGAGGTAATGCAGCACCACCAGATGTTTAGAACTGTTGGGTGCACCATTATGAGAGGGTCAATCTTGAGGCGATGTCTCATTCTAAAGGGGTCAGACTTGTTGGACTGCCACAAGATTGCAGTACTGTGAGAATGTCAGACTGAGGGAGTGCCTCATTGTCAGATAGTCAGTACTGTCAGAGCTTCAGTACTGAAGCAGTGCCTCATGGTCAAAGGGTCCACATTGGAGGTATTGCAGCACTTGTGTGCCACCGGGGTCGGTGCTGGGACCTTTGTTATTTGTTATTTATATGATTGATCTGGATGTAAATGTACAAGGCATGATGAGTTAGTTTTTGGATAATGCAAAAGTAGGAGATGTCATTGATAGCAAAGAAGGTGATCAAAATTTACAGAGGCTTCTCAATCAGATGCGGAAGTGGGCTGAGGATTGGTAAATACAATTGTAAACAGATAGAGATGTGCAATTTGGAAACTCAAACCAAGTAGGATTTATACAGTAAATGGTAAAGTCCTGAATTTCATCCTCTGACAATGTTGCACTCCTTCAGTACTGACCGACAACAAAGTGGGAGAGCCTCAGGCAGACCCTCTGACAATGAAGCATTCCCTCAGGACAATAATCTTTAATTGTAAACTAATCTGTAATATTATTTGACCTGTTAAGTTTACAATACTTCCCGTGTCTCCTGTAGAACACGCAGTTGCTCTTCCTCTCGCTCTGCCTCTGGGTATGCGATGCTGCTTTCTTCCATACGACACTCAGAAATTACGCTAGCCATAACCCTCACCCTCGATTCAGACCGAACGCTAACCCTCATGTAAACCCTAAGTCCAACCTCAGCCCAAATCCTAAACTCAGGCCTAAACCAAACCATAACCCTCAGTCCCAACGCTGATCATAACCTTACCTCTGATTCTCGCCTCAGCCCTAACACCTACCCTCAGCCCTATAACGCAAGCCTCATCCCTACGCTAACCATAGCCTTAATCCTAAACCGAATTTAGCTTCAGCCCTACGCCTAACTGAAGACATAGAGCCTCCGGTACAGAAACCCGAAGACACAGAGCACCCGTACAGAAACCCGAAGGCAGAGACCCCTTTCAATTAACTGTAAAACACGAGCTCCCTACAAATAATCCCTAAAACATATACATCCCTGTAAATGAACCGTGAAACACAAAGCCTTCTGTAAGTAATCTCCGACGCAGAATCTCGTTTAAACAAACGCGAAAAAGAGCCCCCTGGAAATACACTCAAGCACAGAGACCCCTATAAATAAAACCTTAGAAAGGTCCCTCAGGAAGTAAAATGTAAAAGACAGAGAACCCAGTAAGAAACCATAAAACACAAAGACGTCTGTAAAGAAACCCGAAAACACAGCCCCCTGTAAATAATCCAAAACAAAGAGCACCCTGTGCACAAACCCCAAACGTTAACTGTTTTTGCCTTCATAAATGCTGCTAGATATGCTGAGCTTTTCCAGCAATTTTGTTTTTGTTCCTGATTTACAGCATCTGCAGTTCCTTCGGTTATCAATTGACGAGACAGTCAGTTAGATCAAATGGTTGTGTATCACATATTTATCAGTCGGATTCAAACACGCAGTACCCGTTCGCTCATGTGGTCACTTGCCTAACTTCTAACCTTTGCCCCTGAATATCCTGTGGTCTGCCCTGTTTACTCATATCGGTTAGCACTTAACAAGGCTTCCGGAGTCTGGCTGGCGTGTCTTTAGTAATACAGTGTCAATCGCCTTAAAATGTCCTTTTCTGTGGTTTTTGTGTGACACTATATCACAAGGCTCTTCACTGTTGTACTAAAGGTCCGCTTTACCAATGCACCCACAAGCCCTCCATATGACCACTCTCGCGCTCTCATTCATTCATAACTTTACTGACCAGTCATTAGCGTACTGTGTTTACTATTACTGCATTTCATTCATTCATTCATTCATTCATAAAACTGCCGTCTTGCTGGAATTTTCACTCATAAAGGGACACGAAATTACATTGTTCCTTCCACCCCATTACTGCCTTTTCACACTTTGAACCCTTGTTACTAACAGTGTCCAAACTTGTGTCTATGTCAGAGTCAATCCCTGAGTATGTGTTAATTTTCTAATCTATTCAGAACAATACGATCCCATCCATCGTGTCACCCGAAACTATGAAAAATTATAATATTAATCAGGCCTCAACAAACGTCTCCCAGAACTTGAATATCTTGCGGGACATCAAACAAGTTTTCTGCGTTACCACGTCTCTGTGAGATACATATTGAATAGGGTCCGCGTTCCCTTTAAGAAAGCGACTCTCAAAACAGCGCTTCCGTGAAATTGAATCACAGAATGAGTAAACCGGCAATAGTGAAATCTCAAGAGGCAGCCGCGGTAATCAGGCTACAAAACTTTCTGCTGTCATTAAGTAATTCCCAACACAGTCAAATCATATAGGGTTGATAATCTTTCTGGCATTCTCTAAATTTAAAAGAATAAAAGGACTCACACATTTCATTGCCCTACTTCAAATACCTCAGTCCTGACCCGCTGACAATGAGGCGCTCCCTCAGTCCTGACC
>NC_063375.1:3271600-3310317 GCF_021869965.1 Rhincodon typus
CCTGACCCGCTGACAATGAGGCGCTCCCTCAGTCCTGACCCGCTGACGATGAGGCGCTCCCTCAGTCCTGACCCGCTGACAATGAGGCGCGACCTCAGTCCTGTCCCGCTGACAATGAGGCGCTCTATCAGTCCTGACCCGCTGACAATGAGGCGCTCCCTCAATTTTGACCCTATTACAACGAGGCGCTACCTCAACAATGAATATCAGACAAACACTACACCTCCCCATTCCTGACTCTTTGTCAAAGAGGCATTGCCTCAGAGTATGATGTACTATCTCAATCCGAACAATTCGCCGTGCTGTCCTGGGGGCTGTGTTATTTCGTGTTGATTTACAGTCGGCTACTGTTTTAGGCTTTATTAATTGGAAGCTCTGTGTTTTCGGGTCGCCTCTGAGAGTTTATTTACAGGAAGCTTAGTTTGAGGGAGGATTTTCAGGGGGCACTGTTTCCGGCTCTATATTTTACACTTTATTCACAGGGTACTCGGTCTTTTATGGTTTCTTACTGGAGGCTGTGTCTTTTACACTTTATTTCCTGAGGCACCTTTCTTTGGTTATATATATAGGGTCTCTGTGCTTAAGGGTATATTTACAGGGGGCTCTGTTTTTCGCATTTTTTCAAATGAGACTCTGCGTCGGAGAATATATACTGGAGGCTGTGTGTTTCAGAGTTCCTTTACAGGGCTGTCTGTGTTTTAGGGTATCTGGACACGATTCTCGGTGTTTTAGAGATTATTTATAGTGGTCTGTGTTTTACAGGTTACTGAAAGGCGTCTCTGTCTTCGGGTTTATTTTCCACGGACTGTTATTTATAGGTACGTCTATCTTTTCAAAGTTTATGCGTAAGGGGCCCTGTCTTACGGATAATTTACAGGTGGGCTGAGTGTGGGGTGTAATTACAGGTGCTCAGTGTTTTCGGATTTATTTAGTGGGAGCCCTCTGTTTTACCTTCTACTTCCTGGGTGATGTGTGTTTGAGTTCATTTAAAGGGGTCCGTGTATTTGTGGGTGTAATTACAGGCCGCTTTGTTTTTAAGATTGGTTTAAATGGGGCTCTGCGTTTTAGGGGTTATTTACTGTGAACTCCGCGTTTTACGGGTTATGGAAAGTGGTTTCTCAGGGTATGTTTACAGGGGGCTCGGTGTTTGAGCGCTTTTGTGCAGGGCTGAGGCTAGCGTTAGAGGTGAGGTTAGGGTCAGCGCTGGGGCTGAGGGTTATGGTTTGTGTTCGGCCTGAGGCGAAGGTTAGGGTTAGGGTTAGGGTTTGGCCTGAGGTTAGGCTCAGAGCTTATGCAAGGGTTCGCGTTAGGGCTGAAATTCGAGTTAAGTTTAGGGTTAGGGTTATTTCTGGGGGCAGGGAGAAAGAAAGCAGCTTCGCATACTCGGAGACAGAACCAGAGGGACAGCAACTGCGTATTCTACAGGAGACTCGGGATGTATTGTAAACTTAACAGGTCAAATAGTATTACAGATTAGTTTACAATTAAATTTTATTGTCCTGAGAGAATGCCTCATTGTCAGAGGGTCCGCTTGATGCTGTCCCTCTATGTTGTAGTGTCAATACTGAAGGAGTGCACAATTGTCAGAGGATCACATTCAGCCGAAGCCTCATTTTTAAAAATTATGTAATTTAGTTATGTAACACTCCCCCAGTAAGAATTTAGAATAAGGCTCAGCCTCAGTCTTGACCCGATTACTGATACACTCCTACAGTTCTGACCCACTGACACTGCTGCAATACCTCAGGTGCGGACCGTTTGAAAATGAGGCACTGCTTCAGTACTGAAGGTCTGACAGTACTGACTATCTGACAATGAGGGAGTGCCTCAGTCTGACATTGGCACAGTGCTGCAATGGTGTGGCACTCCCACAAGTCTAACCCCTTCAGAATAAGACACTACCTCAGTATTGACCGTCTCACAATAACGCACCCCAACAGTTCTGACCCTCTGGTACTGCTACATTACCTCATTACAGACCCTATAAATGTGAGGCACTTCCTCAGTTCTGACCCTCTTACAATTGGGCGCTACCTCAGCATTGACTCTCTGATTATAATGCTCTCCATCAGTTCTGTCCCTCTGACAGTGCCTCAATACTTGCCTGTACCAGGCAAATTCCTCATTGTTAGCGGGTTAGTTCTGCGGCAGTGCCTCCTGGTAATGGGATCATATGAATCTTTAATACTATTTGACCTGTTAAGTTTACAATACATCCCGAGTCTCCTGTAGAATACGCAGTTGCTCTCCCTCCGGCTCTGGGTATGCAAAGCTGCTTTCTTTCTCCCTACTCTCAGAAATATCCCTAACCTTAACCTTAGATTCACCCCTAACCCTAACCCTCGCATAAGCCCGAAGCCTAACTTCAGCCGAAAGCCTAACCCAAACCATAACCCTCAGCCCTAACGCTCGCCTCATTCTATACTAACCGTAGCCTCAGGCCCAAACCGAACCCCACTTCAGCCGTACTCTTGGCCCTCAAACATGGAGCCGCCTGCCCAGAGGCCCCAGAAACACAGAGACCCCTTTCAATAACCCGTAAAACGCGGACTTCACTGCAAATAACCCCTAAAACACAGAGTCATATTTAAACAAACTTCAACAACAGACCCCGCTGTAATTATATGCTCAAATACACAGACCCCTTAAAATGAACTCGAACACACATTGCCCAGGAAGTATAAGGTAAAACACAGGGCTACTTCTCAATGAATCCGAAAACACTGAGCACCTTTAATTACACCCCAACACTGAGCCCACCTGTAAAATATCCGTAAGACGGGGCCCCTTACAAATAACCCTAAAAAGATAAAGCTACCTATAAATAAACAGCCTCCTGCAAACAAACCCTCAAACAGAACCCCTTCCAATAACCTGTAAAACACGGAGATCACTATTAATAATCCCCAAAACGCACAGCATCGTGTATGTACACCCAAAAACACAAACATTCCTGTAAACGTACCCTGAAACACAATGCCTCCTGGAAATAATCTCCGACGCAGAGCTTCATTTAAACAAACGTTAAAAAAAGGCCCCTGTAAATACACTGTCAATCAAAGACGCCCTTTCAATAAACCCGAAGAAAGGTCTCTCACGAAGTAAAATGTAAACCACAGAGCCCCCGGCACATAACCCCCTGTAAATAAACCCGAAAACACAGAGCTTCATTCATAGGGATGTCTTTGTCTTGGAGTTCATATACAATGAAGCCTGAAACACAAAGCTTTCTGTAAATAATCAACGACGCAGAGCCTCATTTAAACAAACGATAAAAACAGAGCTACCTGTAACTACACTCTCAAGCAGAGAGACCCCTTTACATATAACCTAAGAAAGGTTCCTCAGGAAGTAAAATGTAAATCAGAGCTCCCAGTAAGAAACAATAAAAGACAGAGCCCCATGTAAATTACATGTCAAATATAGAGCTCTTTGTAAAAAAACCCTGAAACACAGGGCACCCTGCAAATCCTCCATAAAGCTGTGCTTCCAGTAAATAAACCCTCAGAGACGCCTGTAAACAAGCCCTCAGACAGACACCCCTTTCAATAACCAGTAAAACAAGGAGCTAAATTCAACTAATCCCTAAAACAGAAACCCCCTGTAATTAAACCCTCAAATACACAGACCCCTTTAAATGATCTCGAAAACAGGAAGTAGAATGTAAAACACAGGGCTCCCTCTAAATAAATTCGAAAACACAGAGCACCTGTCAATACACCCCAACATCGAGCCGACCTGTAAATTATCGGTAAAACAGGACCCCTTACAAATTAACCCGAAAAGACAGAGCTAGCTATAAATAAAGAGCCCCCTGTAAATAAATGCCAAAACAAATAGTAAAAACCGGAAGAACTGCGGATGCTGCAAATCAGGAAAAAATACAATGTTGCTGGAATAGCTCAGCAAGTCTGGCAGCATCTGTGAGGGAAAAAACAGAATGAACGTTTCGGGTCAGTTGATCGTTCCTCAGAACCTCTGGCTAGCGCGTCTTTAGTAATGCAGGATCAATCGCCTTGAAATATCATTTTCTGTGGTTTTTGTGAGGCACTATAACATTATTGCATAAGAACATAAGAGCTCAGAGCAGGAGCAGGTAATCTGGCCCCTCGAGCCTGCCCCGCTATTCAATAAGATCGTGGCTGATCTTTTTGAGACTCAGCTCCACATACCCGCCCGCTCACCATAAACCTTAATTCAATTGCTGTTCATAAATTTGTCTAGCCCTGCCTTAAATACATTCAGCGAGGTAGCTTCAACCACTTCACTGGGCAGGGCATTCCACAGATTCACGACCCTTTGGGTGAAGAAGTTCCTCCTGTCCTCAGTCCTACATCTGCTTCCTTTTAGTTTGAAGCTGTGCCCCCGAGTCCTAGTTTCACCTGCTAGTGGAAACAACCTCCCTGCCTCCACCTTATCTATTCCCTTCATAATCTTGTATGTTTCTATAAGATCTCCCCTCATTCTTCTGATTTCCAATGAGAACAATCCCAGCCTACTCAGTCTCTCCTCATATTCCAACCCTCTCAACTCTAAAATCAACCGAGTGAATATCCTCTGTTCCCCATCCAGTGCTAGTATAACCCTTCTCAAGTAAGGAGATCAAAACTGCACACAGTACTCCAGGGGCGGCCTCACCAGGACGCTATACAGCTTCAGCATTACCTCCCTGTTTTTAAACTCCATCCCTCTAGCAATGACAGACAAAATTCTACACCTGCAATACAACTTTAGCGATTCATGCACAAGGACACTCAAGTCCCTCTGCACAGCAGCATGCTGCAACTTTTTACCATTTAAACCATAGTCCATTTTGTTGTTATTCCTACCAAAATGGATGACCTCACATTTATCGACATTGCACTCCATCTGCCAGACCTTTGCCCACTCATTGAGACTATATATCCCTCTGCAAATTTTCAGTGTCTTCTGCGCACTTTGCTCTACCGCTCATCTCATTGTCATCTGCAAATTTTCACACACCACACTTAGTCCCCAACTCCAAATTATTTATGTAAATTGTACACAATTGCAGTCCCAACTGATCCCTGAGGCCCACCACTAGCCATTGACAGCCAACCAGAAAAACATCCATTTACCCCTCCTCTTTATTTTCTACTGGTCAATCATCCTCTATCCATGCCAACACATTACCGGCAATATCGTGCAACTTTATCTTATGTAGCAGCCTTTGGTGTGGCACCTTGTCAAATGCCTTCTGGAAATCTAGATACACGAAATCCACAGGTTCCCCGTTGTCCACCATGCAAGTAATGTCCTCAAAGAATTCCAAGTTAGTTAAACATGACCTACCCGACATGAACCATGCTGGGTGTTCCGAATGGGACAATTTATATCCAGTTGTCTTGCTATTATCTTCCTTCATGATGGATTCAAGCATTTGCCCCACAACCGAAGTTAAGCTAACTGGCCTGTAGTCACCAGCTTTTTGTCTACTTCCTTTTTTAAATAGTGGCGTCACACTGGCTGTTTTCCAATCTGCGGGAACAACACCAGAGTCCAGTGAATTTTGGTAAATAATTACTAGTGCAAGCCTCTTTACTGTTGTACTAAAGGTCATCTTTAGCAATGCACCCACAAGCGGTCCATATTACCACTCTCGCACTCTCATTCATTCATAAATTTACTGAACACTTACTGGCGTACTATGTTTACTATTAACACATTTCATTCATTCGTAAAACTGCGATCGTTTCATACTTTTCACTATTAAAGGGAGACTAAATTAAAATGTTCCTTCCACCCCATTTACTGCCTTTTCACAGTTTTAATCCTTACGGCCTTATTTTGCTAACAGTTGCCAAACCTGTGCCTACATCAGTGTCTGTCCCTGAGTATGTGTTAATTTTCTAATCTATTCAGAACAATACCATCGTGTCAACCGACGCTATGAAAGAGCATAATATTAATCAGCCCTCAGCAACCGTCTCCCAGGACTTGAATAGCTTGCAGGACATCAAACAAGTTTTCTGCGTTAGCAGAGATAGTAGGAACTGCAGTTGCTGGAGAATCTGAGCTAACAAGGTGTAGAGCTCGATGAAGACAGCAGGCCAAGCAGCAGAGGAGCAGGAAGGCTGACGTTTCGGGCCTAGACCCTTCTTCAGAAATGGGGGAGGGGAAGGAGGTTCTGAAATAAATAGGGAGAGAGGAAGAGGCGGATAGTAAATGGATAGAGGAGAAAATAGGTGGAGAGGAGACAGACAGGTCAAAGAGGCGGGGATGGAGCCAGTAAAGTTGAGTGGAGGTGGGGAGTTAGGGAGGAGATAGGTCAGTCCAGGGAGAACGGACAGGTCAAGTGATAGGGATGAGGTTAGTAGGTAGGAAATGGGGGTGGCGCTTGAGGTGGGAGGAGGGGACAGGTGGGAGGAAGGACAGGTTAGGGAGGCGGGGACGAGCTGGGCTGGTTTTGGGATGCGGTAGGGGGAGGAGAGATTTTGTAGCTTGTGAAGTCCACATTGATACCACTGGGCTGCAGGGTTCCCAAGAGGAATATGAGTTGCTGTTCCTGCAACCTTCGGGTGGCATCGTTGTGGCACTGCAGAAAGCCCAGGATGGAGATGTCGTCTGAGGAATGGGAGGGGGTGTTGAAATGGTTTGCAACTAGGAGGTGCAGTTGTTCAGTGCAAACCCATCGTAGGTGTTCTACAAAGCGGTCCCCAAGCCTCCGAGTGGTTTCCCCGATGTAAAGGCAGCCACAACGGGAACAGCGGATGTAGTGTACCACATTAGCAGATGTGCAGGTGAACATCTGCTTGATGTGGAAAGTCTTCTTAGTGCCTGGGATGTGGGTGAGGGGGGGAGGTGTAGGGCAGGTGTAGCACTTCCTGCGGTTGTCGGGCTGGAGGGGAGTGTGGAGCGGACAAGGGAGTCACGGACAGAGTGGTCCCTCTGGAAAGCAGATAAGGTTGGGGAGGGAAATACGTCTTAGGTGGTGGGGTCGGATTGCAGGTGGTGGAAGTGTCGGAGAATGATGCGTTGGATCAGGAGGTTGGTGTGCTGGTACGTGCAGACGAGGGGGATTCTGTTTTGGTTGTTATTGCTGGAAGGGGGTGTGAGGGATGAGTTGCGGGAAATGCGGGAGAAAAAGTCGAGAGCGTTCTCGACCACTGAGGGGTAGAAGTTGCAGTCCTTGAAAGACGAGGACATCTGAGATGTTCCAGAGTGGACTGCTTCATCCTGGAAGCAGATGCGGCAGAGGTGAAGGAATTGTGAATAGGGGATGGCATTTTTGCAGGAAGGTGGGTGGGAGGAGGTGTATTCTAGGTAGCTGTGGGAGTCGGTGGGCTTGAAATGGATATCAGTTTCTATGTGGTTGCCAGAGATGGAAACAGGGAGGTCCAGGAAGGAGAGAGAGGTATCAGAGATGGTCCAGGTGAACTTAAGTTTGGGGTGGAAGGTGTTTGTGAAATGGATGAACTGTTCGAGCTCCTTGTGGGAGCACGAGGCGGCGCCGATGCAATGGAGGAAGAGGTGGGGTTTAGGGCAAGTGTAGCTACGGAAGAGGGATTGTTCCATGTAACCTACAAAGAGGCGGGCATAGCTTGGCCTCATGCGGGTACCCATGGCCACGTCCTTTGTCCTTAGGAAGTGGGAGGAATTGAAAGAGAATTTGTTGAGGGGGAGGACGAGTTCGGCTAAGCGGCTGAGGGTCTTGGTGGAGGGGGACTGGTCGGGCCTGCGGGACAGGAAGAAGCCGAGAGCCTTTCGGCCATCTGTATGGGGAACTGGTGTATAGGGACTGGACGTCCATGGTAAAGATGAGGTGTTGGGGACCATGGAATTTGAAGTTCTGGAGGAGGTGGAGTGCGTGGGTGGTGTCATGGACGTAGGTAGTTCCTGGACCAAGGGGGAGAAAATGGAGTCGAGATAGGTGGAGATAAGTTTGGTGGGGCAGGAGCAGGCAGAGACAATGGGTCGACCAGGGCAGTCAGGTTTGGTGGAAAAGCTCAGCAGGTCTGACAACATCTGTGAAGGAGACAACAGAGTTAACGTTTCAGGTCCGGGGACACTTCCGCAGAACTTCAGTACGCTGCCGACACTGAGGTGCTATCTCACTCCAACCCTCTCAGTGCTGCAATAACCCAGATTTGATCCTCTATTTCTTTTGGCAGTCCTTCAGGACTGATCCTGTAATCGTGTGGCGCTGCCTCAGTAATGACCGTTAGACAACACTGCGCTTCCGCATTACTGACTGTCTGACAAACAGGTACTGTCTCAGATCTGACTTGCTGGCTATGAGGTACTACCTGAATCTGACTATCTCGCAGTGCTTTACTGGGGTTCTGTTATTTACTGTTGATTTACAGTGGGCCTTGTGTTTTAGCTTTCATTAACTGGAGGCTCTGTGTTTTTGGGTTTTTTTTTGCAGTCGTCTGTTTGAGGGTTTAGGGGGATTTTAGAGAGGATTTACAGGGAACTCTATACTTTACACGTTATTTACAGCGGGCTCTGACTTTTATGGTTTCTGTACTGTGGGTTGTCCCGGCCCCAGCCTCCGTCCCCAACCTGTCCCAGCCCCGCCCCCAGCCCGCGGAACTGACCCTAACACCGGCCCGAAGCCTGCACCTGCTCCCCGCCCTAACCACAGACTGTTCCGGACATGGCCTCGGTCCCCAGCCCCCGACACGAATCCTTGCCTGGCTTGGCCCGGAACCCAATCCCACAACCTCCACCCCAACCCTAGCCTGTCCCGGCTCCAAACCTCGCCCCAATCCTGACCCTAAACCCAGCCCCATACTCCAGCCACCAGCCTGTCGCAGCCCCGACACTGCCGCAGCTTGTCCCCGACGCCACCCTTCACCCCAGACTGTCCCGGCCCCGGCCCCCAGAGCCCGATCCCAACCCTCACCCCACACTGTCCCGGCCGCGGCCCCGAGTCCCCGACCCCATCCCTAACTCCAGACTGTCCCAGCCGCGGACCCCAGCCCCCGACCACAACCCTAACCCCAGACTGTCCTGACTGCGGCCACCGGACACCGACCCTAACCCCCAGCCCTCGGCCCGAAGCCTGTCGCGGTTCCGGCCCAGGCAACCAGCCACGACCCTACCCCCCCCGCCCAGATGCCAGCGACATAGACCCAGACCCAGACACAGCCATCAGCGCCCCCCAGCCCAACACTCCCCTGACCCTAACACGAACCATGGCCCTGAGCCTGACCCCGACCCCGACCCCGACTCTGACACTGACACAGACCCGGTTAAGGTCCCAGTACCCAGCCCGCAGACCCGACCCTAACACCTGCCTGTCCCAGACCCCAGACCCTCCCTGACGCCAACCCCAGCCGCAGCCTGACCCGGCCCCCATCCTTCAACCTAATCCCAGCCTGTCCCTCTGCTGGCCCCGACTGTCCTGAGACCCGGCCCTCGGCCATCCCACCACCGCCTCTACCCTCCCCCCTACCCTTACTGAGCTAGTCCCCGTCCTGTTCCCAGCCCCCAAATGCAGCCTCAACACTGACCTCAACTCTAACCATAGACTCAGTCCTAACCCTAACCCTAACCCGAGCCGCACCCTGAGCCTCATCTGCCTTTAACCCTCACCTGTCTGAAGGTAACTACTGAGGAAGTGCCTCAATGGTCAATACTCACGCAGTGTCTCAATGTAAAGGGGTCAGAATTGACAGCCTCATTGTCAGTGGCAGTGCTTCACAGTAGAGTCACTGCTGAGGGACTGTCTCACTGTCAGAGTGTCCACTGGGGTGCACAGTCTCAATATAATGGGTTGAGAAATAAGGGAGTGCAACACGTTTGCAGGACCAGTACTGAGATAGTCTAGTCCAGTCAGATGGTCAGGATTGAGCGAGGACCTCTATGTAACGGGATCAGAACTGTGGGATTGCTCCATGATCAGCAGGTCAGCACTGAGCTATTGAAGCACTGTTACAGCATCAATACGGAGGCAGTGTTTCTTTCGAAAGGTGCCTGAATTGAAGGGACGCCACACAATTAGAGGGTCATGACTGTGATATTATGATCAGCGGGTCAGTACGAAGGGACTGCCTTATTGTCAGTGTGTCAGTTCTGAGTCATTGTTCATTTGTCAGAGGGTTCGTCGTATGGGAATGACTCATTGTCAGAGTTTGTGTTCTGAGGCAGTTCCTCAGTGTAACGGTGTGGGAATTGAGGGTTTGCTTCACAGAGAGGGTCAGTGCTAAGATATTGCAGCAGTATCAGAGCATCAATGCTGAGGCATTGCCTCACAATAAAGGCATCACAAGTGAGGCAGTGCGAAACCATTACAGGGTCACTAAGACATTGCAGCACTGTGACAGTGTCAGAACTGATGGACTGTTTCATTGTCAGAGGGGCATTACTGAGGGATTGAAGCACTGTCAGAGCTTCAGTACAGAGGGAGTGCTTCATTGTCAAAGGGTCACTACTGCAGGAGTGCATTACTGTCAGACAGAGCCAGTTCCTAACTATGCAGGGGTCAGAACTGGGGCAGTGCCTCATTGTAAGGGCATCAGAATTGAGGGAGACCTCACATTTAGAGGTTCAATCCTGAGGGAGGGCTTCATTATTATTGTGTCAGTACCTAGGGCACTGTCATATTGTCAGCTGGTCAGTTCTGAGACAGAGTCTCTTTGTCAGTGGTTCAGCACTGAGGCTGTGCTTCAGTGTAATGGTGTCAGAATGGAGGATTTGCCACAGACTGATGGTAAGTACTGAGGTATTTCAGCTCTATCAGGGTCCCTTCTGAAAAGATTCCTTCTGCAGCAGTGAGAGAGACTGAAGGAGTGCCTCCTTGAGAGATGGTCAGTTCTGACACACTGCTCCTTCTTCAGAGGGTCATTGGTGAGGCAGTGCCTCTTTGTAATGGGATCAGAATTGTCAGGGTGCCAGTACTGAGCGAGAGCGTCATGATGAGAGGTCAATACCAAGAGAATGTCTTATCAGAGATTCATTCCCAAGGGTGTGCTTCATTGTCGAAAAGTCCATTCTGAGGGAGGGCATCATGTGAGAATACTGAGGGAGATCCTTATTCTCAGACGGGAAATGCAGCGTTACAGTGATAGGTTAAGGGGATGGGTCAGATGCGCTTAGGAGGGTCAGTGTGGACTTGGCTTCATGGACTGTTTTACACTGTGGGGATTCTATGATTCTGATGAGAGGATCAGTATTGTGGCATTTCAGCACTGCTGGAGGGTAAGATCAGTGGGAGTGCATAATTGCCAGAGGTTCAATACTGATGTAGTGGCAGAGCCAGGGAACTATAGACCAGTGAGCCTCTGGACTGACATTCCAGTCCTACCTCAGAACTGATCCTCTGACAGAGCTGCAGTTCCTCAGTACTGATTCTGTAAACGTGAGGCACACCCTCCATCCGGACCCCATTTCAATGAGGCACTGCCAAAATATTGACCTTCTGAAAATGAGGCACTCCCTCAGTGCTGACCCAGTGACTATAATGCACTCCCACAGTTCTGACGCTATGGCAAAGAGGTCTAAAGTCGTACGACACCAGGTTATAGTCCAACAGGTTTGTTTGAAAACACAAGCTTTTGGAGCCTCACTCCTCCTTCAGTCCAACATCGACAACTCCATATCACGGCAATGAGATCTGGCAGTTCTTCCATTCCTTAGGGCTGAACGGCTAATCATGTGGCCCTCCATCCATTCTGATCCCATTACATTGAGGCACTGCTTCAGAATGGACCCTTCGTACTCACCCACTGACAGTTATGACTACATGTACTGACTGTCTAAAATATGAGCACTCCCTTGATTCTGACTCTCACAATGATTTATTCGCTCAGTACCAATGCTCTCACAGTGAAGCACTTCCTCCAAACTGACCTGCTGACAACGAGGTAGTCCCTCAGGACTAACTTTCTGATAGATCTGCAATACCTCCGTACTGATCATCTAAACGTTCTTACCTTCTTACAATGAGACAGTTTCTCAGTAATGACCCTCTGACAATGAGGCAATGCCTCTGAATTGACTCACTACCACAGAACTGACCATCTAAACATGTGGCACACTCCGATCTGACCCGCTTACAATCAGGTACTGCCTCTGTATTGACCCTCTGACAATGATGCACACCCTCTGTACTGTACCTTTGACCAACAGTCACTGGCTCAGTAATGACTCCTGATGATGAGGCATTCTATTGGGACAGAACATATGATATTAAGGCACCTGCTCAGTACTGATCATCTGATAAGGAAGCATTCCCACAGTTCTAAACCACTGACAGTGCTGCATTACCTCAGGACTGACCCTCCCATCATGTGACACTGCTTCAATCCTGACATCTGCATAATGAGGCACTGCCTCAGTCCTGACACTGACAATAATGCACTCCCACAGTTCTGACGCTCTGACAATGAGGCATTCATTCAATATTTACACTGTGATAGACGTGCAAAATCTCAGTACTGGCTGTCCAATCAAGAGGCACATCCTCAATTCTAACCCTGTTACAATGAGGTACTGCTTCAGTATTGATCCTCTGCGTCTGTGTCATTTTAAACCCGATGCTATCTGTCTTCCGAGAGTCCACAAAACCATTTTGAAGTCAAAGTAATCCTTCGAAAGATGGTTAAGTAGTAACAGTGCTGTTTTTTGGTGTTTGTAATAAATTTCATGTCATTTTTGGATAAAACAAATCGCAAAATTACAGAAGGGGAAGGAGGCCATTTGGCCCATCATTCTGAGTTGTCTCTATCATCTCATGCAAATCCTTTTTCCGCCAATCACCTGCGCACCATTTTCATCCAATGCCCTCTGTACGTCTCCATTGAACCTCATTCATCACTTATACAGCAGTGCACTCCATAATCTAACTACACACTGTGTGATAAAGCTCTTCTCCGAGAAGGGACAACTTCTCACTATCTACTCTGTTTAGCCAAATCACGATTTCAAAAAACCTCAATTCCATCTCCTGTCAGCCTGCTATTGAGAGAGAACAGTCCCAAATTCTTCCATCTATTCTTGTAGCTGAAGCTTTTCCTACCTGGAACCATTCTAGTAATAATCAGCACATCAATGCATTGGCCTTTTTCCTATAATGTGCAGACCACAACTGTGCACAATACTCCAGCTGATATTTGCAGAAGTTCAATGTCATCAACTTCTTTCTCGGATTCTCTATACCCCTATTAATAAAGGCTGTATGCTTTATTTATTGCTCTCTCCAGCTGTACTGCTACCAACATTTCCACTGTGCACGTCCATTCTCCTATTTTACATTGGTTGGAAAAACACTTGAAAGACAAAGTGCATCACCTTACACTTCTCTGCTTTGTACCTCATCTTCCACCTATCTGCCCACTCCAACAAATTTTCAATGCACTTTTGAAGTTCCAAACTATTCTTATCACAATTTACAATTCTCAAGTTTAATGGCATCTGCAAACTTAGAAATTGTCCCCTGCACACCACGATCAAGATAATTAATTATCTATCAGGAACCACAGTCGTCGCAGGAGCAGCCCCTGGAGAAGTCCACTACAAACGTGCTTCCCAGCCTGCAAAATATCTATTCACCATTATTGAAATATTGGACTGGACAAAGAGGAAGGCATTCTTTCTTTGAATAATGCCACAGACGTTTTCATATCCATTTCTGAATCTCATTGCATCATATATCCAACAACGCAGCAATTCCTTGATAATGTCAGACGAGATCGTACGCTGTAATAACCAGAATGACACATAAGCCCACAATTGCCAAGTATTTGAGTCATGAACGCAACCTTCTGGGCCTCAGAAATGCCAAGTGGAAGTGCTTTGTGTGTACAGTCTTTTCTCAAGTACTTCAGCCAACAGAGCAGCTGCCTCCAGGGCTGGAATGTCTTCAAAAAAGGGATGTTTTTGCAGGGCTACCGGGAAAGAGAAAGGAAGTCTTCAAAGGACTGCAGTTAAAGTAGGTTTGAGGGCCTTGATTCTATGGTGCCACTCTTGATTCAGTGGTTTGACAAATTTCGCATGGTAGACTGGTTAACAAGGTTGGATCACATGGAATACAGGGAGAACGAGCCATCTGGATACAAAAATTGACTAGAAGGTAGGAGAGAGGGTGGTGGTCGAGGGTTACTTTTCAGACTGAAGACCTGTGACCAGCGGGTTGGAGGTTTTCAGCTATAAGGAGAGGCAGAATAGGCGAGGGCCATTCTTCCTGGAGTGTCAGACAGCGAGGAGGATTTATAGAGGTTTATAAAATCATGAGCGCATGGATAGGGCGAACAGCCAGTCTTTTCCCCAAGGTGGGGGAGTCCAAAACGAGAGGTTTTATGTATATTTTGAGAGGAGAAGTTTTAAAAGCGACCTAAAGGGGCAACATTTTCAAGCAGAGGGTGGCAGATGTATGCAATAAGCTGCCTGTGGAATTGGTGAAGGATGGCTCAATAACAACATTTCACAGGCAAGTGAATGGGTCTGCGAATAGGAAGGGTTGAGGGATATGGCCAAACTGATTAGATTAATTTTGGTTATCTGGTCAGTATGGACGAGTTGGAACAAGGTGTCAGTTTTCATACTGTACATCTGCGATTCTAACACTCCATGTTCCTCTGACAATAAGGCACTTTCTCAGTAATTTCCTCTGAGAACGAGCCACTCCCACACTGCTGCAAATATGTCAGTACCAACCCTCTTAATATGTGGCACTCCCTCAGTTCTGACACAATGACCGTGACACAATGCCTCTGGACTCACTCTCTAATCAATTGGCACTCCCTCAATTCCAACACCTGCACAATGAAGCACTGCCTCCGTATTGACCCTCTGACTCCTACAGATCTGACTCACTGACAGTCCTTTATTGTTAGTCCTGACCCTTTAATCATTTCGCACTCCTTCAATTCTGACCCAATTACAATGATGAACTGACTTAGTATTAAGCCTCTGGCAATGAGGGCCCCCCCATTACTAAACCTCTGACTGTGCTTCAAAACCTCAAGACTGACCCTCTGTCAATAAAGCATTCGCTCAGTTCCATCTTCTCTAAGTGCTGCAATATCTCAGCACGGGTCATGTAATCAAGTGGCACTCCTTCAATTCTAACCCCTTCAGGATGTGGCACTGCCTCAATGTTGACCCTCTGACAATGAGGCACCCCCTCAGTACAGGATTTCTAAACATGTGGCATACCCTCAATTCTGAATACTTTAAATGAGGCGATGTTCACTGATGATTGCACAATGTTCAGAACCATTCGCAGCTCCTCAGATACTGAAGCAGTCCTTGTTCAAATGCAACAAGACCTGGCTTGGGCCAACAAGTGCAAATAACATTTGTGTCACACAATACAACCATCACCAATAAGAGACAACCTAACCACTGCCCCTTGGCATTCTACAATGTTACCATCACTGATTCCCCACTGTTAACATCCTGAGGGCCATCATTGACCAGAAACTCAACTGCACTCACCACATAAACACAGTGCAAGAGCAGGTCAGAAGCGAGGAATACCACAGGGAGTGATTCTCCTCCTGACTCCTCAAAGCCTGTCCACCATCTACAAGGCACAAGTCAGGAGTGTGATGGAATAGTCCCCACTTGCGTGGATGAGTGCAGCCCCAACAACACAAGAAGCTTTAAACCATCCAGGACAAAGCAGCACGCTTGACTGGCACTACATCCACAAATATCCACTCCCTCTACCGCCGACAGTCAGTAGCAGCAGCGTATGGTATCTACAAGATGCACTGCAGAAATTCACTAAAGATCCTCAGACAAACCCACGACCACTTCCGTCTGGAAGAACAAGGGTTGCATATTAGAAATGCCACCTTCAAGTTCCCGTCCAAGCCATTCACCATCATAACTTGGAAATACATTGAATGCATCTGTGAAGGAAGACAGTCATCCACCAAGAGGGAGAAAGAGAGAGAGAAAGTCTGAGAGAAATTAGAAATGCTGCAGACAAACTAAAATTGTAATCTTCAAATATCCTAATTAATAGCACTAGAGCAGAGAGGGGCAACCATTAGATAATCAATGTCACTAAAACACAAGTTAACAGAAACATGTCAGGCCCAGAACATACAGAAGAAAAATACCCTCTTCTGTAAATAATACACAAGATTTATCTGTTCTCGTGATGGCAGGCATGGTCTTGTTGAAGAAGGACATTCTGAAAGATGGCTCTTCACCACCACTCAGTACCAGCATGGGAGTGCGTGTGTGGTTGGGGGGGCGCGAGGTTAATGATGATCTTCTGTTTCCTTCACTGGCTGAATGTTAAAAAGAATGCATCAGTTAGTCAAGTGACCAACTCCCCATGGGAATGGCGGGGAGGCGGGGTTGAAAGAGATTAAGGGATAAATGTGCGTTAGGAAAACCATCAAAATTGGGGGAGTTATGTATGAGGCTAATAATGTCAGAATGCTGTTGGGTGGGGCAGAGGACGAGGAAAGATGCAGCAACCGTCTGCTCATGTTGTGGAATACTGTTGCACCTGTCAGAGCAGGACATGGAGAGGAAGAAACATAATGAATGCATATGGAATTGAAACATCAAATTTACAGAGCAACAACTCTTCCACCCACAAGGACTCGGAGCAAATGCCTCAACAACTGAACAGACCCGCAAATTCCAGGAGATGAATTCACTCGGCAGACTTTTCATCATTCAGAAGGCTGCGGACAACCTGAGCTTCTGAATCTCTCCACATTAAGACACAAGTCAGGCGTTGGATGGAATATTCCCCACTTGCCTGGACAGGTGCAGCTCCAACAACACAAGAAGCGCAACACTCTTCAGGACAAAGCAGCCCACTTGATTGGCACCACATCCACAAACATTCACTCCGTCACTGCCAACACTCAGTAGCAGCAGTGTGTACCATCAACAAGGTACACTGCAGAAATTCCACCAAAAATCCTCAGACAGCACTTTCCAAACACAAGGGTAGCAGATACATGGGAATACCACTCCCTACAAGATCCCCTCCAAACTTTAAATATGTCAACATTCCTTCACTGTCGCTATGTCAAAACCCTGGACCTCCCTTCCTAACAATATTGTCCTTCCGAGCAGCACAGTGGCCAGTGGTTATCACTGCTGCCTCACAGCACCAGAGATCTGGGTTCAATTCAGTCTCAGGTGACTGTGTGTGGGTGTTTGCACATTCTTCCCATGTCTTTGTGGGTTTCCTCCAGGTGCTCCGTTCCTCCTACAGACTAAAGATGTGTGGATTAGGTGAATTGGCCACGCTAAATTGCCCATTGTGTCCAGGGATGAGTAGTTATGTGAATTATCCATGGGAAGTGTAGGGTTACAGGGATAGGGTCGGGGGTTCAGTCTGGTGGAATGCTTTTTGGAGTCATTATGGACTTGTTGGGCCAAATGACCTGTTTCCACACGATAGGAATTCTAATGATTGTGGGTCAACTGTCAGCACAAGGACAGGAGTGGTTCAAGAATGCAACACAACAGCATCTTCTCATAGGGCAACTCTTGGCATCCAATAAAGCTGGACCAGACAGCGATCTTTAGGTCTCACAAATGAATTTCAAAAACCCTGAAGTCCTCACCCATGGGGTCATTCCAGTCAATCTTGTCTCCTTTGGTTCATAGAAACATAGAAGAATAGGAGTAAGCACTTCGAGCCTGTTCCACCTTTCAACATGATCAGGGCTGATCATTGAACTCACACTGTTTCTAACCACTGTCTTTGCTCTCTTTCGTCCTCAGCACCATATCCAATTTCCCTTTGAAAATAGTCAATGTTTTGACCTCAACAGTTCCCAGACAGAATTCCATAGGCTGACCTCTGTCTGGGTGAAGACACTTCTCCTCATTTCCTGAATGATCTCCTTTTCCTCCTTGACTCTAAGCCAATTTCTGGACTCCAAAGTCATTGAGGACATCCATACTGCATCTACCTTGTCCAGTCCCCTTTACATTTATAGGCTTCCATCAGATGCCCGTTCTTCTTTTAAGCTTCCACGAATATAGCCCTAACTGATCCAGTCTCCCTTCATCTCTCAATACCACCATCCCAGAAATCACTCCGTTAAATCTTTCACTCACTGTCACTATAACCAATCGATGAATCCCGTCAATAAGGCAGCCAACAAACCATCTGCCTTGTTTACCACCTGCAATAGGGTCAGGGTCAGTGTCAGGGTCAGGATCAGGGTCAGGGCCACACTTGCTTTCAGCGACAGGCACAAGGACTCTAAGGTCTCAGTGCACCCCTCCCGTTCCCAATCTATCACCCTTCAGATAATAAATGACTTTTCAGTTTTTGCCCCTGCAGTAGATAACTTCACATTTATCCGAGAGATGGTTCATCTGCTACGTACTTACCCACTCATCAACTCGTCTCAACCTGCGCTGACAGCCATCAATATCATGGCCCCAACAGACAGGGTAACATACAGAGCCAAGACTGAGGAACAAGCCTCACGGAAGACTTCGTGCAAGGCTCAACAAAGATGGTATACCCAGAAACAGCGTTCCAACCTCTGGTGTGCACCAGGTTAAAAGTACAGAACCATGGACGAAGAAAGACCAGGTGTTCGGCAACTAATTAGTCACCAGGAACCATGTGACCACGAGTCCGTGTCCAAACCCCATGTGAGCAAAAGGGGGTGGGCGCGACAGTTAAGGTGACAAGGTCTGTGGATGAGCCCCGCCTACGAATGACAGAGTCTCGCCCGTGAAGACCGAGGCGACGCCCATGACGTGCGGTTGCTCCAATCAGCGGAGGCAGGGGAAAGACTGAATTGAGAAGCAACTTGTTAAGGGTTGGGTTGCTAATCTATGGAATCCTTTGCCCAGTGAAGCAGTTGTTGCTACTTCAGTGAACGTTTTTAAAGATAAGGTAGATTTTTTTTGAACAGTAAAGGAATTAAGGGATACGGTGAGAACGCGGGTAACTGGATCTGAGTCCACGAAAAGATCAGCCATGATCTTATTGAATGGCGGAGTAGGCTCGAAGGGCCGGACGGCCTACTCCTGCTCCTAGTTCTTATGTTCTAAAGCCAGACCACGACCACGACCACGCCCACGCCAAGGAAAGAGCGCCAGCGGAGGTGAAGATAGGTGCGTGCCCCTGCAAGCGCGAGGTCTCTTGTTTTCAAATTCTGAACCGTCACCGTCAGCACCGACACCGTTCCCCGCACCACCCGCCTCGATAATGCGGCCCCTGCGTCGGCACCGACCTCCCGCCCCGCTCTGTGGCAAGAGGAAGTTACTGTTTTGAGTCCAGTGAAACGATTTGCAATTGAAGTGAAGTGGAAGTTTGATGGATATGATCCTGTCGAAAGAGGATAGAGAAATACATGGAACAGAAGGGATTATTAGCGTAAATTAGAGAGTGCGGGGGTTTGCAGATCAAAGTGTGCCAACGAATAAAAGGGTAAAAGTTGTAGAGGAGAGACAAAGCATTGCTCCAGCCAGGTGTTAATGGTAGAATGAAGATCTGATTGAAAAGGAAATAAGGCATGAAGACAGGATGCAATCACTGGAGGAAAGTATATCCAATCAGCGGGCTGTGTTAATGGGTCTCAAGCTGTTGAACTCAGTATTGAATGTAGACCAATGTTTTGTCTCTTCTCCACAACTCTTACCACTGCCTTCGTGTTCTGTGGATGGGTCACCAGAGCTGGAACTTTAACTCTGTTTTTTGGCCTCCGCAGAGGCTGCCAGACCTGCTGAACTTTTCCAACAGCATCTGTTTTCGTTACCTTTGCCTTTGCTTTGTGTTCAATGGTGAATTTGATTTTTAATCTCCCTCACCCTGTAACTTAGTCTTGACCTTTCAGCCCACATTCCTGTCTCACCCTTTCAACAGCATAGAACATAGAACATTGCATAGAACATTACAGCGCAGTACAGGCCCTTCGGCCCTCGATGTTGCATCGACCTGTGAAACCAATCCGAAGCCCATCTAACTATCTAAAACACTCTCACATTTTATCTTTTACTGCAATTGAGTTTAAAGGCAGGGACACAAATTTCCAAGTATGCTTCCACCTCCTGGATGTAGTGCTGCTGTCATTCTGCTCAATTTCCTTTCCTCCCTTTCCAGGATCTTAATGTCCTTCCTAAAATATGGTGTTCAGAATTCACTATGTACTCAACTGGAGCTGACAGCACTACTTTATAAAGGTTTAGCATCACTTTCATGCTTTTTTAACTCTGATCTTCTAGTACTGAATCCCAGTGTCCCACTGACAGTGCTTAATTATCTCAGGACTGACCCTCTGACAATGAGGCACTCCCTCAGTACTGATCCTCTGACAGTATTGCACTACTTCAGTACTGGTCCTCTAATCATGTGGCATACACTCAATTCTGAGCCGCTTAGAATGATGGACTGACTCAGTATTGACCCTCTGACAAAAAGGAACTGCCTCAGAACAGGTTGGCGCAACATCGAGGGCCGAAGGGCCTGTACTGCGCTGTAATGTTCTCTGTAATGTTCTATGTTCTATGCTGTTGAAAGGGTAAGACAGGAATGTGGGCTGAAAGGTCAAGACTAAGTTACAGGGTGAGGGAGATTAAAAATCAAATTCACCATTGAACACAAAGCAAAGGCAAAGGTAACGAAAACAGAGGCTGTTGGAAAAGTTCAGCAGGTCTGGCAGCCTCTGCGGAGGCCAAAAAACAGAGTTAAAGTTCCAGCTCCGGTGACCCTTCCACAGAACACAAAGGCGGTGGTAATGGTTGCTGAGAAGAGACAAAACATTGGTTTACATTCAATACTGAGTTCAACAGCTTTAAACCAATTAACACAGTCCTCTGATTGGATATACTTTCCCCTAGTGATTGCATCCTGTCTTCATGCTTTATTTCCTTTTCAATCAGATCTTCATTCTACAATTAACACCTGCTCTGGAGCAATGCTTTGGCTCTCCTGTACAACTTTTACCACTCCCTTTCCCCTTTTATTCGTTGGCACACTTTGATCTGGAACCCCCCGCACTCTCTAATTTACGCTAATACTCCCTTCTGTTCCATGTATTTTTGTATCACCTTTCGACAGGATCATATCCATCAAATTTCCACTTCACTTCAATTGCAAATCGTTTCACTGGACTCAAAACAGTAACTTCCTCTTTCCACAGAGGGGGGCGGGGGTGTCGGTGCCGAGGGAGGGGCGGAATTATCAAGGCGGGTAGTGCGGGGAACGGTGTCGGTGCTGACGGTGACGGTTCAGAATTTGAAAACAAGAGACCTCGCGCTTTCAGGGGCGCGCAACTGTCTTCACGTCCGCTGGCGCTCTTTCCTCAGCGTGGGCGTGGTCGTGGTCTGGCTTTCGAACGTAAGAACGAGGAGCAGGAGTAGTCCGTCCGGCCATTCGAGCCTGCTCCGCCATTCAATAAGATCATGGCTGATCTTTTCGTGGACTCAGATGCATTTAGGTTCTCACCCGTGTCCCTTAATTCCTTTATTGTTCAAAACAATATCTACCTTATCTTTAAAAACGTTTACTGAAGTAGCATCAACTAATTCAATGGCAAGGAATTCCAAAGATTAACAACCCAACCCTTAACAAGTTCCTTCTCAATTCAGTCTTTCCCCTGCCTCCGCTGATCGGAGCAACCGCACGTCATGGGCGTCGCCTCGGTCCTCACGGGCGAGACTCTGTCATTCGTAGGCGGGGCTCATGCTCAGACCTTGTCATCTGATTGGTTAAACTGTCGCGCCCGCCCGCTTTTGCTCACTTGGGGCTTGGACACGGACTCGTGGTCACATGGTTCCTAGTGACTAATTAGTTGCCGAACACCTGGTCTTTCTTCGTCCATGGTTCTGTGCTTTTAACCCGGTGCACGCCAGAGGTTGGAACGCTGTTTCTGGGTATACCATCTTTGTTGAGCCTTGCACGAAGTCTTCCGTGAGGCTTGTTCCTCAGTCTTGGTTCGATATGTTACCCTGCCTGTTGAGGCCATGATATGGTGGCTCTCAGGGCAGGTTGAGATGTGCTGATGAGTGGCTAAGTACGTAGCAGATGAACCATCTCTCCGATAAATGTGAAGTTATTTACTTTCAGGGCAAAAACTGAAAAGCTATTTATTATCTGAAGGGTGTTAGATTGGGAAAGGGAAGGGTGCACTGCGACCTTAGAGTCCTTGTACCAGTCGCTGAAAGCAAGTATGACCCTGACCCTGACCCTATTACAGTGGTGAACAAGGCAGATGGTTTGTTGGCTGCCTTATTGGGGGGATTCATCGATTGGTTAGAGTGACAGTGAGTGAAAGATTGAACAGAGTGATTTCTGGGATGATGATATTGAGAGATGAAGGGAGACTGGATCAGTTAGGGCTATATTCGTGGGAGTTTAAAAGAACAACGGGCATCTGGTGGAAGCCTATAAATGTAAAGAGGACTGGACAAGGGAGGTGCAGTAAGGATGTCCTCAATAACTTAGGAGTCCAGAAATAGGACTTAGAGTCAAGGAGGAAAAGGAGATCATTTAGGAAATGAGGAGAAATGTCTTCACCCAGACAGAGGTCAGCCTGTGGAATTCTGTCTGGGAACTGTTGAGGTCAAACCATTGACTGTTTTCAAAGAGAAATTGGATATGGTGGTTCTTACTAAAGAGAACAAAGACAGTGGTTAGAAACAGTGTGAGTTCAATGATCAGCCATGATCATGTTGAAAGATGGAACAGGCTCGAAGTGCTTACTCCTATTCTTCTATGTTTCTATGAACCTAAGGAGACAAGATTGACTGGAATGACCCCATGGGTGAGGACTTCAGGGTTTTTAAAATTCATTTGTGAGATCTAAAGATCGCTGTCTGGTCCAACTTTATTGGATGCCATTTGTTGCCCCATGAGAAGGTAATGGTGAGCTGCATTCTTGTACCACTCCTGTCCTTGTGCTGACAGTTGGCCCACAATCATTAGAATCCCTACAGTGTGGAAACAGGTCATTTGGCCCAACAAGTCCATAATGGCTCCAAAAAGCATTCCACCAGACTGAACCCCCGACCCTATCCCTGTAACCCTACACTTCCCATGGATAATTCACATAACTACTCATCCCTGGACACAATACTTCTTCAAAAAGACCATGCCTGTCATCACGAGAACAGATAAATCTTGTGTATTATTTACAGAAGAGGGTATTTTTCTTCTGTATGTCCTGGGGCTGACATGTTTTTTATTTAACTTGTGTTTTAGTGACATTGATTATCTAATGGTTGCCCCTAATCTGTTCTAGTGCTATTAAATAGGATATTTGAAGATTACAATTTTAGTTTGTCTACAGCATTTGTAATTTCTCTCAGATTTTCTCTCTCTCCTTCTCCATCTTGGTGGATGACTGTCTTCCTTCACAATTGCATTCAATGTATTTCCAAGTCAGGATGGTGAATGGCTTGGACGGGAAATTGAAGGTGGCATTTCTAATATGCTACCCTTGTTCTTCCAGACGCAAGTGGTCGTGGGTTTGTCTGAGGATCTTTAGTGAATTTCTGCAGTTCATCTTGTAGATAGCATACACTGCTGCTACTGACTGTCGGCGGTAGAGGGAGTGGATATTTGTGGATGAGGTGCCAGTCAAGCGTGCTGCTTTGTCCTAGATGGTTTAAACTTCTTGTGTTGTTGGGGCTGCACTCATCCAGGCAAGTGGGGGCTATTCCATCACACTCCTGACTTGTGCCTTGTAGATGGTGGACAGGCTTTGAGGAGTCAGGAGGAGAATCACTCCCTGTGGTATTCCTCGCTTCTGACCTGTTCTTGCACCGTGTTTATGTGGTGAGTGCAGTGAGTTTCTGGTCAATGATGACCCTCAGGATGTTGATAGTGGGGATTCAGTGATGGTAACACTGTAGAATGCCAAGGGGCAGTGGTTAGGTTGTCTCTTATTGGTGATGGTTGTATTGTGTGACACAAATGTTATTTGCACTTGTTGGCCCAAGCCAGGTCTTGTTGCATTTGAACAAGGACTGCTTCAGTATCTGAGGAGCTGCGAATGGTTCTGAATATTGTGCAATCATCAGTGAACATCGCCTCATTTAAAGTATTCAGAATTGAGGGTATGCCCATATTTAGAAATTCTGTACTGAGGGGGTGCCTCATTGTCAGAGGGTCAACATTGAGGCAGTGCCACACCCTAAAGGGGTTAGAATTGAAGGAGTGCCACTTGATGACATGACCCGTGCTGAGGTATTGCAGCACTTAGAGAAGGTGGAACTGAGCGAATGCTTTATTGACAGAGGGCCAGTCTTGAGGTATTGAAGCACAGTCAGAGGTTCAGTACTGAGGGGGGCCCTCATTGTCAGAGGGTTAATACTGAGTCAGTTCCTCAATGTAATTGGGTCAGAATTGAGGGAGTGCGAAATGATTAATGGGTCAGGACTAACAATACAGGACTGTCAGTGAGTAGATTTGTAGGAGTCAGAGGGTCAATACGGAGGCAATGCCTCATTGTGTAGGTGTTGGAATTGAGGGAGTGCCAACTGATTTGAGAGTGAGTCCAGAGGCATTTTGTCACGGTCAATTCGTTAGAACTGATGGAGTGCCACATGTTAAGAGGGTTGCTGCTGAGGTATTTGCAGCAGTGTGGGAGTGGCTCGTTCTCAGAGGATATTACTGAGAAAGTGCCTTATTGTCAGCGGAACATGGAGTCATAGAATCGCAGTTGTACAGTATGAAAACAGACACTTTGGTCCAACTCGTCCATATTGACCAGATAACTAAAATTAATCTATTCCGTTTGGCCATATCCCTCAACCCTTCCTATTCGTAGACCCATTCACTTGCCTCTGAAATTGTGCCATCCTTCACCAATTCCACGGCAGCTTATTGCATACATGTGCCACCCTCTGCATGAAAATGTTGCCCCTTAGGTCCCTTTTAAAACTTCCCCTCTCAAAATAAACACTTGACCTCTAGTTTTGGACTCCCCTACCTTTGGGAAAAGACAATGGCTGTTCACCCTATCCATGCTCTCATGATTTTATAAACTTCTATAAGGTCCTCCTCGCCCTCTGACACTCCAAGAAGAACGGCCCTCGCCTATTCAGCCTCTCTTTATAGCTCAAACCCTCCAACCCGCTGGTCACAGGCCTTCAATCTGAAAAGTACCTCTCGACCACCACCCTCTCTCCTACCTTCTAGTCAATTTTTGTATCCAGATGGCTCGTTCTCCCTGTATTCCATGTGATCTAACCTTGTTAACCAGTCTACCATGCGAAATTTGTCAAACCACTGAATCAAGAGTGGCACAATAGAATCAAGGCTCTCAAACCTCTTTTGACAGCAGTCCTTTCAAGATTTCCCTTCTCTTTCCCGGTAGGCCTGCAAAAACATTCCTTTTGTGAAGATATTCCAGCCCTGGAGGCAGTTGCTCTGTTGGTTGAAGAATTTGAAAAAAGACTGCACACACAAAGCACTTCCACTTGGCATTTCTGAGGCCCAGAAGGTTGAGTTCATGACTCAGATGCTTGGCAATTGTGGGCTTATGTGTCATTCTGGTTATTAGAGTATGATTTCATCTGACATTATCAAGGAATTGCTGCGTTGCTGGATACATGATGCAATGAGATTCAGAAATGGATATTAAAAAGCCTGTGGCATTATTCAAAGAAAGAATGCCTTCCTCTTTGTCCAGTCCAATATTTCAATAATGGTGAATGGATATTTTTCAGGCTGGGAAGCAGGGTTGTAGTGGTATTCTCCAGGGGCTGCTCCTGGGACGATTGTCGTTCCTGATAGGTAATTAATTATTTTGATCATGCTGTGCAGGGGACAATTTCCAAGTTTGAAGATGCCAATAAAGTTGAGAATTGAAAATTGTGAGAAGAATAGTGTGGAACTCCAAAAGTGCATTGAAAAGTTGATGGAGTGGACAGATAGGTGGAAGATGAGGGACACTGCAGAGAAGTGTAAGGTGATGCACTTTGTCTTTCAAGTATTTTTCCGACCAATGTAAAATAGGAGTATGGACGTGTACAGTTGAAATGATGGTAGCAGTACAGTTGGAGAGAGCAATAAATAAAGCATACAGCCTTTACTAACAGGGGTATAGAGTATACAAGTAAGAAGTTGATGATATTGAACTTCTGCAAGGTAAGTTAAATCTCAGCTGGAGTATTGTGCACAGTTGTGGCCTGCACATTATAGGAAAAAGGCCAATGCATTGATGTGCTGATTATTACTAGAATGGTTCCAGGTAGGAAAAGCTTCAGCTACAAGAATAGATGGAAGAGTTTGGGACTGTTCTCTCTCAACAGCAGGCTGAGAGGAGACGGAATTGAGGTTTTTTGAAATCGTGAGTGTGGCGAGACAGAGTAGATAGTGAGAAGATGTCCCTGCTCGGAGAAGAGCTTTATCACACAGTGTGTAGTTAGGTTATTGAGTGCACTGCTGTAAATGTGATGAATGATGTTCAATGGAGACGTACAGAGGGCATTGGATGAAAATGGTGTGCAGGTGATAGGCGGAAGAAGGATTTGCATGAGATGGTAGAGACAACTCAGTATGATGGGCCAAATGGCCTCCTTCCCTGTCTGTAATTTTGCGATTTGGTGTATCCAAAAATTACCTGAAATTTATTACAAACACCAAAAAAACAGCACTGTTACTACTTAACCATCTTTCAAAGGATTACTTTGACTTCAAAATGGTTTTGTGGACTCTCCGAAGACAAATAACATCGGGTTTAAAATGACACAGACGCAGAAGGTCAATCCTGAAGCAGTACCTCATTGTAACAGGGTTAGAGTTGAGAATGCGCCTCTTGATTGAACAGCCAGTACTGAGATTTTCCAGGTCTATCACAGTGTAAATATTGAATGAATGCCTCATTGTCAGAACTGTGGGAGTGCATTATTGTCAGAGAGTCAGCGCTGAGGCAGTGCCTCATTATGCAGATGTCAGAATTGAAGCAGTGTCACATGATGGGAGGTTCAGTCCTGAGGTATTACAGCACTTTCAGTGGTTTAGAACTGTGGGAATGCTTCCGTATCATATGGTCAGTACTGAGCAGGTGCCTTAATATCATATGTTGTGTCCCGATAGAATGCCTCATCATCGGGAGTCATTACTGAGTCAGTGCCTGTTTGTCAATGGTACAGTACAGATGGTGTGTATCTTTGTCAGAGGGTCAATACAGAGGCAGTACCTGATTGGAAGGGGGTCAGATCGGAGTGTGCGACATGCTTAGATGGTCAGTTCTGTAGTAGTGCAGCACTCTAAGTGAGTCAGTTCTGAGGCATTGCCTCATTGTCAGAGGGTCATTACTGAGGCACTGTCTCATTGTAAGAGGGTAAGAATTGAAGGGGTCGCACACGTTAAGATGAACATTACGGAGGTATTACAGATCTATCAGAACGTTAGTCCTGAGGGACTGCCTCGTTGTCAGCAGGTCAGTTTAGAGGAAGTGCTTCACTGTCAGAGCATTGGTACTGAGCGAGTAGCTCATTGTGAGAGTCAGAATCAAGGGAGTGCTCACATTTTAGACAGTCAGTGCATGTAGTCAGTACTGTCAGTGGGTGAGTACGAAGGGTCCATTCTGAAGCAGTGCCTCAATGTAATGGGATGAGAATGGATGGAGGGCCACATGTTTAGCGGTTTAGCCCTAAGGAGAATGGAAGCACTGTCAGATCTCATTATCGTGATATGGAGGTGTCGATGTTGGACTGAAGGAGGAGTGAGGCTCCAAAAGCTTGTGTTTTCAAATAAACCTGTTGGACTATAACCTGGAGTCGTATGACTTCAGACCTCGTTGCCATAGCGTCAGAACTGTGGGAGTGCATTATGGTCACTGGGTCAGTGGGTCAGTACTGAGGTAGTTCCTCATTGTCACAGGGTCAATATTGCGGCAGTGCCTCATTGAAATGGGGACAGGATTGAGGGTGTGCCTCACGATTACAGAGTCAGTACTGAGGAACTGCAGCTCTATTGTTCCCTGGCTCTGCCTCAGCCTCAGTATTGAACTTCTGACAATTATGCTCTCCCACTGATCTAACCCTCCAACAGTGCTGAAATGCCACAGTACTGACCCTCTCATCAGAATCATAGAATCCCCACATTGTGAAACAGGCCATTAAGCCCAAGTCCACACTGACCCTCCTAAGCGCATCCGACCCATCCCCTTAACCTATCACTGTAACCCTGCATTTCCCGTCTGAGAATAAGGATCTCCCTCAGTATTCTCACATGATAGCCTCCCTCAGAATGAAATCTTTGACAATGAAGCACACACTTAGGACTGAATCTCTGATAATACACTCTCTCAGTATTGATCTCTGATCATGAGGCTCTCGCTCAGTACTGGCCCCCTGACAATTCTGATCCCATTACAAAGGGGCACTACTTCACAAATGACCCTCTGACAAAGGAGCAGTGTATCAGAACTGACCATCTCTCAAGGAGGCACTCCTTCAGTCTGACCCTGTCTCACTGCTGCAGAAGTGGTCTTTTGCTAATGAGGTACTGCCTGGGTTCTGACCCTGATAGAGCTGAAATACCTCGTACTTACCGTCAGTCTGTGGCAAACCCTCCATTCTGACACCATTACACTGAAGCACAGCCTCAGTGCTGACCCACTGACAAAGAGAGTCTGTCTCAGAACTGACCAGCTGACAAATTGGCAGTGCCCTGGGTACTGACACAATAATAATGAAGCCCTCCCTCAGGACTGACCCTCTAAATGTGAGGTCGCCCTCAATTCTGATGCCCTTACAATGAGGCACTGCCCCAGTTCTGACCCCTGCATAATTAGGAACTGGCTCTGTCTGACAGTAATGCACTCCTGCAGCAGTGACCCTGTGACAATGAAGCACTCCCTCTGTACTGAAGCTTTGACAGTGCTTCAATCCCTCAACAATGCCCCTCTGACAATGAAACAGTCCATCAGTTCTGACACTGTCACAGTGCTGCAATGTCTCAGTGACCCTGTAATGGTTTCGCACTGCCTCACTTTTGATGCCTCTATCGTGAGGCAATGCCTCATCACTGATCCTCTGATACTGCTGCAATACCTTAGCACTGACCCTCTCTGTGAAGCAAACCCTCAATTCCCACACGGTTACACTGAGGAACTGCCTCAGAACACAAACTCTGGCAATGAGTCATTCCCATACGACAAACCCTCTGACAAATGAACAATGACTCAGAACTGACACACTGACAATAAGGCGGTCCCTTAGTACTGACCCGCTGATCATAATATCACAGTCATGACCCTCTAATTGTGTGGCGTCCCTTCAATTCGGACACCTTTCGAAAGAAGCACTGCCTCCGTATTGATGCTGTAACAGTGCTTCAACAGCTCAGTGCTGACCTGCTGATCATGGAGCAATCCCACAGTTCTGATCCCGTTACACAGAGGTTCTCGCTCAATCCTGACCATCTGACTGGACTAGACTATCTCAGTACTGGTCCTGCAAACGTGTTGCACTCCCTTATTTCTCACCCCATTTTTTTGAGGCTGTGCACCCCAATGGACTCTCTAACAGTGAGACAGTCCCTCAGCAGTGACACTACTGTGAAGCACTGTCACTGACCCTCTGACAATGAGGCTGTCAATTCTGACCCCTTTACATTGAGACACTGCGTGAGTATTGACCATTGAGGCACTTCCTCAGTAGTTACCTACAGACAGGTTAGGGTTAAGGGCAGATGAGGCTCAGGTTGGGACTAGGGTTAGGGTTAGAGTTAGGGTTGAGGCTAGGGTTAGAGTTGAGGTCAGTGTTGAGCCTGCAGTTGGGGGCTGGGACCAGGACCGGGACAAGCTCAGTCGGGGGTGCTGGGATGGCCGACGGCCGGGGCACAGGACAGTCAGGGGCAGGAGAGGGACAGGCTGGGATTAGGGTGAAGGATGGGGGGGTTCAGGCTGGGGCTGGGGTTAGATTTAGGTTGGGCGTCGGGTCTGGGACAGGCAGGGGTTAGGGTCAGGGCTGCTGACTGGGTGCTGGGACCTTAACAGGGTTGGAGTTGTGGTCTGGGTCGGGGTCGGGGTCGGGGTCGGGGTCAGGCTCAGGGCCGTGGTTGGGGTCAGGGTCAGTGTCAGGGCTGCGACAGGCTGCGGGGGAGTGTTGGGCTGGGGGACGCTGATGGCTGGGTCTGGGTCTGGGTCTAGGTCGCTGGCATCTGGGCAGGGTTGGGTAAGGTCGGGGCTGTGTGCCTGGGCCGGGGCCACGACAGGCTTTGAGCCGAGGGCTGGGGGTTAGGGTCGGTTCCGGTGGCTGCAGCCGGGACAGTCTGGGGTTAGGGTTGTGGTCGGGGATCAGGGACCATGACCGGGGCACTCTGGGGTTAGTTTTGGGGTCGGGGACTTGGGGCCGTGGCCGGGACAGTCTGGGGTTAGGGTTGGGGTCGGCGACAAGCTGCGGCAGGGTCGGGGCTGCGACAGGCTGGTAGCTGGGGTCTGGGGCCGGGTTTAGGGTTATGACTGGGACAGGGGCTGAAGGCTGGTGTCTGGGACTGGTGCGTAGGGCCGAGGCTAAGGCTAAGTTTACGGTGATGGTCTGGTCTGGGGCCCTGGATCGGGTCGGACCGGGTCGGGCCGGGCTGGGGGCCTGGGGCCGGTTTTTGTGTCAGGGTCCAGGTTGGGGCGAAGGTTTTGGTTAGGTTTGGGGCCGGGGTCGGAGGGCTGAGGCTAACGCTAGGTTTACGGTGATGGTCTGAACTGGGGCCCCGGATTGGTTCGGGGCTGCAACAGGCTGTTGGCCAGGATTCGGCTGGGGGCTGAAGGCTCGGGTCTGGGGTCAGGGGCCAGGTTTAAGGTTAGGATTGGGGCTAAGTTTTTGTTTAGGTTTGGGGTCGGGACAGACGAGGGTGGGGGCTGGGTGTTGGGGGTTTGTGTTCTGGGCCAGGGCAGGCTGGGATTCGTGTCGGGAGCTGGGGGCCGCGTCCGGGTCCGGAACAGTCTGGGGTTACGGCCGGGAGCCGGGACAGGCTGCAGGCCAGGGTCAGTGTCAGTTCCGTGGGCTGGGACAGGCTGGAGACGGAGGCTGGGGCCGGGACACCCCCCAGTAAAGAAACCATACAAGTCGGAGCCCGCTGTAAATAACGTGTAAAGTATTGAGCTCCCTGTAAATAAGCCCTGTCAATCCTCCCTAAAATCCCCCGAAACCCTCAAACAGACGAATGCAAAATAAAATCCTAAAACACAGAGCCTTCAGTTAATGAAGGCTAAAACACATGGCCCACTGTAAATCAATACTAAATAACGGAGCTCCCAGTAAAGCACTGCGAGATAGTCAGATTCAGATAGTACCTCATAGTCAGCAAGTCAGATCTGAGGCAGTGCCTGTTTGTCAGGCAGTCAGTAATGCGGAAGCGCAGCGTTGTCTAACGGTCATTACTGAGGCAGCGCCACATGATTACAGGATCAGTCCTGAGGGAGTGCCACGCGAATAGAGGATCAACTTTGGGTTATTGCAACACTGAGAGAGTTGGAGTGAGATCGCACCTCAGTGTCGGCAGTGTACTGAAGTTCTGAGGAAGGGTCCCCGGACCGAAAACGTTAACTCTGTTTTCTCCTTCACAGATGTTGCCAGACCTGCTGAGCTTTTCCAGCAAACCTGACTGCCCTGGTCGACCCATTATCTCTGCCTGTTCCTGCCCCACCGAACTGATCTACACTTATTTCAACTCCATTTTCTCCCCTTTGTTCCAGGAACTCCCTCCCTCCGTCCGTGACACCGCCCACGCCCTCCACCTCCTACAGAACTTCCAATTCCCCGGACCCCAACACCTCATCTTTACCATGGACGTCCAGTCCCTATACACCTGCATTCCCCATACAGATGGCCGAAAGGCCCTCCGCTTCTTCCTGTCCCGCAGGCCCGACCAGTCCCCCTCCACTGACACGATCATCCACTTGGCCAAACTCGTCCTCACCCTCAATAACTTCTCTTTCAATTCCTCCCACTTCCTACAGACAAAGGGGGTCGCCATGGGTACCCGCATGGGCCCAAGCTATGCTCACCTCTTTGTAGGCTACATGGAACAATCCCTCTTCCATAGCTACACTGGCCCTAAACCCCACCTCTTCCTCCATTGCATTGAAGACTGTATCAGCGCCGCCTCGTGCTCCCACGAGGAGCTTGAACAGTTCATCCACTTCACCAACACCTTCCACCCCAAACTTAAGTTCACCTGGGCTATCTCTAATACCTCTCTCTCTTCGTGGACAACTCTGTTTCCACCTCTGGCAACCACATAGAAACTAATATCCATTTCAAGCCCACCGACTCCCACAGCTACCTAGATTAAACCTCCTCCCACCCACCTTCCTGCAAAAATGCCATCCCCGATTCCCAATTCCTTCACCTCCGCCGCATCTGCTCCCAGGATGAGGCAGTCCACTCCCGTACATCTCAGATGTCCTCGTTTTTCAAGGACCGCAACTTCTCCCCCTCAATGGTTGAGAACGCCCTCGACCGTGTCTTCCGCATTTCCCACAACTCATCCCTCACATCTCCTCCCCGCAATAACAACCAAAACAGAAGCCCCCTCGTCCTCACGTTCCAGCACACCAACCTTCTGATCCAACGCATCATCCTTCTACACTTCCGCCATCTGCAATCCGATCCCACCACCGAAGACATTTTTCCCTCCTTACCCTTATCTGCGTTCCGGAGGGACCATTCTGTCCGCGACTCCCTTGTCCGCTCCACACTCCCCTCCAGCCCCACCACACCCGGCACTTTCCCCTGCAACCGCAGGAAGTGCAACACCTGCCCCTACTCCTCCCCAATCACCCCCATACCAGGTCCCAAGAAGACTTTCCACATCAAGCAGATGTTCACCTGCACATCTGCTAATGTGTTATACTGCATCCGCTGTTCCCGTTGTGGCCTCGTCTACATCGGGGAATCCAAGTGGAGGCTTGGGGACCGCTTTGCAGAACACCTACGATCGGTTTGCACTAAACAACTGCACCTCCCAGTCGCGAACAATTTCAACTCCCCCTCCCATTCCTCAGACGACATCTCCATCCTGGGCCTCCTGCAGTGCCACAACGATGCCACCCGAAGGTTGCTGGAACAGCAACTCATATTCTGCTTGGGAACCCTGCAGCCCAATGGTATCAATGTGGATTTCACAAGCTTCAAAATCTCCCCTCCCCCTATCGCATCCCAAAACCAGCCCAGCTCTTCACCGCCAACCTAACCTCTACATCCTCCCACCTATTCCCTCCTCCCACCTCAGGCGCCACACCCATTTCCTCCCTACTAACATCATTCCGCCCCCTTGACCTGTCCATTCTCGCTGGACTGACCTATCTCCTCCCTAACTCCCCACCTACACTCACCTTTACTGGCTCCATCCCCACCTCTTTGACCTGTCTGTCTACTCTCCACCTATCTTCTCCTCTATCCATTTTCTACCCGCCTCTCCTCCTCTCCCTATTTATTTCAGAACCTCCTTCCCCTCCCCCATTTCTGAAGAAGTGTCTAGGCCCGAAACGTCAGCCTTCCTGCTCCTCTGCTGCTCGGCCTGCTGTGTTCATCCAGCTCTACACCTTGTTATCTCAGATTCCCCAGCGTCTGCAGTTCCTACTGTCTCTGCTAACGCAGAAAACTTTTTTGATGTCCTGCAAGCTATTCAAGATAATAGCAAGACAACTGCATATGAATTGTCCCATTGGGAACACCCAGCATGGGTTCATGAAGGGTAGGTCATGTTTAACTAACTAGGTGGAATTCTTTGAGGACATTACTTGCATGGTGGACAATAGGGAACCTGTGGATGTCGTATATCTGGATTTCCAGAAGGCATTTGACAAGGTGCCACACCAAAGGCTGTGACATAAGATAAAGTTGCACGATATTGCCGGTAATGTGTTGGCATGGATAGAGGATGTTTGGCTAATAGAAAATAAAGAGTAGGGGTAAATCGGTGTTTTTTCTGGTTGGTGGGCAGTGGCTCGTGGTGTGCCGCAGGGATCAGTGTTGGGACTGAAATTGTTTAGAATTTACATAGATGATTTGGAGTTGGGGACTAAGTGTGGGGTGTCAAAATTTGCAGATGACACTGAGATGAGCGGTAGAGCAAAGTTTGCAGAAGACACTGAAAGTCTGCAGAGGGATATATAGTCTAAGTGAGTGGGCAAAGGTCTGGCAGATGGAGTACAATGTCGATAAATGTGAGGTCATCCATTTTGGTAGGAATAATAACAAAATGGACTGTGGTTTAAATGGTAGAAAATTGCAACATACTGCTGTGCAGAGGGACATGGGTGGCCTTGTGCATGAATCGCTAAAAGTAGTATTGCAGGCGCAGCAGGTAATTAAAAAGGCAAATAGAAGTTTTTCAGTCATTGCTCGAGGGATGGAGTTTAAAAACAGGGAAGTAATGTTGCAGCTGTATAGGGTCCTGGTGTGGCCGCACATGGAGTACTGTGTGCAGTTCTGGTCTCCTTACTTGAGTAGGGATATACGAGCACTGGACGGTTTTCAGTGGAGATTCACTTGGTTGATTCTAGAGTTGAGAGGGTTGGAATATGAGGACAGACTGAGTAGGCTGGGATTATACTCATTGGAATTCAGAAGAAACATACAAGATTATGAAGGGAATAGATAAAGTGGAGGCAGGGATTTTGTTAGGTCGAGAGGGTATAGCCTCAAAATAAAAGGAAGCAGATGTAGGACTGAGGACAGGAGGAACTTCTTCACCCAAAGGGTTGTGAATCTTTGGAATTCCCTGCCCAGTGAAGCGGTTGAAGCTACCTCGCTGAATGTTTTTAAGGCAAGGTCAGATAAATTTATGAATAATAAAGGATTTAAGGTTTATGGTGTGCGGGCGGGTAAGAGAAACTGAGTCTCAAAAAGATCAGCCATGATCTTATTGAATAGCGGGGCAGGCTCGAGGGGCCAGATGGCCTGCGCCTTCTCTTAGTTCTTATGTTCTTATGTAATAATGTTATAGTGCCTCACAAAAACCACAGAAAAGGATATTTGAAGGCGATTGACCCTGCATTACTAAACACGCGCTTGCCAGAGGTTTTGAGGAAGGATCACCTGACCCGAAACGATAACTCTGTTTTTTCTCTCACAGATGCTGCCAGACTTGCTGAGCTTTTCCAGCAACTTTGTATTTTTTTCCTTAGTTGCAGCATCCGCAGTTCTTCCGGTTTTTACCACGTGTTTTGGTATTTATTTACAGGGGGCTCTTTATTTATAGCTAGCTCTGTCTTTTCGGGTTTATTTGTAAGGGGCCCTGTTTTACCGATAATTTACAGGTCGGCTCGATGTTGGGGTGTATTGACAGGTGCTCTGTGTTTTCGACTTTATTTAGAGGAAGCCCTGTGTTTTACATTCTACTTCCTCGGGCATCTGTTTTAGAGTTCATTTAAAGGGGTCTGTGTACTTGAAGGTATAATTAAAGGAGGTTCTGTTTTCGGGATTATTTGAATTAAGCTCTTTGTTTTACCGGTTATTGAACGGGGTCTCTGTCTGAGGGCTTGTTTACAGGCGTCTCTGGGGGTTTATTTACTGGAGGCACGGTTTTAGGGAGGATTTGCAGGGTTTATTTACAGGGGGCTGTATATTTGACATGTACTTTACATGGGGCTCTGTCTTTTATTGCTTCTTACTGGGGGCTCTGTTTTACATTTTACTTCCTGAGGAACCTTTCTTAGGTTATATGTAAAGGGGTCCCTGTGCTTGAGAGTATAGTTACAGGTAGATCTGTTTTTATCGTTTGTTTAAATGAGGCTCTGCTTCGGAGATTATTTACAGAAAGTTTGTGTTTCAGGCTTCATGTATATAAACTCTAAAACACAGACATCCCTGTAAATGAAGCTCTGTGTTTTAGGGTTTATTTACAGGGGTTTATCTGCCGGGGGCTCTGTGGTTTACATTTTACTTCGTGAGGGACCTTTCTTCGGGTTTATTTAAAGGGTCTCTCTGCTTGACAGTGTATTTACAGGGGCCTTTTTTTTTACCGTTTGTTTAAATGAGGCTCTGTGTCGGAGATTATTTCCAGGAGGCATTGTTTTATGGTTAATTTACAGGGAGGTCTGTGTTTTTGGGTGTACATACACGATGCTGTGTGTTTTTGGGATTATTTATAGTGAGCTCCGTGTTTGACAGGTTATTGAAAGCGGTCTCTGTTTCAGGGTTTGTTTGCAGGAGGCTGTTTATTTATAGGTAGCTTTGTCTTTTTAGGGTTATTTGTAAGGGGCCCTGTCTTAGGGATAATTTACAGGTGGGCTAAGTGTTGGGGTGTAATTAAAGGTGCTCAGTGTTTTCGGATTTATTTAGAAGGAGCCCTGAGTTTTACGTTATACTTCCTGGGCAACGTGTGTTAGAGTTCATTTTAAGGGGTCTGTGTATTTGAGCGTATAATTACAGGGGGCTCTGTTGTTGGTTTGTTTAAATAGGATTCTGTGTTTTAGGGGTTATTTACAGTGAAGTCCAAGTTTTACGGGTTATTGCAAGGGGTCTCTGTGTTTGAGGGCCTCTGGGCAGGCGGCTCCGTGTTTGAGGGCCAGGATTACGGCTGAAGCTGGGTTTGGTTTGGGCCTGAGGCTATGGTTAGTGTATGAGGCTCGCATTAGGGCTGAGGGTTATTGTTTGGGTCAGGCTTTGGGCTGAAGTTAGGCTTCGGGCTTACGCGAGAGTTAGCATTAGGGCTGAATCTAGGGTTAAGGTTAGGGATATTTCTGAGAGTAAGGAGAAAGAAAGCAGCTTCGGATACCCAGAGCCGGAGGGAGAGCAACGGCGTATTCTACAGGATACTCGGGATTTATTGTAAACTTAACAGGTCAAATAGTATTTCAGATTCATATGATCCCATTATCAGGAGGCACTGCCACAGAACTGACCCGCTGACAATGAGGAATTTGCCTGGCCTAGGCAAGTATTGAAGCATTGTCAGAGGGACAGAACTACTGGAGAGCATTATAATCAGTCAGTCAATACTGAGGTAGCGCCTCATTGTAAGAGGGTCAGAACTGAGGAAGTGCCTCACATTTATAGGGTCTGTAATCAGGTAATGCAGCAGTACCAGAGGGGTCAGAACTATTGGGGTGCATTATTGTGAGACGGTTAATACTGAGGTAGTGTCTTATTCTGAAGGGGTTAGACTTGTGGGAGTGCCACACCATTGCAGCACTGTGACAATGTCAGACTGAGGCACTCCCTCATTGTCAGATCGTCAGTACTGAAGCAGTGCCTCATTGTCAAATGGTCTGCACTGAGGTATTGCAGCAGTGTCAGTGGGTCAGAACTGTGGGAGTGTATCAGTAATAGGGTCAAGACTGAGGCTGAGCCTTATTCTAAATTCTTATTGGGGGAGTGCTACATAACTAAATTACATAATTTTTAAAAATGAGGCATCGGCTGAATGTGATCCTCTGACAATTGTGCATTCCTTCAGTACTGACACTACAACATAGAGGGACAGCCTCAAGCGGACCCTCTGACAATGAGGCATTCTCTCAGGATAATAATCTTTAATTGTAAACTGATCTGTCATACTATTTGACCTGTTAAGTTTACAATACATCCCAAGTCTCCTGTAGAATACGCAGTTGCTGTCCCTCTGGTTCTGTCTCTGGGTATGCGAAGCTGCTTTCTTTCTCCCTGCCCCCAGAAATAACCCTACCACAAACCTTAACCCGAATTTCAGCCCTCATGCTCGCCCTTGCGTAAGCTCTGAGCTTAACCTCAGGCCAAACCCTAACCCTCACCTTCGCCTCAGGCCTAACACAAACCATAACCCTCAGCCCCAGCGCTGACCCTAACCTGACATCTAACACTCGCCTCAGCCCTGCACAAAAGCCCTCAAACACCGAGCCCCCTGTAAATATACCCTCAGAAACCCCTTTCAATCACCCGTAAAACGCGGAGCTCACAGTAAATAACCCCTAAAACACAGAGCCCAATTTAAACCAATCTTTAAAACAAAGCGGCCTGTAATTATACCCTCAAATACACGGACCCCTTTAAATGAACTCTAACACACATCACCCAGGAAGTAGAAGTTAAAACACAGGGCTCCCTCTGAATAAATCCAAAATTCTGAGCACCTGTAATTACACCCGACACTCAGCCCATCTGTAAATTATCCGTCAGATAGGGCCCCTTACTAATAAACTTTGAAAAGATGGACGTACCTATAAATAACAGTCCCCGGTAAATAAACCAGAAGACAGAGACGCCTTTCAGTAACCTGTAAAACACAGATCACTGTAAATAATCCCTGAAAGACTGAGCATTTTGTACAGATACCATAAAACACAGATATCCCTGTAAATGAACTCTGAAACCCCCAGCCTCCTGTATATATTCTGCGACGCAGAGTGTCATTTGAAAAAATGCTAAAAACAGAGCCCCCAAGCACAGACACCCCTTCATGTATAAGCGAAGAAAGGTCCCTCAGGCAATCAAGTGTAAAAGACACAGCCACGGTAAGAAACCATAACAGACCGATTCCCCTGTAAATAAAGTGTAAAATATCGAGATTCCAGTAAATAAACGCTGAAACAGTGCCCCCCTGCAAATCTTCCCGAAAACTAAGCCTCCTGTAAATAAACTCTCAGAGGCGACCCTAAAACACAGAGCCTCCAATTAATAAAGCCTAAAACACAAGCCCACTGTAAATCAACACTAAATAACACAGCCCGCAGTACAGCACGGCGAATTGTTCGGAATGAGAGAGTACATCATGGTCTGAGGCAATGCCTCTTTGACAAAGAGTCAGTAATGGGGAAGTGTAGTGTTGTCTGATGGTCATTTTGAGGTAGCGCCACATTGTAATATTTTCAGAATTGAGGGAGCGCCTCGTTGTCAGCGGGTCAGGACTGAGGGAGCGCCTC